>NC_052532.1:116514931-116885764 GCF_016699485.2 Gallus gallus
TCCTGGGGGAGCAGAGTGGGAGGATGCCTTGATGCTGTGCAAGCACTGCTCAGCAATAATCAAAACACTGGTGGTGTTAGCAACACTGTTCTAGTCACAAATCCAAAACATAGAACCTTACAAACTGCTAAGAACAAAATTAACTCCTTCTAGTCAGATATAGTAAACAGGTACCTAATTTTTACTGTGCTTCTTTGTGTTCCCTTCTTCCAATAATTAATCTTCAGTACAGAGACCTTCTGTGCATTTACAGTACAAAGATGGCTGCATATTGTAATCAATAATCACAAAACAGAACAATTAGTTTATTAGTACAATTTCCACTTATCTGATAGTTATCTGCATTAATGATCAGTGTCCATCTGAAATGAATTTTCTTGTTAGTTTTACTTACTATACATACCTGAGGACAATTCTGCAGCCTTTGTTTCTTCTGTGAGTGCACTAGAGTACCTGTGGTACTTTTTTAGACCTTAAGAATGCAAGCTTCTTCCTTGCCTGGTCCCCAAAAAACACATTATGATTTACTTTGAAAGAACTTCTCCTTAGTTCCGCTGGCCTACAATTTCTACTGTTAACTACATAATTTAGAAATCTGAATTCTGATATGTATTGATCTTAGACATCCTGCTGGAATTGCAAATAACTATAATACTAACTCAAACTGAAGAAAAATTACCATAGCAAGTGGTTATGTTAATTTCTCAAAATTTAACAAATCAAGCTAGGATGGTTTTTGGAAAGATTGCCAAGAAAAGAGATTCCCTGAACTGTACTGGTGCATTGTTGTATAGCAGATGGCAAATTATTTAATTTTTCCCAGAAGCATTTCTTACTCTTGAAACTGCTTCTGAAAAATTCATTCTGTACTCCAGTAGCTTCACTTCAGAGGTTATGAAGGAAACCAAGTATTTCTCCACAATGAAATTTCAGTAGCACTTGGGTAGCAGCTACACATTTAAACTTTTTCTCCTACAAAGAACTTAACTGCATAATCACATTTTGGAATATCAGCTACATCAAAATAACTAAACATGTAAAGACTCTCCATGTGCAATAAATACAAGTGAATCCAACAGATTAGTTTGCAATACAAGAGGATTACAGTTGATCAAATTGCCATGTGTGTAGGAGAGTGCAAGCACCTTGCTGCTGTGACTTAGCTACCGGATGTTTCTTAAGCTGCAGTAGAACAACTGTTTGACTGGGACTACGCAGAAATGAAAAGATTTGTAGTGAACACTTCAGAGGATCTGAGACCCAAAGAAACATAATTTATTTCAACCAGACTTTGAATCAAAGGATAGTTTTTGACTTTAAAAAGTTCAAAGATTGAAAGTTCTAAGCATATAATTAAGTATACATAGGCCATTAGGTTGCCAGCAATAACACATATTAAAATCTCATATTTCTGTTTGGTTGTCTGTTCTACATTAATTTTAATCTTTAAATACTAGGAGAAAATTAATATATTAAAAACAGTGATCTCGGACTGACAATATTAGTATTACTTATCAAAGTATATGTTAACTGCATGCAACTCCTACAGATTTTGATAGCTATTTAGAGCCCAGAAGTAGTACTGCTAGAATCAAAATGTAGGCATGGATTTATTGAAAGCCATAGATCTGTCAGATAGACATTTGTATCTATATCTATAACTGGATAGTGTTAAAATGCAGTATGACATTTAATAGCATAAAACGGTGGAAGGTTTTTCTTTTTCTTTATTCAATAAGATAAAAACTACTCATTTCTTCAAAGAAAGAAAAAGATTACTTTCAAATAATCTTCAGTACATGTAGCATCACTACTTCAGTTTGATTAACTGTAGCCTTATTTACTCACAGAAGAGCTGTGCAAGTAATTACAACATTCTGGACGGTTATGGCCCTTATGGTACCAACATGTGACCTGGAGATTAGCGCCACACTGGGAGCCAGAGGACTTTTCCACTAGATAGGTCAAGACAGCATCAGCACCATTCTATCATGAGACTTCAGTAAATGAGTAAATAATTACTAAAGTAAAAACAAGCAAGAAGAAACATTCCCAAGACAACCTAAAGCAAACAAACAAACAAACAGAAAAACACTCACTTTGGTGTAACCATCCTTAGGGTATGGCACACTTTTGCATTAAAACATACTTGCCATTTTAAACAGATTAATCTATTCTATGTTGTGAGATTACAGAACAGTAGCAAAAAAAAAAAAAAAAAAAAAAAAGGCATACATCAGTTAATAATGCTAAATTTTGGGTATACAACTTTATGTATATACAAGTAAGTGTCTTAGACTTAGAAAAGGACACATTTTTCTTCACTTCAGCATTTGTTTTCATTCCCAAGGGCCCTTTAAATGTTTCTGTATGAATATCTCAATGACCAAAGGAATTTTTTTATATTACTCTGAAACTTACCACCAGCACACTATACAATGCTCAGCTGCATAACAATTAGAAAACACACACTTGCCAAAATAATAAACCTATTCACTACCATTTGAGAAGTTTTTTAATTAAAGTAGATCCCTTTTTATATAAAAAGTACTTTCATTTATTGAAAGCAGGATATAAAAGGCTGCAGGAAAAAAAAAAACAACTATGCTTGCTCCATGCAACTGCAATGAAAGCCTACATCTGTATGCAATATAGGAATATTTAGCATTGAATTGCTTTAAAAGAAACACATTTGCTGATGAAATAGAAATAAATTTTTAATTAAATAACTTTTGATGGTATATTTTCTTTTCCTGCAGATGCTACTAAGTCCAAAACATGATAGCTTAATGCCTATAGGAACCTCATGAACGACTTAGTAGGAAACAATAATATTAACTGAACTTTAAAGAGAAAATATTAACTACAGTAAATCTGCACTCTGTGGATTATAAAAAGTCATTATAAATCTGTTTGTACACTTTTTCTTTCATTTTAGAGGAACCCATCTTATTACAGCATCTGGCCTTTTCCTTTCTCTTTTTTCCCCCAGTATTAAGTTTAGAAGCTAAAGCTTACGAAGATATTAAATTTTGTAAACCTTTCCTCCCTAGCTTGACATTTCCTCTCTTCCCAGATGCCACATGCTTGCCACAGTTGAGCCAGCTTACCAAAGAGGCCACTGGAGTAATATAGTAGTAGTTCAACACTTCAATCTCATTAGATAACGAAATAAAAATTGTTACCATTTGAATTTGAGGAGAAAACTTTGCTCCTTTCACCAAAGTTTACTTCTAAGCTTACCATGAATGTTTGGGTTGGAGCAAATCTAAAGAAACAAAATGGATTTAATTGAGTTAGGAAACCAAATCTCGTGGGACTCAGAGAAAAAGCTCCCTCAGGTAACTTTATGGATCAGGTAAGTATGCTGAAGTGCACTGAATTTCAAAGGCAAAATCACAACAGAGCATTTTTCTTCCACTGCTTATGCTATTCCCCAGACTACATACAAAACAAAATTAAGACTTGTTAGACAAAGTAAGCAAAACACAATCTTATATTCTAATATATTTTTGCAACCTTGCCTCAATAAATACAACATACTTTTTTGAAGGAATGAGATACTGAGATCTTTTTCAAGGGAAAAACATGTCTTCAACTCAATGCAGTTTTCAGTTTTATACTTGGAAATATCAGAGTTTAATTAACTGACTTATTTCATGCAACTATTCCTTTGTGATCAGGTCAGATGGCTAAGATTTGCTCCAACAGCCACAGTTCCTAGTAGTAATCTCATACAAAATCCTTTCAGGTATAAACAATACAAATCAATTTATACCATTAGACATAGCGTTCAGCTTTAAGGCATCAAAGGAGAAAGAGTCTGGACTTTGAACATTCAAATTATAACTTCCAAGGCAGGAAACATATGAAATTTTATGTTTCTTTATTTATTTCAAGAATTGTTTCAACTCACATCTACGTGAAATGCCACAAATTGGGTCAAATCAACTTCAAAAGATGCTTCTACTTCTCTTCAGTTTAAGACTAGATAAACACAGCAGATAAAATGTAATCTCATTAAATTACATTGACCATAACATATAGATTTATGCATAGTCTCACACAGTCTTCATAGATACAGTGTACATAAAAAAAAAATGGCAAAATGTTTTTTGACATTTCTCAAGCCAGGAAGTGAAGAATTCAACTCAGTCACACTCTCAAAACCATCTTTTTTCCTGCAAATCTAGCCTACATAATCTGTTTTTGTACTATATTTATGTGGGATTCATTCCATTATTTACACTACATTACATTTCAAATAAGAGATTATCTTTCTGTCATTTGCCACATTTATTTATGCTACGGAGAGTAGTTAACTTCACCAACAGGCGGCAAAAAAAAAAAATCTTTGTGTTTTAGTTGTTTTTGTCTGCCTTGAATCTGAAATTTTCCTTAAAAATGCTGTCCAGTCTAAAAGCTAGAATTTTAATTCTGAAAATGCTACTAGCTTGATTCAAAGAAATTGAATCTCATGTCTCTCTCTCTTTCATGGGCTAGACAGATTTCTTGGCTGACCTGTAACTTTCTTCTAGAAAAGATTAGTTGTCCATCACTTAGTTGTTACGTGGATCCTTACAGAATATATTATCCAAAGAAGCCTAGCACACAAGATCAACAAGGAATTACAGCCTCAAACAACACAGTGTTGATACCTTCACTCCTATCTTTCTCTCTTTTTTTTCTTTCTTTTTTTCCTCTCTTTCTTTCTTTAAAGAAAGCGTTTTTCTTTCCTCTCTGAAATGCAAAATATCCCCCAAAAAACAGAACTGTTTATAATAAACTACACTTTCAGTCAAGCCTAAAACTCACATGTCTGCCTGAAGCCAAAGCTTTTGCTTTACTCCAGAGCAGCATTAGGCATGACAGCACTAGATAAAACATTTTAAGAAATCTCTTAGTCTCAGTGCTTTTAGTTAATTGTATATCAGATGGCCGTATTTCAGTTACATGAAAAACTGAGTCACTTTAAAATAAACAAGTGAATGTTCTTAACATGCTCAAAAATCAATTAGTGCAGAAAAGTAAATAGCTTTGTCTATATTTTAAACTAAATAAAGGATCCACAAGCTCACAGTACATCACTAGTCACCAAAGGAATGAATGCTTTTATAAAGAAATTCAGTGAAATTAGAAATGGTTGTAAGAGCACCTTGCAACCTGAATATTCCTGTCAGTAACTTTTATTGAGTGATCCTTCACTCTGTTTGATCTCTGCACAGCCTTTTTGCTACCTCAAATGCACCAAGGTAAAGAAAATGCTAGTATATTTTTAAAGATAAGGTCACAGAGCTGAAATAGATTTTGATCGGTGGTAATTTAAAATTTCTTCAGGGATTGTTCAATCTAGTAACTAATTCACCTTTTCTCCATCCTCAGTGTCCACCTGTGCACATATACACACACTTACATACACATTTTAACTATTAATGATGAATGTTGCTCCACAGTGTAAGTAATACTTATGAGATGGAAATCTGAGTCCAGACTGGAGCTGTGCAACCTGAGAATCACTGGTGTCACAGCCTGCAAATCCAAGTATTTATAGTAAAGTTTAATAACATCAAAACTGGAGATCCTGGAAGAGTTCACATTACCTCCCCATTTGCTTTTCTGTAGTAAGTTGATATATATCAACTTACACAACGCCACAGTGTGAAGTGTATGCATGGATATGTTCCACTCATGTATTATTCATTAGTTTAAAATCTCTGTCTTATTTACTTTCTTGAGAGCAATTTCTGGTAGAACGATGAAGGAAATAGAAGATAAAATTGCAACACTGATTTCTGAATTTCTAGTAATTTGAATATGGGGAGGAAATTTCTTCTGAATGCAAGGTCCTTAATCAAGGTATTAATCTTGCCTTGAATTCTTGCAGTTTCTATGCATTCAAGTGAAATTAACTGGGACATTCTAGTTGCTTCCATGGGTGTTTAGCCAGCAGGTTAATTGACTGAAATAGGGATACAGCAGGAGAGCCATACTCTGCCAGGACTCAACTCTTCTAAAGTACAAGGAAAAACAAACCAGTGTGTGCAAATATACACATGTATATTTTTGAATCATTGATTTTTTATTTAAATCCTGTTGAAATATCCATACTTATTTTGAGTGCAAAAACAGCATATATAGATTCATAAAACAAGGCAAAGTTGTCTCAGTTTAGCCTGGCCTAAGCTGACTATACATAAATCATCTCTACATTAGCACAGAGTGCACAAACTGTTTTCTTCTTTAGGTTGGGAGTAACTCTGCTAACGAAACACACTACAGCTTCCAGTCTGGAGAGCAGAAAAGTTCATAACTGTCAGTGTAGGCATCTCAAAGTCAGGTATGATTTCTACTTCTCTTTTGGAGAGCAGCTCAGTCTCTGAAAGTATGCAGAAAAGTTATCTCAACCCCTCATTTATTTTTTCACACACTTCCCTCAGGGTTTTGTAACTGGTGGTATTCATTGTGCCATTTAACAGTAATAAATTAGTGCTGTTCCAGTAGCTCAGAATGGCTGTTTACATCCCATTTTTAGGCACATTAGCCAAACAGTAGGAGAAGTCATATGTACCTCCAGTTTGAAACTGGAGTCCTATTTGGCACTTGGAGTTGTAAAAAGAGTAAGAAATAGTATTTCTTCCACTGTAGTCTTTCTAATATTGAGGGAAACTTGTCTTTGATAGTGAAATCATCTCCAGCTGAGCAACGTCTTCTACACTGCTGGGTAGCAGTCTGTAAGTAAACTTAGCTCCTTCATGGGTTATCAGCAGTTTAATTACCACCTTTCTGTAAGGTATGACCCTAATGGCAATAATGAGGATGGCAATAATGGCAATAAACCCTAATGGCATACCTGAGGAAAAGGTTTGATTTTGTTTGTGGCTTAACCATAGAAAATAAATTCCTCCAAAAGGAAGAAAAAAGATTACAGGTTTACTGGAAAGACCTGATTAATACGAATGACTCTGCTGTGGAAGATATTGTTAGGAAACTCATTCAGCAAACCATTGAAAGCAACGCCAACATTTTTTCTAACGGTCTATTTTCATTTAAAAACAAACAAACATAACAACAAAATATACTATGTTGCCCAGAGGTAAAAAGCACAAGAAATCTAAGAAACAGAAAAAAGAGTAAGCTTACATGACCCTTGAAGTGACAATTGCAAATCAGTTATTCATAGACCAATCAGTGTCATAAACCAAGAAGTGTAGGCAAGAAAAACAAAAACAAGACAAAAACAAATACAAAACCAAAACATGTACAGTTGTAGTATGAGTGAATATTGGATGAGATTAAGCTTAACTACTAATGATGTATTGTTTCATACATGTAATAGAGTAAATAAACTGAATGATGCACGTAAGTATCAGTCCAAAGATTCTCACAGACTTAATCCTCAAGAGTCTCATTTTCTCTTTCCTCAGATGTGATGCTATACAACCACAGAATCATTATTTTGAAAATTTAAGATCACCTAGTCCAAACATTAACTCATCACCATTACCATTAACCATAACCGATTAATCCATTAAGCATTTCCCTCAGTATCACATCTGCATGTTTCTTGAACGCCTCCAGGCACTCAACCACTTCCCTGGGCAGCCTGTTCCAATATCTCACCATTCTTTCTGAGCAGAGATTAGAAACGGTGATAGAAGATGGAAGGACTATTGTTAATTGTAGGAATTTAATTATTACAATTAAAATGCAGGTCTCAATTTATTTGGAGGAAGTTACGTGATTATATATATACTCTATACGACTTGACTTTTTATAATTATAGAATTGTTACTATTATCTTAATACTTAAAGCCATGTTGACATTTGGATTGAAAGTGCAAAGGAATAAATCCTTCCATTTCAAACTTCACTGCTTGAATTTATTCTCCAGACTTAACACAATACATCTTCAGCGAGGATGTATTTTTTGTTTGTTTGTTTGTTTTTTAAATCTGGAAAATGGTAAATTTCAGACAAGAAAAATAATACAGTACTAAACTGATCTCTTATAGATACCTTTTTTACCTGATTAGTAGTCAGGAGGATCTTCTTATTTTCTATCAGGTAAACATCTCTTCCCTGCTATCTTATGCTTTGCTTCTGGTATTGCTGGAGCAGATCAAAATAACAGATGCCAGCTAGCTGGCAAATGTATAAAAAGATGTATTTGCCTAAAAGAGAAAGGAACTCACTGCAACTAAGAGTGGTAAAACTGGTAGAAGAAATGACCATGAGAGTCAGAGTAGGATTCTGCTTTGGCAAAAAAGTCATTACAAATATAACGTTCTCCTGTTGTCCTGGAAAATTTCAGCTTGACAAGAAAACTAATTAATGTGAAAGGTTTTCACTTAATCTTTGACCTCTCCACTCTCTTTTTTAAGCCATTCTCCAGCTTGTTTTTTTTTTTTTTTTTTTGCCTTCCTCAAGATATCCCACCTAATATTATCAAGTTACCAAACATTGTAAATAGTTAAAAAAAAAAAAAAAAAATCATAAGGATCTCAAAACATTCCTATTACAAGTAAATATGAAAAACAAATACTGATTTTAGAAATAAAAAACAGAATTTTGTTCTGCATACTTTGTTTCCATCTTGAAATATCCTGAAAACCCCTTGTGTTTAAAAGGCCTACTTGAATATCTGGACCCACCAAGACTGGAGAATGTGAAATTACTAAGTCACATGTGAACTAAGCCCTGCTGAAAAGCAGATATACTAAACAATGTAATAGTAAACGAAACAACCACTGCAGATAAAAGACATCAAAATTAAATTCTAAAACATTAGAAATAAAATTTTACATAGCAAACATGGTGATGACAAATCATCAATAAAATAAAAAAGAAACTAAATATTTCATAAAATAATATTTCTTTTTCTTTCTTGAGTCACCAGTAGCTGCTTATCTTTGAATGTAGTCTGCATATTTTATTTTCTTTAATCTTTTGGTAGCTACTTTTTTAGCTCCTAAGATCCATTTCATTAATTTATATAAGAAAGTAAAATACTGCTGAAGCTTATGAGGTATATCTTTTAAAACAAGAAATAATTCCCACTTTTTCCTTTCCTTATTAAAACACTCCACTGTTCAGCAGGACATAGACTAGTTAATGGTTCTAGTTGTCTGTGAGCTTCAAGCAATGCAGGTAATAGCTTTAATATAATAATCTAAATCTTAATGCCACTTAAACCCTTTTTTTTTCTGAAATTCCTATTGGAAATTGCTTCAACATATTCCTTCAGTTTTTTTGAAACTATTCTAAACTATTTAGTTTAAAAATTTCCGTTTCTAAACATTTTGGTTTCAAAATTATCCAAATAATATTATTTGGACAATTTCATAGTCCATATATAATTTCCATTATACTGACTGTGGTCAGTTCACATCTATTTTCAAGTATACACACACACACATATATATACTTGAAAGTACATATGTTTTTAAATACGAGATTAATATATTGTATATTTGTGTATCATATGCATGTGTACCTCATTATTTTTTCTTGACTGTGACTAGTAATTTGCGAGAGCCCTGTAACTACCTTATGTTTATCTGTTATGTCTATTTGAAATACTGAAAGGAGAAAAAAATATCAGACTCATCAACATATACATTGATCTCTGTGGTAGAAGTAATATGCTCCTTTGAACAGGTGGGATATGTCTAAGAAGCATATTTATAACAAAATTATACTGTTAAAACACCAAAACAATCTTTTGAACATACATTAAGAGTCTTGGAACAAGTGTATTTTAAAGAAGTAATTACAAAACTGCAGCATTGAAAAAAATTATTTCAGCTACCAATGCTACAAATTGTCTTCTATCAGGTTGGTCCACCTTTGTTGTTAGAAAAATAAAACTTTAATGATATTAATAAATCCTTAATAATTTTTTTGTTGTTGTTGTTCTCCCTTAGTACAGTCCATCAGATTATATTCTGTTATTCCCTATGAGGATTTCCGCAATTTAAACGATTAATTTTATTCCAGTGTCCATATAGACCATAGAAAAATAATTTCATATGTTATCATGTTTCTTTTGCTTAATTTTTCCCTGTGTTCCAAACAGAATGGTTTCACAACTTGAGAATTGCAGCTAAAAGCTTGATATACTACTTGGCAGAATTTGAGATCTCCTCAACAGAACAACCAACGATACGATTTTTATTCTCAGTTTGTTAATTATGATATGTAACTGACCTATAGGATCAAATTTAACATTTTGTAGCAAGATCTTGACCATATCAGAAACAAACATACTTTTTTTGTTGTTGTTGTTAGAAAGAGAAAATCACAGTTTCCCAATTAAAGCAAATATGTATTACAGGTTTTTACTTTTGTGGTCCAATCATAATCACCAACAATATGCTTCCTCATCCCTTTCCCCAGAGAAAGGCCAAGAGGAGGGCCCAGAGGATGGCTGAAGGGAAAGAGATAAAACAAAGATGGTTTTGCTTCTGAGAACCACTTGTTAAGCATGTTTCCTCTCTTTTCTCAAAAGAAAAAAAAAAAAAAAAAGAAACAATTTCACTCTGTGAGTACAAGTCTTCACGTCTTCACATACCGTCCCTAAGCAGCTGTCAAGTGAGAATCAAGTTAATCAGCCTGTGTGAAGGCAACTGAACCAACCCAGGATGGGAGTCAACCTTCAGTACTACATAAGATATTCTACTCAAAAGCATTTCAAAATCCGCAAAGAAACACATTACAGCGGATCTGTTTCACCCAGTGAGAAACAAATTAACATCTGTCTAGAAAATGATGCTCTGTTGTACACTTCGTCCTTCTCTTCAACTCCCGCTCCTATTTTCATTCAGTTTTAATTCCTGCTCGGTTCTGTCTTTCTGAAGAGTGAACAGCCCAGGGATTGCAACCCTGAACTGCGTGTTTTCTAGCTAGTGGAGAATAAATGTATTTTAGTGGGTGTTCTTGCCAAGATAAACACAATGCAAAAACATAGTGATTTTCATTACTGAGCCTGCTTTGTCAGATATGGGATTTTCAGAATCCCTGAATTCAGGAGTAATATTATCTGCTATAAGAGATTAGGTAAACAAGTGCTAATTAAACTGCTGGACAACAGCCAAGCTATCACTGCTAAACAAGTGTTACCTGAACAGATGCATCTCAAACAAAGGCACGAGCTACTACTTTAAAACATCTGTTGTTTCACTTCACTAAACCTTTCAGATAATGATACAGTCATGAAACTTGCTCAGATACCAGATTTTGTCTTTTATTTTTGGAAACAACTAATGAAAGATTTGAATTTATTAAAAAAAAAAAAAAGCAAAATACTCTCAATGGCATAAAGCCCACAATATAACTAATATTTCTATAAACTCGCTAAGTTTTTGATAGAAAACTAGCACTGTGTTTTTTTCAGCAGTAGGAAACGTTTTATGTTTCACAGCCTGTAGATCAGTGTAGTATGGTTAGTCAGAGAATTGGGATGTTGTCTACTAATTCTAGTATCCACCAAAAAATATAAATACAGCAAAATGGTAAATGAGAATAGACAGATTGGTGTAAGCAACAAATCATACATACACAGACATACAAAGGACCTAACAGTATTTCAGTGATGATTTTACAAGAGTCATTATGTCACATGAATTCAGAATATATAGAATTCTTTTTCTCCAGTGAAGACAATCTGGAGATTAGATGAGACCATGAGCTTAAAAGATATGGAATAATAGAGTCATAGAATCTCTCAAGTTGGAAGGGACCAATAAATATCATTGAGTCAAACGCCTGGCTCCATAAAGGACTAACAAAAAATCAGACCATATGCGTAAAGTGGTACAGGCTTTTCCTGCTTCACACTGAAAAGCAGAAACAAGATTTGAGCAGTAGAATAATTTCCACTCTTCTAAAAGGCTTTACAGTTTTGAACTGAATCTTTACCTTGATATCTAGATCAGTTCCCAACTTCTTACGTGATATATTGTTGTGATTCTATGACAAAAGTAACACTGAAAGTGTGATAATCCCTTTCTCAGAGAAAAGTGGCTACATTTTTCTTTTAAATGGAGACATGATTTAACATGCCAACAATCTTATCCATATTCAAAGTATGGAACAACATTTAATGAAAACAAATTGGAGATACTAATTAAGTGGGTTTGAATACCTGCTCCAAATGGAAAAATACAGATCAATAAAAAGGTTGGAAAACAAGAGAGTAAAAAAACTATTACTCATCTAGAAGCATACCTCCCAAAAGTTTCCTTAATTATGGAAATATAAATAATTGCAAATAAAGGAAAGCATGATACTAGGCCAGAACTGAACAGGGGGAAGAGGGAAAAGGGGTGTCAAAGTGAGCATTTCTCATTATCCTAACTGGTAGAAGTAAAAAGTTGACAAAATAAAAAAGCATACAAGTACACAGAAAAACAACAAAAACAAACAAACAAACAAAAACCCTCAAACTCTTTGATTTTAACCAACGGTTCTTGAAAGTACTTCCAACTTTTATTCCACTTTGGAAATAAAACATTTTACCTTTTTTTTGTTTTTTTTTCTTCCTGGCCTTCATTGGAGTATGAACTAGGACATGGTTTTCTGTTCCTTGGTATCTCAAAAGGTCTCTTTGACAAATTAAAACTTGCATGGAATTAGTATCTTGATTATCTCATTTCCTACTGAATATAAATCCATGTCATGACATTCCCAACTACTAGGAACCCATGATACAACAAGTTCTTTGTAAAGAAAGGATACTTTGGAAATCCAAGGATTTGGAAAGAAAAATAAGATCACACATGAAGTCAACAGTGTTCATAAGCTACAAATGAAATAAGGTATTCTTATTGCTGGACATCATCTCCTCCCCTCCATTCACTGGAGAATAAAATATATTAAGACAAGATATGGCACAACTTTGTTTCTCAGACAAGAAAGCTTTAAATGGAAATATTTTTTTCTGAAAACAAAATTCTTCAAGATAACAGTGTAGCTGTGCAGCTTAGCAAATCATGAAACAACAGACCAGATGAGGAAGACACCTCCTGAGATCATGTCCTGCCTCTTGTTCAGAGCAGGATTAGAAAGAACAAACTGCTCTGGGCTTTGTTTTTGTCTTTCACATAGTGAGTAGTCCTCTTTTTGCCCATAACAAGACTGAGTGTAAAAGAAAGATTCGGAATATAAGAACAGCCTTTCCAAAGTAACTCATTCTAAAACTACTAAGTTATTAAAGCATGGTCTGTGCACTGTGCATTTCAAAAGAGAATTTGTGAGCTACCGCTGCTTTTTTTTCTTGAGAAGCCACTGCACCACTGTTAGTTTCTAAGTTGCTGTGGAAGACATTACCTAGCATGAATAAAATACTTATGTGCATTAATGTTCAGCACTTCTCACAAAAGAGCTTGTTTTATCCTACAGATTTCACTTCCAACATGAAGTCAAATCTCCTTGCTCATCACCTCCAGACATCCACTTCAGTAACAATCAAATGTACTGTTAACCAAGAAAGAGAAATGTAAGATAGTCTTTGCAAAACAATGCCACAACTTATGTGACTCATGCAGAACTGTAGTATGCGTAACCATATGGCAGATGAAGTATCGCAAGGAGTGGCAACATCAAAATATACTACTTCTTTGACACAAAGGTTGAAATCTGCAGGCACGGTATTTTAGGTGGACTAACAAAAGAACTCAAATCCTTGTAATTTCTCCTTAATACTTACATTTACTTCATGATTCCATGTAATAACAGTGGGTTCAGAACTCCCTAAACTCAGTACTTCTATCCCTTCTATTTTGATATCTTTCTGAAAATAAATGTCCACCTACACCTTGTATAACTTACCTGTTTTTTAAACAACAAAAAATTTAGCAATTTAATCCAGTCTTTATCTGTACTCAACTCCCCTTTTAAACAGGAGTGATTAACATTTTTCATAATTTCATATGACAAGCTGTCAAAACCATGCTTTTCCCCTCCTATCTTGAAATATCTTGATTTATGTATTAAATTATTAAGAATTACTAATCAGAATATTTAGTGAGCTTAAAATAATAATAATAAAGCAAGGAAGGGAAGGAAGGGAAGAAAGGGAATCACCAAGATTGAAAAAAAACTCCAAGACCATGAAGTACAACCATCCACCTGTCACCAATATTTCCCCACTAAACCATGTCCCTCAGTACAACATCTAAATGTTTCTTGAACATCTCCAGGGATGGTGACTTGGTGACTCTAACACCTTCCTGGGCAACCCATTCCAGCATCTGACCACTCCTTCGAAGAAGAATTTTTTCCTAACATCCAATCTCCCCTGGCCAACTTGAGGCCATTCCCTCTTATCACTAGTTATGCAGGAGAAGAGGCTGACACCCACATCAACATAGCCTCCATTCAGGTAGTTTTAGAGAACAATAAGGTCTCCCCTGAGCCTCCTCTTCTCCACAATAAACAAATCCATTTTCTTCTGCTGCTCCTTGTAAGACTTAAGCTCCAGACTCCTTATCAGCTCTGTTGCTCTTCTCTGAACATGCTCCAGGGTGTTGATGTCTTTCTTGTAATAAGGGGCGAAAACTGAATGCAGTACCTGGGCTACTGAGTACAGAAGGAAAATCACTTCCCTGCTCCTGTTTGCAACACTATTTCTGATACAAGGCAGAATACTATTGGCCTTCTGGGCCACCTGGGCACACTACTGGCTCATGTTTAGCTGAGGGTCGACCAAAACCCCCAGTTCTGTTTCTTCCACACAGTCTTCCAGTCACTGCCACAAGCCTGTAGCATTGTCTGGAGTTACTGTGGTGGAAGGGAGACAAAGGAGGGAGGGAGGGATAGAACCACTTGACAAATCTATATATAATGCTGTCTTTTTTTTTTTTCTCCAGGCACCAGGTCAAGTACTGTCAAAATTCTCAGTCTGTATGAAGACAGCATCTATAGAGAACAGGTGAAATAACATTTAAGTCTTTATTTGTAAATGCAGTGAAGCAAATTAGTGAAACATCTATCTCTTGAAAGGGGCTTGATTTTCACTTCTTTCCCACACATCCTTAAAAGACATTTTAGATATTAAATACTGCACTGTATAATGTTGATACTCATGTATGAAAAAAGCCTATTCCCACTACAATTGTATTCCTCTGCTAGTTAGATTTCAGAAGGCACACACCTTAATATCACAGAACTGCAGGAGTTGGAAGGTACATCAAGAGATCATTGAGTTCAACACTTCTGCTAAAGCAGGTTCCTTTCAATAGGTCACACAGGTAGGTGTCCAGATGGGTCTTGAATATCTCCATAGAGGGAGCCTCCACAACCTCTCTGGGCAACCTGTTCCAGTGCTCCATCACTCTTACCCTAAAGAAGTTCTTTCACATGTTAGTATGGAACTTACGTTCAAGTTTTAGGTCATTACTCCTTGTGCTATTGCTGCGCACTACAAAGATGAGCCTGGCCCCACATATTTGCCTCCCCCCTCCCATTAGATTTTTAAAACATTAATCAGATCCCCTCTTGGTCCTCTTTTCCCCTTACTGAACAGACCCCAGTTACTCGGCCTTTCCTCATATGGGAGATTCTCCATGCCCTTGTTCATCTCTGTAATACTAATTTTCATTACAGTCATGAAAAATGCATAAGATTTTATATAGCCTAAGCAAACATTAGCAAACAAAACAAAACAAACAAACAAACAACAACAAAAAAACCTCACTGAATATCAAATGCTTGATTCATCTAATTTGTCCAGCATCATTTCTCAAATATATTACAGAAGTATCAGTCACAAAACCATAGTTCATGCTGTACTGAGATGAGCACTTAAAGCAGGATTAAAATTTTCCCATTTCATCCTTCGGTGATTAAAATTAGATTCCCAGTGATGTGACAACTCTTTAAAAGATAGCTACATTCTAAGCAATTTAAAGATGAAAAATTGAAAATAGTTTCCTTTTAAGTATTTTCTCCAAGATTCTTAATATGCTGGCATCACCTTAATACAAATATGTTGACTTTTTACTAGTCTTAAAATGTTTCAAATTCAACATGTTTGTTAAGAAAGCTTAAACTTCATCATTGACTTTGTTTCTCTTTTTCTTACAAAAGTCTAAAAAGGCTACCCGCAACTCTTTCAGCTGTGCTTAGGCCAGGTAAGTGCTTCCAAGCTTATTTTGCACCAGGTCCTGGTCTCCATACCCCTGACTGCAGGTTTTTGTTTGTTTGTTTGTTTTTTGTTTGTTTGTTTGTTTTTAACTATAGCCTTGCTCCCGATGGGTTATGAAAAGAATACATTCATGTCAGAACTGAGAAGTCCTATATTAATTCCTGGGACAATCCCAAACTTTTTTTTTATTAGAAAATCCAGAGAATTGATGCAACTTCTTAAGCAAAGAAAAAGAGTGTCAAAATAATTAGATTTAAATTAAAATTACTAAGAGTAGTGTATTTTCTTTTGCTTTCCTCAAGTGTCCTTTCCTCACTTGGATCAGGGATGTTCTAAGACAGCTACATGTCTGAAAGAAGGGCTAGGCTATTGGCCAGCAAGATCTTCAGCCCTTACAAACCAAAAGAACTGCAATCCAGCTCTTTCATTAGGTTATATACTTCCCATGAAGTAGCGATCACAATATCTTCAGGATCAGTTCTAACATATTTTAAAAAACAGACAACTCAGATCCACTAAATCATAATAACATTCAAACTTTTAACTAGTTATAAGGTGAAAATAACTTCTGTATTGTATACAAGCTAAGAAGAAAGAATAATAGACAAAAGCAAAGTTCTACTGGCAACGTTCGAATGAATTAGAAGTATTGGATCTATCACTGTAAATAACAAGAAAATTCATAGAATCAACATAGAATCTTCCAAGTTGGAAGAGACCCTTAAAGGTCATCTAATCCAACTCCCCTGCAATGAACATGGACATCCACAGCTAGATCAAGGTGCTCAGAGCCCTCTTCAGTCTGACTTAGACTGTCTCTAGGGTCCAAGCATTCACCATGTCTCTGGGCAACCTGTTCCAGTGCCTCACTGGCCTTACTGAAAAAAACTTCTTCTCTATGTCCAATCTATACCTCCCCTCTTTCAGTCTGAAACCATCTCCCCCTGTCCTATCACAACAGTCCCTGATAAAGAGTCTGTCCCTTTTAATCTTACAGCTCCCCTTGGAGCTTCCCCTTAAAGGCTGCTCTCAGATTTCCCTGGAGCCTACTTAACCCTAGGCTGAACAGCACCAGCTCTCAGCCTGTCCATGTAGGAGAGGTGTTCCATCCCTTGAGTTATTTTTGTGGCCCTCCTCTAGACACACTCCAGCCATGTCTCTTCTGTACTGAGGACTCCATATCTGGATGCAGTGTTTCAGGTGAGGCCTCACCAGTACAGAGCAGAAGGGCAGGATCACCTCCCTCAACCTGCTGGCCATGGTGCTTTTGATGCAGCCCAGTTCATTAAATAACTACAAATAATTCAAGGTATTTTAAAAAACCTTTCTGTACACTG
Organism: Gallus gallus; assembly: GCF_016699485.2. NCBI lineage: Eukaryota > Metazoa > Chordata > Aves > Galliformes > Phasianidae > Gallus > Gallus gallus. The sequence goes on from NC_052532.1 coordinate 116,532,413, forward strand.
CAGAAGTGTTTGTTTTTTTTTGTTTGTTTGTTTTTCCCCTATAGAAAGACCTTACTAGCTTATGAAATTATTGTGAAGCACATTTTAATGCAATTATAATCTCTATACAATGGTACCAAAATAATTCAAATTACACAACTATTGTTTTGAATTTATATTATCCTCTATTGTGAAGTCCCAAGGTGTCTGCCAAAATCTTACAATATGTTAATACACATACCAAATTAATATATTCCTGCAAAACTGATGGGTTCTTACCCAGTTGAGTTACCAATGGTATCCTGAATGTAAATAGTAAGTGGTGTGATACTATGCAATTTGCAATTTTAATTTACTTAGTTTCTTTTAAAAGCTCACCACATGTATTACTTGCTGAAATTTCAACAGGTTTCTAACTGTGCAGTGTGCATGAATACACATAAAAGTCTTCATGACATAGCATTTTACTGCTGGATTCTTAGTAAAGAGTGCAACAGACTTCTTCCAATTTTCAAAACCTTGTATGCTATCATTAAAGCCAACTAAAAACAAACAAACAAACAAACAAAAAACCTTGACTTTTTTTTTTTAAATTTTCTCATAAAATAAATTTCACTCAGCTTAGACATACTGATAATGAATCAGGGTGAAAAATACTAGCAGAATGAACTATTGCCCAATTAATTATTTGCAAGTGACAGGAAAACAGCATTTTACAAAGACAGTGACCCCTATTCACTAGAGGGAAAGAACCACCAAAAGTTGTAAATTTCAGGTGCTGTATGAGAAGTCCAGTCTCCCAACAGTCAAACTAAGTAACTTGATTTCACACTAGAGCAAAGCCATCAAAAAGATCACAGAAACTAACTGGTAAGCAGCGGACTACAGTCAGATACAGCTTTATTTTGCACAAAGAGTCACAGTGTAAGCTTTGGTCTTCTCACAGTGGTCTTATAATTGGCATCCCTTAGACAAATAGTTTTCATTCAAAAGCTTCTGAAAGAAAATTATATAAGCTGAAAGCATTAAATTTGATTCCCTTTATTTAAATTGTGACTGATTTTTGACCTGTGGAGGTAGTTGAACCATTTCTTTATCTGGGAGAAGGTTCTCTGAATATAAATGAGTTGGGAATTTTGCTATACCACTCTTACCAAATAGTTTTAACTTTTGTTCCCTGTACTAGTTCTGTTTATGCTTTGTATTATCACAAGGAAGCTAAAACATCTAGTTATATGCAACTCGAGACCCAGAGAAATAAGAATGTACTTGATGTGATCGGTACCCACAAAGGATCCCAGACCTTAAATGCCATACAGTGATTCCCCAGTAATGACACCGTCAGTTCTCTGGCGATACCTTCTGGAAACTTTCCAGTATTCCAGTCTGCCTCCCAACCCATTTGAAAAACACCCATTTTGCATACAGTGAAAAACTCATCTCTGAAATACTAACTTGATTACGAAAGCACTTAGCCAATAAAAAAAAAAAAAACAACCTAAATTATTTTTTGCTTTTTTTGTTGATGTTTATTTTCCTGCACTCAGTTATTCACAATGCCAAAAAAACAAATAGCTGTGCTTGAAATCCTATAATGTTCCATAGAGATGGCAGGCTTCTTTTTTTGTATTTTATTTAGAGAGAAGTAACTGCAGAGGCTGCTCTGCTTTCCAAAAATAGCTATCTGTGAAACAAATTACTTTTACATTTACATTTTATAGCTGCTTCACAGTGAAATATTTTTTCCTCAAAATACATGAGTTCAAGAAATGTAACATTATTAGTCATTTTTTCAAAAATACCAAACATGCAATATATATTATCTAAAGACTCTGCTTTACTTCACAGCATTAGTTTCTTTTGAAATGGTTTACATGAAATACATGACAGAATTGTCAACTTATTTTGGAGTTTATGTTATAAATAAGGTCACTGCATAATTCAGAGCATAAAAACTTGTTTTCTGATGGGGAAAAAAAAATCAAGTCTTAGTGCCGCACTATGAAGATAATTGGGCCACTGGGAACAGATATTTCAGGTAAGCAGAAACCGTGCATATCTCCTTGCTACCATGTATAGATATTAGCCTCTAAATCTATTGGTTTGGTTTCATTTTCTCTATGACAGTCATTTAAATCATGCACAAAGCTTCTCTCTAACTCATTTTATTCTAATACCAACACAATACACAACACTTCAGTAAGGTGCTCTTGTACGGAGATGAATTTCTCATAGATGTGTAAAAGGCTAAACTTACACAGAACTGTAAAAGCCTATTTGTTGTTTTCTGGATCTATTCTTCTCAACACTAAGTGCATGAATCTTTCTTTCTTTTTAGTATGCCACAAGATAATTCCTGTAGCATGTTGATGTGGTGATACACATTGCACATCATCAAAGGAGAAACACAAAGGTTACAACCAGACAAGTCTGAAGCAAGTGCAACTCATTTATTAATTTCAGTAGTAATAATGTTCCACTTTAAGCAGAACGACTGATTTTTGGTCATATCTTTTGATAAAGCTGAAAATGTAGAAATAATTAATACAATCTAAGAAGAGAGATCACTTAACCCTTACCAAGTATGATTTGTCCAAACTTGACACTCAGTGACTATGGCTAAAACTTACAATAATGACATCATCAAATGATTTGAAGCATATTCAAATTGGACACGTTAATTTAGGCTGAGTACATATTAGGAAATCTTTATAGTTCTCTGAGCTCTACCTACTGATCTGATCTTATCCTTAGCTGGTTTGCTTAACTTGTCATCATTTACACAAGCAACTACCTGAAGATGGAAGAGAAACATAAACTTTGTGTTTTCAACAGCAAAGTGGAAGACAGAAACAAAGATGGAGACCTTAGAAATCCTCTAAGGCAATAGGAAGGACAGTTTACAAAGATTACAGATTTCCAAGGACTGACATAGGTCTTAGAGGTTTTGCCAAATTCCACCTTCAAGCAGCATCAAAATAATACTTGTTCTATTCTTTAAAAAAGTAAGCATTGATGTAAGTATTGATACAAATGCCTGTTCTGTATGCAGCATTTCTGATGCTAATTGTTTCAACAAGAATTTCCAATTACATTATTAGTACAATATTATGAGGTACAACCTAGAATAAAATGAATAACTGTATGAGTGAAAATAGTAAATCACATTAAAAAGTACATCCAGCTGGCAAAGATTTGTCTCCTCAAAATGTGACTCCTTGAAAATGTCATGTAAATTAAAAGGACAGTCTGTGTAATAGAACTTAGCACTTGCACATGGATATTTATTTAACAGAAAAATATCTGTCTCTGAAGGCTCTTATGTGAACATTTGTTTTTAGGCAAATGCAATTATAAATCTTCACAGCCACACAAATTTAAGAGGAAACAAAACAATGTAATAATGGATAAAAATTTAATTTACACTCCTTTTATTCTACACAAATATGGGAAAGTCACAAGTAACTTTAAACAGGACAGTCCTTTTCATACTCGTGTACATATAAGAATAGTCTCTTAACATCTTTATAGTTTTTAGGTTGCTTTTTTCCCTCTTCACTCACACTATACCTTCCAATGGTAAGACTGAATTATCAGACAGGGAAGGTCTAGCTTTCTTGCTAGGATGGTCATTTGTAGAAAGAGGAACATTTTGAGAAATGGCATTTATCTTCCCAGGAAACTGCTAAACGTGACAGAGCCCTACTTTGTAGGCAAAATATCTGCCTGTTAATGGGAAGCAAGGAATGAATTTGTTGTTTTACTTTGCTTGTGAGTGCTGCTTTTGCCTTGTCATTATTTCAGCACACAAATTTTCTGTTACTTCTCTGATTTTCTCCCCCTTCCCACTGTGAGGAAGCAAGATGTGAGGGACTGAGCATCCAGACTTGTTTATATAACAACAGCTGGATAAATGTTTTCATGTACCTTTGAATTTATGTGCATTATAAAAATTAAGATATCTCCCTCCAAAATTATTTTGACAATACCATTCTGTTTGCATCTGTTACAAAGCATTCTATCACCAATCCGAGTTGATTTTTCCTTTGCAAATGTTATTTTTTTTTTCTCCAGCCAGCTCACAATATTGGAAGATTGAGGCTGGCTGAGTCCCGAGCCTGGAAAATAGCAGAGGATCTCTTGTTCCTGCTGAGTCAGAAAAGGTTCTTCATATCACAGGGAGGAAGTAACTGACAGCTTTGTAATAGCATTCACTACAGGAGGTAAACACAAAGCTGAGGAGTTACTTCATGGTAGGTACACTGGTTTGCTGATTTTGATTATATAATGTTACTTGCATATAAAAGACAAAACTCAAAGGTGAAAGAAAACCTTTCAAGATTACTGGAGAATATATTTGTGGAATGAATTCTCTGATTACTAAACTACTTTCACATAAAGAAAATTTCCCATTAGTCCCTTGCTGTGAGACTACATAAAATTAAATCATGGAACATCAAGCACCTGAGGGTTAAGTCAAAGACAAAATCTTTTCACACTTAATATTAGATGGAAAGCAAAATGAATAGCAAGAGCATTTTTTTGTCTAATTACTCAGTGCCATTTAGAAGAGTCCAACAACTACAAGCTTATATTGTATCCTCTAGCAAATTCTGTCTTTTGTCAATTCTTTGTATTGACATTCCTTTTCTCACAGCTTTGTTTTTTTGTTTGTTTTTTTTTTTTCCCCACATTGATTTGATAGTTATCTAAGGATAGGAAAGTGCTTTCTTGAGCACATGCACAGTGATGACCACTGCCAGATTGACTGCAGTAGTACTATGGTTATGACTTGCCACTCTTCTTTCATCCAAAATTACTTTAAATTAACTTTGCTTTTGATATCCTATTTTTTTATTATGACAAATTACATACAAATACACTTGTAACTTGCTAACAAGCTCTTGAGATTTAAAAAAAAAAAAAAAGAAACAAGAACTAAAACCTAGAAAGACATAATGAAGTGCTATTTTGCAATTAAGAACACAAGCAGTGAACTATGAGGAATAAAGCTCTCCTACTAAATCTTCCTCTCTATGATCTAAGGTGTTTTTGTTTTGTTTTGTTTTTTCTTATTTAGTGTGCACAGCTGTTAATCTGAAATGGATGGAATGACTATGAAATGGCATTTCTGTGAAAAGAAAGCCGATCTACAAGGAAATGTTACTAAAATAAATGTTGCATAACATGGACTTTTTAAAGCAAAATTACCGTTATTACCTACTCCTTAATTTTCTGCAATATACAAAATCAGTCTAAAGGCTTCAGCAAACACAGCAGGGCTGGTAAATTTGACCTAGAACTGGTTTTCAGTGTTAAAATAATGTTGGGCAAAAGCCTTCTTATTGCTCTCTTCTTACCCACAGAGTTATCTGTTTCTGATCTCCAAGTGTTGAGAAACATGTGCTGTTTCAAAAAAAACATGTATTCACTCATTCACACTGTACTTTGTAAGTCAACAAGAGTTGTAATAGTAATAAATAAAGACACCTCCACTCACTATCATTTCATCTTCTTTCATTTGCCTGAAATTAAATGGAAAAGAAAAAAAAAAAACTAAATACCTATTGCCTATTTACTGTGCTTATTTGACATAATGCAAATATGGGAATGATTTGTGGAAATAAGAATTGATATTTGCAATTTTCTGACTAGATCCAACTGCTTGAAAGTATATTTATTTTAGAAGCTAACCTTCAGGCCTCTGGGATGAAAAAGAGCCTAATATGACATGGGATTATTCATTAGCCTTGACCACAAAAACCTCATCTAAGTTCACTTAGCAGACCTATTTGGCTTCTTACAGTAATACAGTAATGGAGTATTCATGACAGAATTGCCATAAAATCCCTATCTGTTGGACTTCCACTTCTCTTGTTAGCTCTCATGCCCAAATTAGATTCTAACTGTACTTTTTGGCCCCTTGATGCTTCAGTTCTGATACAGCAACTTTCTTCTTTTCCCTCACAACACTGCTGCACCATCTGCATCCTTCCACACCACATGGCAGTTGTGAGTGACGTGACTCATGAAAATAGAGGATTATAAAAGAGTTCTCAACTACTTTTTAACAACAGTTTATTGAGTCTTCAGGTGGAAGAAACTATGAATGGAAAAGTATTAACATTATACTAGATGCTGCAATTTAACCCGACCGGTGGCTGAGTACCATATAGTTCACTCACTCCCCCCCTTTCGAGTAGGATAGGGGAGGGAATTGAGGAAAAAAATAAAATTAGAAGTCAAGGGTGAGAAAAAAAAAAAAACATTTACTAAAACTATTTACTAAGCTAGAGAAAAAGAAAAGGATAATTATTATGACAAACACATATATACATAAAAATATATATATATATGAATGTATATAACAAGTGCAAGCAATTGCCCACCACCCCCGATCAATGTCCAGCTAGACTCTGAGCAGCAGAAGACAAAGATCAACTCCCACCCTCTTCAAAACTCCTCCCACATGATGTCATATGGTATGGAATATTCCTTTGGCCAGTTTAAGTCAGTTATGTCAATTCTGTTCCCTGCCAGGAACTTGGTGCCTTCTCTGAGAATGGCCTTGGCTCTGTACAACGCTGCTAATCAGCAACAAAAAACACTGATGTATTATCAACAATGTTTTTCTCTTAAAAGCAAAACGTAGCATCAAACCAGGTACTTTGAAGAGAACAATTCCATCCCAGCTGAAACTAAGACATAGTGCACTCCAGACAAGTTATGGGGATTCTCAAACCATTTAAAAATATTAGAATCTCACAAAAAAGGAAATGCACAGGTTCTGCACCACCTCTTCAAGTAGATTTTACTGCTATGTAACTGTTAGAAAGAGCATCAGTGTTGTACAAATTTATATTTATCACAGTACATATTTCTGTAATCTCTAACCTTTTCATCCTCTGAGCCCCAAATAGTCCCACTTCCTTCAGCAACAATTCTGTATTTCCTTTCACCAAGTCCTGATATGATATACCCTCCTGCCAGCTCCTGGCAGTTTGGTCTGTTGTAATTCTCAGTTGAACTGTAGATCTTCTTTTAAATGAGTTTTTATTTTATTTTGTTAAGTAGCTATTGTTTGGCTGATGTGCTTCTCTAAAAAGAGATAAAATAGATGTTCTTTAATGTGTAATTTTTTTCCTTTTCTTTGTTTTTTGTTTTTTGTTTTTTGTTTTTTTTTTTTTCCAAGCTGCAAGCCTTGATAGCAGTTATAAAACCATTAGTACACATTGACTGTAATCTGTCATAACAATCAGTCTAATTTCTTGTTGGTGCTACTTTTGTTGTTCGTTTGTTGTTGTTGTTGTGCTGCTCTCATATTTTGGACTTTCAATCATGTGGCCATGACCATCTCTTTGTTTAAATGTTTAAGCAGCAGCTACTTGAAACTGTTGACTTTTGACATTCACACAATATAAATGCCAGGGTAACAATAATCTTTCATTCTGATCCTGATTCTGATCTAACTTATCTACCTACATCCAGTAAAGCAGATAGGTTTTAAAGCATTTAGATCATGCATTTTTACCACTAGCAGTTGTTCATAAGCATACTCAAAAGCATTGATAAAACAATAATAATTCAGCATTAGTAATCTTCTAGGAAGTTGATCTTAACTTCCTTTAAAGAGAAAGGAAAAACTAATATCTCCACCCCTCATATTTCCCCAAGAATCTCAACTTCAAGACTACAACAACAAAAAGCATACTAATCTGTTCCTCTATAATTGGAGAGAAGCACTGACTTGAAGTGAAATTTGATTGGTTATTTTCAAAAAAGTTTGAAGGTGCCTGATCATTACACTTCTAACTGGGTTGCCGATGCAGATCTGAGTACTCAGATCTCATTTGAAAGGCAAAGCCTTTTTCTGCCCTAAATTCATCTTATCAGCACAATAATTAAAGTCAAATGGAAACTGCCTTCCCTTCTTATGTCTCAGACTGCCAGAAAACACAATGCTTACAGCGCTTTCTCCACTTGAGCTAAGTATAAAGCCACACATTACAAATTCCTTATTTTTACCATAATGTTAACCCTGCAAACTGTAAAGTCATACAGCTCAGTAAATAACTGTTCTACAATACAGTGATGTACTACAATTCCCCAGATTGCCAATTCTTCTTGCTTCTCAAGGCTAAGAGGTAATGATACAATAAATTTTCTGCGTAACTTCTATCGGGCCCACTAGGCTCAATAATCACTTCTCTTTTTATAAAAGAATAATATGTACTGGAGAAAAGGGAAAAAAAAAAAAAAAGGCAGTTTTAGGATTTTAGTTGCCTAGTTCTAACTTGTTACCTACTTTCTTTTCCCAATCATTTCTTGTTTCTTAGCTACTTTACCTTGCAGTCTATCTACAACACTGATTTTCACTCCATTTTCTGCATTCCTCTCTCAAGGCACAAGCTATTTCTAATATGACTTACTATGCTACATCTTTTCTCTGCATCCTGACATCTTTTAAAATTAACATCCAGGAGAAAAAGAGATTGATGATGCAAAGCATATATTTGCAATAAAATATATGCACATGCAGAAATACCTGCACAGTCCACTCTAGGCTTATCTATCACTTCATCAAAATTCCATTAAAAATTCATAGAGACAAAATTCTTGCCTGTCAGTCTTTTACATAAATCTTCATCTTCTACTAATCTGTTTAAAGTTACAAAAATCTTGCAAATGGACTAAGTCTAAATAATTGATTTTTCCATAATATATCTGTAATCGAAATAACTGACATTTCTTTTAAAGTCTGTATGTAGAAAATACATTTTTAGCATCTAAAACAAGGCTTTCTGCACCACAATACTTGGGATCATAACCTGAAATTATTCAGATTAACAACTGTTAGAAATTACTTTTTTCACACTATTGTGAATTATTTGGAAGAATAAGTAAATAAATATTCCTTGCATAAACTTCTGGAAACATTTTGAAACAGATTTCTTAGTCTCAAATCCAGTCTCCAAATCCAAGTTGAATGACAAAATATTTTCCTCACAGACAAATCCTCTCACCTATGGATCTAAAAAACTGATAACCAACAGATGAGATATCAGCTGTAGTAACTAAATGGTTTCTTCAAATACCAGTAGATTAAGTGTTATATTCTGTAAATAAAGTGAAGACAATGAAATAGTCTTGTCAGATAAGAGGAAAAAAATCTACTGCAAACTTAGCTTAATTTTTCCTTTTCTCTGGGGGGGGGAAGTCTAGAAAAGAATGTCTTATTCTGCATACATAGAGGCATCCAATGGGATGCTCATAAAAGAACTGTTAGAGAACAACTTCTCCTACAGAGCTAATAAAATAACATAAATAGGTTATCACAGTGAATCACAGCTAGCTGCACAGGCCAACATATGTAGAATTAAAAGATGCTACTGGAGGTATTATAATATCATATCTTCAAAATATGGAATAATTATATATATATAAATGCACATGGCCCACTTAAATGTATTGTATGATCTTTTCCTTGAAATGGAGAAAAAAAATAAAGTATCAGTTGAAAATTTTCTTATGTCTTTCAAGATAATTTTCAAAGAAGCAGACCTGCTTCTCTATGCCCAAATAAGTCTGGATACCTAAAAATGTGGTCTGGTGTTTTTAACATAATTGTGTAAAACCTTCCAGTCTTCATGCAGATGAATACTCTTAACTCATGCTTGCTTTGGCCAGTACTAGGACATTGAAAAAATATTTATATATTTATATTATTCATATTTATTTAACTATCTCAGGAAAGGAAAATAAGCATTATCTTCATTCAGCTATGTTTGGCAAAGAGCAAATTACATTATAATCCATTTAAGGAAGAAACAAATATTAAAACAATTCATGGGCAGATCTCTTTTTTAAAAGTGAGGCCTGATGGAGAGAGTGATGTCCATGAGAGCCCACCTAATGACAGCAGGAAGGTCAGAGGTCTGTCAACTATGATACAAGCTAAAATTTCATGTAAGAGCACCAGTTCATACCTCAAACTCATAAGCACTAGTTTGGACATCATACTTCCTTCTTTTACTCTAATCAAGAAAAGGACTTCAATGTTCAGAAATCTCCACATGATGGCACCATAAATACCTGAAAACACATTTCTTTGACTCTGAAATAAGGCAGAAAGCCTAGTGAAGGTATCAAAGGGTTGATAAACCATACCTATGTTCCACATCATTAAATCCAACTACCGGTTAGTCCTTAACATTCTTAAATAGTTTCGAATGTTTCTCTATGATCAAGAAGCAGAGCAAGTCTCATTTTTTGTTCTTTAACCAAATGTTCTGACTAGCAAAAAAAAAAAAAAAAATCCATTATGAATAATGTAACTTCAGCAGTTATTCTGTTGTTATTTCTTTTTTTCAATAGCTGTTATTAATCTCAAAGTACATCATAAAATGAACAAGACAGAATAGTTTATGGGTAATTTTAGTATTTTAATTACACATAGTAACATAGTAGTGACTCTGTCTTTTAAGATAGAAAAGTTGCTAAATACTTAATTTTCATCAGACCACTAAAGTCTGCTGTTCACTGTAATTATTTATACTTATTTCAAACAGTAAAAAAGAACTACTTATCCTTATCATAAAACTTATCATAGAATGGCTTGAGTTGGAAGGGTTAGAGATTATCTAGTAACAGCTCCCATACTTGGGCAGGGCTGCCCCAGGCCCCATCCAACCTGGCCGTGAGCTTCTCCAGGAATGGGGCACCACAGCTTCTCTGGCAGCCTGTGCCCCATTGCTCTCTGAGTAAAGGATTTCCTCCTAACGTATCACCTACATCTCCACACTTTTAATTTAAAGTCATTTTTGCTTGCTTGCTAAATTACTTCTGATAGCAAACTTTCCTATATGTAAACAATTTATATGTCTGATTATTAAGACCTTATCCAAGGCAAAACTATGTATTCAAAAGTTTAACAGTTTCAATTTAAGAAAAAAAATGATACTTTCAAACTAAAGCATGTAATATTAATGTATGTATAACATGCTTCAGATAACTTCTCAGATTCACTGGAACATTGGAATCACAGAATTATAAAACATGCCCATAATGAGGCATGATGGGCATTTTTCATCATAAAATATGCCCATCATAAATCATATCATAAAATATGCCCATTCCAAGTGCTCAAGCACTCTTTCAGTGAAAAACGTTTTCCTAATCTTTAACCTGACCCTCCTCAGCTTCATGCTGTTCCCTCAGGTTCTATCACTGTCACCAGAGACAGTGACGTCTTGAGGGAGTCCACATCTACTCCTAATTGAGTATTATCCACAGATTTCAACTCCTGCATCCAGATCATGTATAAAATCGTTGATGAGAACTAGCCCTATCATGGAGCCCTGGGGAACCCCACTAATGACTGTCTGCTTGCACGATATAATCACATTGACTATAGCCCTTTGACCCTGAATTGTATGCTACCATACTATGCTTTTGTCTAGCTGTATGCTGGACATTCTGCATAGGGTGCTGTGAGACAGAGAATCAAAAGCTTTGCTGAAATCCAAAAAGATTACACCTACTAGCTTCCCTTGGTCGACTAGATGAGTAATTTTGACAAAAAAGTAAATTAAGTCGGACTTTCCCCTCATTAGCTCATGTTGGCTGTGACCAAAGCATTATCTTTCAAGACTTTTTCAGAAACTCCCAGGATAATCTTCATATTATCAGGCACTGAAGTAAGACTGACAGACCTGTAATTACTAGGATCTTTTTTCTTATCCTTTTCAAAAACTGGGACAACATTTGCCAGCTTCCAGTCAACTGGGACCTTTCCAGACCACTGAAAGATAATTGAAGGAAGAGGATAACTTTAGTGAAAGTTAGACACTTCTACTTCCTTTCTGCTTGCAAAAACAGCCCACCTTTCACACATATTCAAGAAGGCAATACTTTTTTTGTTTGTTTGTTCTTTAAGATGACATCAGAAAAATGTCATCAATGGCTTAAAGAATATGTATCCTACTGTTACAATGGCTGCCTGCATCAGAAATATAAAGCATATATTTTACTTCAATGAAATTAGAGAGTGGTTTGAAAAATATCCAGCAAGTTGTTTTAATTCAATTAACAGTTAGTATTTGATGCAACACTTTTCATTCTGTCTTTTTTGTGGTATCTTCATAGAGTTGTGTGAAATTCCTTGTCAAGATGACTAATTTTACTTTTAGCATCATTAGATCTTTAAAGTAGGTAGTGATTATACTGTGCTGACCATCATACAGTCCCACAAGATAGTGTGAGATTCAAAATCAAACTTCTCTGCTCACCTCCACAAAGGTTCAGAGCACAATTCTCCTACTGACCTTTAAATCTCAAATCTGCTTTAGCTCCATTTTTTTTTTTTTTGGTTGAATTATGCATGTACTATAAGAGCATACCACAGAACAAAATACATTTTTGTATTTATCATCACTGATAACCATGTCAGAACTAAGAGAAGAGTTCTCTATATATTGAGCTTGTTTCTAAAAGCAAGCCTACAGTTATTTGCCTCAGAGGAACAGAGCTGTTGGAGAATGTTCATGTGGTTAGATAGAGCACTGGCTATTTAAATAATTTATGACATAACTCAGGGTCCTGTCAACAAAGCCTCAGAACGATTCATTAGAATTTGTACTCTGAAGATATTCATACAGCTATGTAATTCTTGAGACAAACCACAGCCACAATTAAATGAAGATCTGACATTTATAGTTTTAAAGAACTGCAATGAGCTCCCTGCTCCCCACTGCAACAAGCACTAGCTCTACCTCTCTGTTAACAAGCTGAACATCTTCTCCTACTGAGAGCCATGTGTGAAAGGAGGAAAGACTTTTATACTGTTCCAACAAGTTACTCAATTGTTTTAATCCCCTCTAGTGTGTCTGCAAGGCAGTAAGTGTTTAAATAACTGCAATGATTGGGAATAGAAGAGGAAAAAATCAAAATGGAAATAGGATATTCATTAACTTGTTAAGTATATCTAAATTAACATCAATTTGAAGGCATGTAATATATAGTTCTATAGCTAAATATATAAAGAACTATCACAATCTATCAGTACAGAAAATACAGTAATAAAAACAAAGAAGTTAATATCAGTAATACCCAGTACAGTTTATTTAAAATTCATGGGCAATTTGGAACATGCATTTGAAAGAGGTTCTTTCAAATATAGTTGCTCTTGTGTGACTTATTTTATTTTTGCTAATAGAACAACATTAAGATGACAGAATGATAAGTCTTTCAAAGATACATCTTCCCTCATTTTGAGCCTGCATTCTAATATGATTTCTCTCTGCTGATATATACTCTCTGACTAGAGTAATGAAAAGACACTCCATCTGCCAGTATTCATCATCTACACATTCTCTGTGTCTTCCCAAGTATAGCAAGGGTGGTGCCAAAGGGAGTATAGAATGTGCCTCAGTGCTGGAAACTCTGCCTAATCATTACAGATCTCCTCTAGAAACATGGTAGTCCTCCTCATCCTCACTGGGCCTGAAACAAGTAGATAAAACATCCTCTCTTAACTAGGAAGATCATACTGTCCTCCTTGCTAGAGGGTATACATAAAGATCATCGGCCATCAAAAATGGACAGGGTTAAAGCAAGTGCTATTTTAATGCAAAACACAAACCTTTAATCATTCATACTGAAGTAGACTAGCATACTTCTTAACCCTTTTTATTAAAGAAATATCTTTAAATATTTTTATTTATTCATATACTACTATATTTATTAACAATTCATTCTGAAATATGTCTCTTCCAAGTGGCAAAAGGCATATCTAGATTACAAAAAAAAAAAAAAAAAAAGGTTAATTTCACACACAATTCCATCCTACCCCACAAGAAGCTGAAGGAGTGAGAGAAACTGAGCTCTGAGTCAAGTGAAAGCATGTAGAAATCTTTGGTTTTCTTCCGCACTCTACAGGGCACATGCACATCTTGACAGGAGAGGCTGTAGAGTTTCTTATCAAGTCAACATGTCAAAGTATCTTCTAGGACATTGTTCTGAGTCTCTTAAGCAGGAACAATCCATGACCTGGAAATAGTGACTGTCGTCACTGCATCCAAGACAAATGCAAGACTGCAACATTCTTGACATATTAGCTTCTAGCATATGTGTTCCAATAGGGTATTAATTAAATAATATCACTAAAGTCACATTTCAGGCCTTTTTTTTTGCAAATGCATTCAGCACAGCTCCAGTAGAAATCAATTCCTATATGAGAAATACTGTCTGAGAAGACAAATACAATTCCTCTTTCATGATTAAAAACCCTATCTCCTTTCTTTACAGCATGATGAAATTAGTCAGTTCAAAGAAAAGTTTGATTTCCCTTTCATCTCCTCAACTGGAAATATTTTATTCTGGTAAATAAAGCAAAAGCAGAAATAGTGCTTTGGTGATGTTACTGTCATGACTCATGGGATTTGCACTGGAGAAAAGTCATACCTGACAGACAACAGTTTCTTCCCAATACACCTCTTGATCTACAGTTAGCAACAGGAGACATATTGGATTCCCATACAAGAATAAAGTTTAAATAGTAGAACAAGATATCATAAATACCAGCATAAATACATATATTTCATTTCATTACATATATATAAACATTGCTATTCCCAGTCAGTAAAACGTATGTTTGATTTTATGAAGTTCAAGGTTTGTTTTGATTACTTATTTTTTCTGTTTTTAAAAAACAAGTTTGTCTCTAAATCTAAAGAAAAGTCACTTCTTCGTGAAATTAACATTCCATATTAAAAAATTAAGTTTCAGCTCTACTTCAAGCATTTTATATTTTAAAGATGTTTTAGTCTTCCAAACTCCTCTACATATCCTACTGATTTAATGTTTTTATTATAATACATGCGAAAATGATCTTTGTGTAAAAACAAACAAACAAAAAAAAACAAACAAAAAAAGAAACACAACACAACACAAATAGATCAACCTTTTTTGGTTTGTGAAAAACAAACTTCACTGATTAGTTTTCCAGTCAATATGTTTATGGCTTTTAGAAAAGGCTATAATCTTTTTAAAGTTTTCTCCTTTGAGTCAGGAGACATGTTCTTCATGTGGAACATTATCTTTTATTAGCAAATAAATCTTAATCTTGACAGGGAAAGAGGCAGTACAAACAGCCTAACAACAGCAATAATAGCAGTTCCACTGATGTCAACAGTCATCTTTCATTATATCTATTTGGACATATAATTTCAGTTATTGAAAATTTATCTTTAACCTAGATAAGTCAAATATCAAGGAAAAAGGCTTCAATGTTTCTGTAGGGATTGACAACAAAGTATACTATAATATGAATGTTACATTACTGTATGCATGCAACATTACTAATATGTTACCACCCTCCTTGAATACAGAAAACTGAATCAAATGAGGGACAGAACAAAAATGCAAAACGATGCCAAGCATTCCTCACACTCTTTTATGAAGGACATCAAAATAATTTTTAGCCTACCATCTATTCAAATAGTCAATTTTCCTCATCTTAGAAAGAAATACCATCACCACGCTGGTCCAGAAAGGAAGTGAACAAGAAAAGTGCACCAGTGCTGAGTTACCAACAGCCTATTGCAAGACAAAGTCAACCCATCGGGATAATTGGGCTGAAAGGAACTGTCAGTAGCAGGGAAAGAAGGCTTTCACTCTAAGGAAGATGATCACTTCCCTAGTCCTGCGAGCTTCCCTATTTCTCATACATGCCAGGATGTCATTGGCCTTCTTGACCAATGGGGCATAATGCTGGCTCATGGTCAGCCAAGTGTTGACCAACACATACAGATCCTTTTGATACACAACTTTCCAGCCCCTCTGCTCCAACCATGGAGTTGTTGAGATGGAAGTGCAGAACCTGACACTTGGTCTTGTTGAACTTCACACAACTTACCTTAGCCTAGCCATCCAGACTATCCAGATCCTTCTTTAGGGCCTTCCTACCCTGAGGCAAATCAACACTTTCTCTCAACTGGGTGTCATCTGTAAACTGACTGAGGGTGCACTCAATCCCCTCATTCAGATAATCAATAAAATTATTAAACAGGACAGACCCCAACAGAACACCACTTCTGACTGGACATCAGCTGGATTTAACTACATTCATCATCACTCTCTGGGCCTAGATCATCTAAATCATCTAGACAGATTTTTACCTAGCAATAATAATAATAATAATAAGCCATGAGCTTCCAGGTTGTCCAGGAGAAAGCTGCCAGAAAGAGTGTCAAAAGTTTTACTGAAGTCTAGGTAAACTACACCCACGACATTTCCCTCATCCACTAGTCTGGTCACCTGGTCAGAAAAGGAGGCAAAACCTGCCTTTTTATGAACCCATACTAGCAGGGCCTGATACTCTGGTTGTCCTGTACATGCTGCATAATCACAGCCAAGACGAGCTGCTCCCTAACATTTCCGGATACAGAGGTCAGGCTGATAGTCCTGTAGTTCCCCAGATCCTTGTTCCAACCCTTCTTGTAAAGAGGCGCCATATTAGCAAGTCTCCAGTCACTTGCTGCCCTCCTTTGGATACAAGTTAGTAGTATTATATCATTCTCATTTTGAAGCCCAAATCTGCACACAGTGCTCGAGGTGAATTTGTACCGTGCCAGGTAGAGAGGGACAATCCCTTCCCTTGCCCAGCTAGCAGTGCTGGGCCTGATGTACCCCAGGATACCATTGGCCCTTTTGGCTGCCAAGGCATGCTGCTGCCTCAGATCCAATTCGCCATCAACCAGAATACCCAGATCCCTCTCCAGCCTTTCATCCTTTAGTCTGGACATATTCCAATGACTGCACTGTCCCAGGAGAAGAATTCAGCAATTGCTCATCTTACATTTTGTATGACTGATGATTGTCCAGCACACTAGATCTTTATGTATCTAGCATACTAGATCTTTATTTTATTTATGTCAAAATCTTTCTGCAATGTCTCTCTGCCCTTGAGAGAGCCCACTGCTCCTCCTAATTCAGTATCACCCATAAACTTTACTAGTGTGCATTCAACTCCCGTATTCAGATGATTTATATAATCACTGAAGAGAACTGGCTAATGTGGAACTCTGGGGAAACCCACTAGTGACTGGCTGCCAACTTGATGTAACCCTGCTTACTATAAGCCTTTTGATCATGACCTGTCAGACAATTGTTTACTCATCATATCATGTACTTGTCAAGCTATATGCTGAACATTTTGTCCAAAAGGATTGCTCTTCAGTTCTGTGGTATACTTATCTAACAGCCTTTAAGTGTAGCAAGATTTCAGCCTAATGATGCATTTAAAAGCCTGGGTAGGTAGTATGGTTTCTTCTCAGAATGTGGAGCAGAAAACAAGTGCTGTCATTGGAAGGTACACTCAAAAGTAATTAAAGCAAATTGATGTATAGCCCTCTCTGGTACTGTAACATCTGTTTTGTATTACCATGTACTTGTATTTTGCTCTTTATAGCATTCATAATTAAGTGAACATTAAGATCTAAGGCCTAAACATCACTGGTTTAGACTCTGAAGCATGTCCAACTATAAACCTGACCAGGCTTATAACCAGAAAGGAATACTATTTTCTTATGTGGAAGTAAGAGTCACTTTTTCCAAGAGAGAATATTCAAATAGAAAGATTCATATACAACTCAAACTGCACACTAAATCTATAACAATAAGGGCGGCAATAAACACTTAAATCTTAAAGCCTCTGTCTTTTGCTAACATGAGGTGGGAATAAGCTGTCATATTTAATCATGGGATAGATTGGAGATATGCTAATGAAGCTTAAAATTATGAAGTAATGCTGATTACTGTAATGGGGCTAAATTGGTCAACTTTTTAAAGTGGATTCCAAGTAGTATTTTATTTACCCATTTTCTTTCAATTGAAAATGACCAACAGGTTTTCTTAAAACTATGAACATCTGCTGAACAGAAAATACATAGCTCTTCGTAGAATGCTTCTTATTTTAAGACTATATTGGGCATCCATCTGTATAACTTCAATGCAATATTTCAGAGAACACTTTAAAAGCTAATGAAATGCACTGGTGATCTCTTCACATACAATGGACAGTGTAACATTTCTGTTTAATGAGTCGCAGTTCAGTTTTCAAAACAGAAAATACTTGAAGAAAAGGCAGAAAAAAAATAAAAAATAAAAAATGAAGTCATCATTTTGAAATCCTTTAGTTACAATGTTATTTTAAATTCATTAAACTTCACAGCAAACTCCCACTGGTATCAGTTTTGCTAGATTAGATACTAAGTGACAAATCTTCATTCAGCAGTCAGACTGCTAAAGCCATTTTGGTTTCCTACACTGCTTTTGATCTTTATTTCATCACTTCTGACCACTTCTTACTGACATTCCTAAACCACCAGTTGTAGTTTCCCAATCTGCAAATTGTTGATATCACTAGAGATTAGCTTTAAATAGCATTCCTCTGCCTCAGATACCAACTTCTCTGTTCCTCTTCTGCTGATAAACTCAGTGAAGCTAGCACATGCCATCACCACACATTGCAAGGAGCCTTGGACAAACAGGTTTTTCTTCAACTGTTGTAATTTTTATTTTAGATTTGAAGTTTGTGTTTGGATGTTATTTCCCAATGATAACTCTTTTTTTTTTTTTTTTTTTTTTTTTCCCTTCTCTAGAATGGAGAATTATATCCTGAGTGGAAAACATTTCCCTCACAGACTGCCTTGGAGAAACACACTATACTCTAAAAAGATGGAAATGGGAATGTAGGTCTCTTAAGTTCAGCATGTTTGCAGTAATGTTTAGCTAAATATCCTCATTAGTAACTTATACAAAAGCAAATAATAACAATAACAAAATCTATTATGTTTTATAAATATCCTTCAACTGGAACATTCAGACAGTTTTCAACTCAGTTTTTATTATTTCAGTCCACTTGTCTTCCTCTCTTTCACTCCACCAATAAACAGACTAGAAGTGGACTACAGAAAAAGTGAACACAAGAAGATTTAAGTATTTGAAACCAATTTAGAGATGACTTGAGAATCTCACCTTGATCTAGAACATGTTACGTTTTTAGACAAAGCTGCACAAGCACCAGATCTATCTAGCATGTATGGCATTAGGGGATACATACAAATGCTGTTTCAAAAACACATACTAGTTGTGTTAAAAATGCATAAGATAGAGACCAAGCTTTTCTCTAAATTATACATTATATTTGAAATAATTTTCATATATTTTGAGCATCTCTTTTTTGGACAGTTCCTATATACAACAGCATATGGATATCCATCTAATTTAGTCAGTAAAGAGCTGTAGCTAACCTGGGGGAAAAAGATAATCTGAAGAGACAATGATTGTCAGAGAACATGCAGTAAGAAAAGGGTTGCAAAAGGTTTTAGAATATTTATCACCCCTTAAGACTTTTAGTCAATAAAACAGCTTAGCAAGTCAGCCATTGGCGTTGACAAAGTGCATTGATGTGAAAAGCTAAGAAAACACTCACTGAGCACCAAGATTTCACCTTCCTGTGAAAACAGAACCAAATCAAAACAAACAGAAAGATAATACATGTACATGTATAGAAAGGATCAAATAGTACAGAAAGCACCCAAAATTTCACCAGCACTGAGATTTGATAATAAGTCACAAGGTTACATATACCTAATTACTGTTATTACAGCACATTCTCTGGAAAACTAATAGAGGATCACCCAGCAACAATTACTGAATTACACTTACTAAATTTAGGTATCTAATGGATGTAGAAGTTGACTGCAGAAAAGATCACGATAATTATCTTGTATTATAAAGAATAAACTCTCTAATTCATATCATTTAGTCTAGTATAGAAATCCCAAACTGAAGCCATGACAGAGTATTCCAGGGATTTCTTAGCATTTCACTTGCTAGTAAATAAGCTGATTTACTGTGCTGATTATAAAAACCCAACAGTCTTGCAAGTCAAGCCTCTTTGCATTATTAAACCTTGGAATATTTCTATTAGTTCTTTGCAACACTGAAAATCTCTAATTCAAAATACTTTCTCTTCCTAATACATTCACTAGCTCAAAAAGTGCTTTTAAGACAAGCCATGTTCTTTCTGCTGTCAGTTCACTAGTCTTTCAAAATTTTGTGCATATACAAGGAACTCAAATTCTTAATCTTTTGTGAAGTTTCACCAACCACTTCTTCAAGAGCAAAGGACGTATGTCAAATATATTCCTTTAAATTCTGAAAGTTTCTTTTCCTCTTTTTGATTGTACTATTTTAAACAAAAATCTCCCCATTTGGTCCCCCGTTTGTTATTGAACATACAATCACAAGTAAATATATCTTATTTTACAAATTTTATTTTTTTGTATTAAATTAAGGGAAAGTTGTGTGGACCTGTGTGATAACATTAGAGATTTGTAGATGTGTCATTAAGGACCAAACATAACTTAACGTGTTTGATGTAGGTTACAGAGTTCACAGAATCAAAGACTGGTTGAGTTTGGAAGGCACCTCTGGAGGTCTCCTGGTCCAAGCCCCTGCTCAAGAAAAAAACCCTTTGAATAGGTTGCCCAGGACCACATCCAGGTGGTTTTTGAACGTGCCCGAAGAGGAAGATTCAACCTCTCTGGGCAATGTATGCCAGCCTCAGTCACCAGCACATCAAATAAGTTCTTCCCAATGTTCAAAGGAAACAGTGTTCTAGTTTGTGCCATTTGCCTCCCTATCCTATCACTGAGCATCACTAGAAAGAGCCTACTCTGCAATCTCCTTTCAGGTATTTATAGACACTGATAAGAATCCTCCTGAGCCTCCTCTTCTCCTCCAAGAGGCACTGCACTTGCAGGCTTTCATCCTGGGGGATAAGAAATTTCAGTTACTGATATGTCTGCCAGGAAAGTAACACACTGGGCTGCAAACAATCCAGGCTCTCTGTCCTCCATGATAAGTAAAAAAAGCACAGGAGGCAGGAAGCTGGTACTGAGCAAGGACCTCATGGTCAAATTGAAGTAAAAGATGACAACAAACACACCACAGAGGCAGAAAAGGGTGGCCTGGGAAGAACACAGGGATGCCATCCAGACTTGTAGCGGCTGAATCAGGAAAGCTGAGGTACAGATAGAACTGAACTTGGCAAGAGATGTGAGAAATAACAAGAAGGGTTTCTACAGATACATTGGTCAGAAGAAACAGAAAAAAGGAGAATGTACCTCCTCTGCTAAGTGAGAACTGGCTAAAACAGACAGTAAAAAGGCAGACAGTAAAAAGGTATTTAAAGTTCTTTGCCTCAGTCTTCACCACTTGGACTTCCCACAGCTCTCATGTCTCTGAACCACTAGGCAGGGGTCAGGGAAGCCAAATCCCTTCCTTTCCACTGTAAGACCAGAGCAATTCAGAAACCACCTCTTAAGAAGGAACAGGTACAAGTCTTTGGGGCCAGATAACATGTCTGCTAGGGTCCTAAAGGAACAGACTGTTATGGTTGCCAAGCCACACTTGGGTCAGGACAATGCCAGATACACACACAGACTAGGAGAGAACTCATTGAGAACAATTCAGTGGAGGACTTGGGTCCTGGTGGACAAAAAGTTGGACATGAGCTAGCAGTGTGGGCTTGCAGCCTGAAGTCCAGCAATGTCCTGGGCTATATCAGAAGAGAAGATCAACAGGGGGAAGGAAGCAATTGCCCCCTTCCACTATACTCTCATAAGACTCCATCTGGAGTATTTATGTCCAGGTCTGGGACTCCCAGCATAAGAAGTGGAACTGTTGAAACAGACCCAGAGGAAGGCAACAAAGATGGCCAGAGGGCTGCAGCAACTCACTCATGAAGAAAGGTTGAGGGCATTGGGCTTGTTCAACCTGGAAAAGGCTCTGGGGAGATATCACTGTAGCCTTCCAGTACTTTAAGGGAGCTTACAAGCAGGAGGAAGACTGACACCTGACACAGTCTGACAGCGATAGGACAAGGAGAAATGGCTTTAAACTAGAAGAGTAGAGATTTAGATTAGATGTTAGTCAGAAATTATTTATTCAAAGGGCCTTGAGGCACTGGCACAGGTTGCCTAGAGAAGTTGTGCATGCCCCATCCCCAGAGGCTTTCAAGGCCAGGTTCAGTGGGGCCCCTGGCCAATCTACTGGGTAACAACCATGCTAACAGTAAGGGGGTTGGAACTAAGTGATCTTTAAGGTCCTCTCCAGCCTAAGCCACACTATATGATCAATTTTCAGGTTGAACAATCCCAGCTCCTTCATCCTCTCTTTTTAGGAGAGGTGTTCCAGTCCCTACATAATTTCCATAGACCTATGCTGGACTCTTCCCAGTATGTCCGTGTCTCTCTTTACCGGGGAGCCCAGAACTGGATGCAGCTCTCTAGCTGCAGCCTCAGCAGTGCTGAGCAGAGGGAAAGGATCAGTTCCCTTGTTCTGATGGAAGAAGCCCAGAGTAGCATTAGCTTCATTTTTAGCAAGGGCATAAGAGTTGGTATGTATTACTTTTAAAGATTTTTTTTTTTTTTCAAATGGCAAGAAGAACCACCTTCTACTGTTTTAGAACAGCAGAAATCTGCCGATGACACCGATCAGTGGCTTGCAGTCAACACACCAGAGGGACAGGATGTCATCCTGAGAGACCTAGACAGGCTTGAGGAGTGGACCCAGATGAATATCATGAGGTTCAACAAATCCAGATACAAAATCTTGCACTTAGATCAATGCAACCCCCAATACCAATACAAGCTAGGGGATGAAAGGATTGAGCACAGCTCTAATGAAAAAGACCTGGGGGTACTGCTGGATGGGAAGTTGGATATGAGCCAGCAATGTGCTCTTGCAGCCCAGAAAGCAAACTGTATCCTGGGATGCATCAAAAGCAGAGTGGCCAGAAGGTCAAGGTAGGTATCCTGCCCTTTCTCTGCACTGGTGGGGCTGGTAACTGAGGCTACTAACCTGGAGTACTGCGTCCAGATATGGAGTCCTCATTAAGGGAGAGACATGGACCTGTTGGAGAGCATCCAGAAGAGAGCCTCAAAAATGATCCACAGAATGAAACACCTCTCCTGTGAGGACAGGCAGAGAGAGCTGGGGCTGTTCAGCCTAGAGAACAGAAGGCTCAGAGGAGACCTCATTACAGTCTCTCATATCTAAAGGGGAGCTGCAAGAAAGAAGGGGACAGACTCTTCAGGAGGGTCTGTGGTGACAGAATAAGGGGAAATGCTTTCAAGATAAAAGAGGGTAGGTTTTAGGTTGGACATAAGGAAAATGTCTTCTACAATGAGAGTGGTGAAGTGCTGGAACAGGTTGCCTAGTGATGTGGTGGATGCTCTATCCCTGGGGACTTTCAAGGTGAGTTTGTATGGGGCCCTAGGAACCTGATCTGGCTGTGCATGCCCGTGTTCATTGCAGGGGAGTTGGACTAGATGGCCTTCAGAGGTCCCTTCCATCTCTAAAGATTCTATGAAATCACTCAATGATTGCACATGCTAACTCAGTAGGGAAATAAAAATCCTCTGAATAGAGTATTCACATCAGAAGTACTTCATTTCCACAGAAAAAAAGAGACACCCCCATTTCTTGTCTCTATCTTTCAGTATCACATAAGAAACACAGGGAGGTTACTTTTCTTACAAAAATCTCACTCTTTTCCCTGCAAGTTAATTTTTACTCTTTCCACATTACATGCTTTAGTTTATTTGACTGCAAACTTCTGTAGCTAGAAAGATTCCCACCACCATATTGTTACTGTGATAACATTTTTTTCCCCCCAACCCAAGTTTCTTTAAAAGCCTTAAAAAAAAAAAAAAAAAAAAAAAGGAAAGAAGAAGAAACACATATGAGCATGCTGATAAAGAACTGAAAATAACCGAACAGAATCAACAAAAAAAACATCCCACAGAATGCCATGACACCCAGGGCATTTGCATGATAGTACGTAAGTCTTGATTTCTCTCTTCTACTGAATTCTACTAAATTTTAAAGTGGGAAACTTGTCTCATTACTGTTGCTGCTTATGATGACATACATATCACCCACTCTAATTCAGCAACTGTTCATAGGTGCAGTTCTTTACCACACTTGCTTAGAGATCCCTTGAGTCTCATAAGTATTCAGTATGGATACACTCTTACACATTCTCTGTTAACCACAGATCTGGAACCATTGCCAGTACAATTCTTCAAACATGTCAGGAAAAATCTTCTTGCCTTATTAACAGTACTAACAGAAATACCATCAACTTGGCTTGAAGCAGAATTTCACCCCAAACACGGCGGTTAGCAGGTTAAAAAGCAATGGTTTAAGTATCACTCAGCTCCGTGTCAGCAATGAGATGGTCCAAAACAACTGCATGATCGGAAGTGAAGCACTCTCACTATATGACACCAAAGCACAGTATTAGTACAATGTCCTCTAAGTCTCAATGTGTCCTTCTATTGGTCTCAGATCACTCTTATTTATGAGGGAAAAGAAATAAAACATGCATACTGAAATTACAGTGCCACAAAATGCATTTTAATCACCACATACCTAATAACGGTTAATGCTGGTGCTCGAAAAATGGAAACATTACTGTACATGCTTTCCCTGAACCAGGTTTAAAACCTGAAGTGACCACCCAGTCCTCAGCAAAGTCACTAATGACAGCACAGAATTTCTTAGGATAAACTAATTTGATTGCTAGTGCCATCCTTTTGTGATGGAAAAAATAATACTATATTTTGATGCAGAGAATTAGTCTACCATAGATGCAGCATTCAGTATAGAAGGAATAGTTTATGGAATTTCATAGAGGAAAAGCCGTAATTGATCGATCACTGTTTTTAACCAAACTGCATTTAATCTCCAAGGAATGAAGAATATTCAAGTTATGGGTGTTCAAACTACAATTATCTTGATTTTCCTTGAATATGTACAACTGTAGTTTCAGAAAGCATAATGAAACACTTCTATAAAGCAAAATAATCCAATTCCAAACTCTCTGTAAAAAGAAAAGAAAAATGGAAGTGGAAGTAAAGGTTTTCCTTCTTTAATCGTTTGGTTGAAGATACAGGAAGAAAATTAACTACCTGTAATATAATGGAAAGCACAGCAATGACAGCAGAGTAGAAAGGTGCATTGCATGCATCTGAGCTCCCCTGGGAATGCAGGGCCAACCCACCAGGTGCTCAATCACTGGTTCAAGCCAGGACTTTGCATTTCCACTACAATGTGTAACACAAATGGATATAAATAACTTCTCAAATTGTTGCAT
Source organism: Gallus gallus (assembly GCF_016699485.2). Taxonomy (NCBI): domain Eukaryota; kingdom Metazoa; phylum Chordata; class Aves; order Galliformes; family Phasianidae; genus Gallus; species Gallus gallus. Next base: position 116,557,620 of record NC_052532.1, read on the forward strand.
TTATAAAAGTTCCTTTCAGCATTGCTTTGGAAAGTAAATTAAAGAGAAGAGCACAATTCCAGAGAGATATTCAGTTATATATGCAACATATCTAACTTATCTTTCAAATTTTAGAATAAATGAGCAATTTAAGTAATGTTACAGAAATGACGGCCAGAGGCATACAAACTCTGAACACTGTTAAAGCACGTGTGCTAATGGATGATAATAGCATCTTCTCTTACAGTGCATAATACCACAATTCAATAAAGCAATAGTGATTTTATTTATTTATTTTGAGAAAAGCACCAACACTGTTCTTCAAACCACACAGATCCTTAATTTCTGATGGTATGAAACACAGCCTATCAATATTTTGTAAACGAAAATCAATGTTGATCCCTAAAATCACCAGAGAATACAGCCACTGGTACAGAAATCACATAACTGCCTTAGAATATATTACACAGAGAGTGGAGTATCCAATGTGCTAATGTTAAATTAAGGAGAGATACTTTAATCATTTGAGAGAGAGCAAAGCTACCACTGAAGATTAACTCCAGTGGAAAAATAATGATAATAATAATAACACAACCCTCCGTCTCTTCCTTTATTTTAAAGGAAAAAAGCCACCTAGCAACATAATTGTTTATGATCATTTTTAAGCTTTCTAATTTCTCACCAAACCTCCGAACTGTGCTGTCTGTTCTTACATAAGCAAGAAAAGCAATGAACTTTACAATTTGTCTTTTAATAACAAAGCTAGAGGTAACCTAAGATACTCAGGTTGGATATCAGGAAAAAATTATCTGAAAGACAGGAGAGGCATTGGAACAGGCTTCCCAGGGAAAAGGTGGAGAAATCCCTGGAAGTTTTCAAGAAACTTGCAGGTGTGGCACTGAGAGACATGGCTCAGTGGGCACAGGATGATGCATTGACCACTGGAATAGATGACCTTGGAGACCACTTCCAACCTTAATGATTCTATGATCATAATTTACAAAATAGTATTAGGCATCTATGATATGAAAATGACTCAAAACTAGAACATAGTTGTTCATTTCTAGACATTACTGTTTAAGAGACAGCTGTCTGCTTACCAGAAGCTCATTAGTTGCTCATTACAGCTTTGCAAATGCTCAGAATTATTCTCCACAGGATACTAAAAACATGATTGACAGATCAAGGCTTCTGTTTGACATAGCAGAAAAAAAGAATCACATGACTTGTTTGAATAGGAAATTGAAACACTTATTTACACCACTGCCAATCTAAAAAAACCTAGACTTTCCCTGTAAGTATCTCCTGAAAATGACATGCAGTTGACCAATATATACAGGTTAAAGGGGTACTTCATCATTCCAATGACTATTCCAGAAAAATAGAGAGAACAACAGTATAGGCATAACTCCTGCTTGCACATACAAACATTCATCTCACAAGAAAGGAAAGTTCAAAAGTCAACCAGGTTTGATTTCCTAGTTCTTGATAATCAAGGTCTCAATTTATTGCCATATGCTTTTTGTCCATTGTGAATATTAAGTTTGTCATGTAGAAAACTTGTCACATTCTCTAGTAAAAATTCTTCCGCATTCTAAAAATTCTTTCAAAAATCTGTTTTCAAGTAACATTTGAAACATAGGGATTCAACACAGATTTTAGATACGTAAATGTGAAAACAATAATCCAAGAGTTAAGTGTTCCTGAAGCCAAAAATACCCACAGTAATCAAAATTATTATGTATAATGAAAGAAACCTGATGGAAATCATCTATAATGGAATCTAACTATAGACCATTTCAGCAGATTTTAAGGCGAATAATATTGACTATGAATCTGCCTAATAATTAAAATTGTAGCAATACTTGCATGTAATTTACACATACATTATTCAGTTCCCAAGCATGTTACCTCATCATTAACAGTTTGTGGTTTTATTTGTTTTGTTTTATTATTTTAATGTGTGAATACACACAACAATAAAGATACATTATTAAAGAGTCTGTGAAACCTAGAAATTAAAATAGTTTGGTATTAGGAATATAATTATGCAACCAATCCCTGAAAGTAATTTGACAAGTATCATTAAACGTGAAACTCTGACTGTTTAGAAGAGAATAGTTAGGTTCATTTGCAAAGTTACAAATGAACGTATGCTGAGAATACTGTATTATACTCACACAGAAGAAAAAAAGAGTTGTTTTTTAGAATACAAATGAAAGTTATTAAATTAGTTATGATATATTGCTTCCCTTTCTTTACAATGCCTTGCTTTGCATAATAACCTAGTTTATGCTCCAAAATACAGACCTATTCACAACAGGTGGCAGTTATCTGTGAGATCATATTGATTGACTTCTACAAGAGCCTGACACTTGTTTTATCATTTTTTCTTTTCCAATCAGATGTTCTATGTCATCTAAAGAAAATAATTTGATCACTATGAAACATTAGGAATGGCAAATGAGATACTCAACTTCCTCATTTATGGATATTTTAAAACACAGCAATGTTTTTCATGATTTCCTTGATTTTTAATATTTCTCACTTTTATTTCTCTCTCTGTAGCTCTTCTTTCCTACCACATCTTTCTTTAATAAAAAAGGGAAGAAAAAAATATTTCTATGAGATGAGTTTTTTAATTTCAGTCTTACATTCTGCTTAATAGCAGTGGGCATCTGTTAGTGAGCTATTTTCAACAGATAACATATGCATATGCCAAATGCAGATAAGAAAATCCCCCAAATTAATAATTCTCTGAAAGGCCACCTTTGTAAGTCAAGTATCAATTTTTTAGACATTGCTCTAATCCAGACATTTTATGGGAGATACCTGATGAAAGAACTTTCAGGATGCCATTATACTAGCAACTTTTCTCCTCCTAATGCTAGCAGAAACACGCTGTAGTCTGCTACTATTCAACAGGTTGAGGTTGCCAATTAAAATATTAATTCTACTAAAGATGCTATTACATTTCAATATTAAATGCTCTAACGCACCTCATCACTGAAAATGCCAGAATAACTCTGGTGTAGCAAGGCACCATATACTTAAAGAACAGAAGAGATGCAAAAATGTTTTCAGCACCTTTCTCCTTATTATTCGGTGAAAAATTTTCTCTTTTAAAAGTATACAACTTTTTTGAAGACTTTTCCTAGAAAACTGGAAGATATTTTAAAGTTATGTAATGCTGCAAGTACACTACAAGACACAACACAGTAGTCTGCACTGACAGCCATGAGATCATGCAAAATAAATAAATAAGTATCAGTCTAACACAACTAGCTGTAAGCTTTCTAGAAATAACTGAGATGACAAAAACAACCTTCTGAAAAATAAACAAACTTGACTTCAGAGTTTCCAACAATGAAGAAAACCAGAAGTTTGGAAACAAAAGCTTAGAAAATTTTAATCTGAGAAGTACATGCTACTGATTTACCTTAATCAAATTATGTCTAAAATTTATAATTTGGAAAGGTATCATGTAAGGAAGCAAACAGAAATTATATGGAGTTCATTACTGGCTGATTTCCCATACTACTTAAGGCAAGCTTTCAGGCTAGATGAGTAACATGATATGCACAGAACTCAGAGAAACCATGGTATCACTTACTCTGATGGGAACTAATATGTATGTGATATATACATTGACCACACATCATGGAAACTTCAGTGTGCATACACAGATTTTAAGAACTAGTGAAATATCTTCTGCTATAGTGCATTCAGTATCACTGAAACTTGGATTTAGTATAATGTATCTGCATACAATTCTGAAAATGATACATTTACAAAGTTTCTAAAATGCTTAAGGGATGGGTATAGTACAGAGAATTTGTTTACCTATTTCCAAGCTATTTAAGGAAGTCTACCACCCTCAAGCCTTCAACAATAGAGGATACAGATTTTTCCACTCCTCATCATCATAGCTGAGGAAACATTAAGGCCGAGGATAATAAATTTCATGCTACATTCTAGATGCTTTTCAATTATGTTTTGCCACCACCAAAATATACTGAGATGAAATTTATCTAGAGGACAGATATAAAAGGAGGCTGACTACAGTGTATTTCAGAAGCAAACCTGAAGTTTGATGTGGCAATACAATAAAAGACAATATGATAAAAAGGACATCGGAAACAGTACAAATAACCCAAAATACATTACATTGTCAATCTTCAGGAAAATGCAAACGTACTCTTCAAATAGCAACAAATGGTTCTATTTTTAGAGCACAATCATGACACTGGCTTCTGGTACTTTAACTGCTTTATATCTGATAGCCCTTGCTTTGAGCCAGCTGTATGATACTTATGATTCTTATTGACATAGTAAATCTGAAGGCCAGACAGAAGAAAACCTCAAGAGTCGGTAAAAGGAGAGAGAAATGTCATGAAATACTTTAAGTTTGGTTTTAAATTTAGTATTTTTGGACAGTAATTCTTCTCAGAAGACTGTTCCAAAACCTTTGTCAGTTCTAATAGATTTGTGAACAGTTTATAACTGCTTGATCCTGTATTAACATTGTTGTTTTTTTTTTTTGTATTTTTTTAAATTATGTCCTTCTTGCTATTTTAACTTGATTAAATAAAATATAAATGCAATAGAAAGGACTAGAGAAAAGAAAATTTAACTATAGCAGGTGAAAGCTACAAAACCTTTTTTGTTGTTTTTGTTTTTTTAATTTTGTGCTTACATGAATGTTTTAACCTTGAAAAAAAGTAACTATGGTACAAAGATCATTATTAGTATATTTTACAAATCTTTTTATTGATAGTCCTCCAGGAAAAAAACGTGTATCATATGATTTCTCAGCTAGAATTAAACTTCACCAACATTTCATAGACTTAAGAAACAGGTGATTGTTTTTTTTTTTTTTAAAAAAAAACATGTGTAAGCATCAAACCACAATCATCACTAATTTCTTATGTTGTCATAAGTACTACTAGCTTTAAAAAGTCTCTTGACTTTGAAACAAGCAAACACCTAAATTTACGAAGAGTTTTGTACAAGACAAATGATATTCTTAGTATTATCCCAAACCCATTATTTAGAAACGTTTCTAAAATCACCTCCAGAAGAAGAATGCAGAGAAAGTTTCAAAAATATGAATTTATGATTATATTTTATTGTATCACATTGTTTAGATGCCATTCAAAATGGCTATGCTTAACTTTGTCCTGCCATAGATCTCTCATTAATTGAATACAGGTACTATCTTCAATATATTGTTCATATATTGCAACCATATGTCCAAAAAAAAAAAAAAAATCCATACAAATGTTAGCATTTTACTTACTGCGTCATGTTGAAGCTGGGACTTCCCTCAGTAACTGCTGAGCTACTACTGACATACTCTTAAAATAATAGTTAATAGATACGCTTCTCTGACAGCTGAGAAAACACACTTTTACTAGCTGTGAATAGATTTCTAATGTAAAGGAGCAGTCAGTTGTTTTCAGCCCCCAGCAAGGCTGAAATATTATTCCACTATTGAAAACAAACAAGCCAAATAAAACCCTACATCTCTTTTGCTTTAGAAACTCGTGGCTAAATGCAGTAGGCAGCTCAGCACCGTACAGATGTTTGCTCCCTTCCTCACAGCGCATCTAACGAGGAGCGGGAGAGAACAGGAAACAAAAAGGAACTCATTTATAGATATAAAAACTATTTACTAAGGCAGAAGAGGAAAACAGAAACAAAAAATATTCTGATAACAATCTATGGGCATGTGTATTTATATACATTAATCTGCAATGCAATAATTTACCACCAGCCAATGCCTGAACAGCAGCCAACCCCCTGGCCAACTCTACACAGCTTCATGGCCTAGTTCCATGTGGTCGGGAATAATCATTGGCCTAAATGAGCCCACTTGCGCTGGCTCTGCCCTGTCCTGCCCTGCCTGTAGCCATCATGGCAACAGCTCTGCTGAGTGGCCTGGTCTCAGTCTTGCACCCATTGCTGAGCCATAACCAAAACACTGGTGTGCTGTTAGCAGTCTCAGCTGTAACCAGGACAAAATTACAAAAAGGTTTACACATAACTTAGAATTCTGACTGGTCAGGTTTCTATTTATTAGGATTTCTTGTTTCTTTCATCAGTCTTCTTTAAATAAGGAAACATTTCACTTCCTCTAATAACTATATATTGTGCTTTTGTGTAACTATATTTCTTGCGGAAAAAAAAAAAAGGTTTAAAATGCATTCTAAGAAGAAAAAAAGTATTTCAATCAAGCAAAGTAACATAAAACTACAAGTTCTTGGCCTGTGTTAGAAGATTAGACACTACAAATTGAAATATTTTTGTTGATACTCCCTGGCTTAAAACCAATTGTTTATAATTCTGCTCTCTAAATGCTCCCCACAGAACACAGATTGATCTATGGGCACCAGAGGTTTGTAATAAATATCTAATGAGTATAAATACACCATGCCGAGGACAAACCATGCTGAGAGGCCATTTTATTTACTTCAGTTTCTGCCAAGATGTGCAATCCAAAAGCAGACACAGTTCATGTGTTTTGTTCCAGGAAAGTGTTATAAAGTAATGAATCAAATTGCGTTCAGTCACTTAACAAATACTATGGTAAAGTTGTAAGCTTTTCCAAAACCAAGTTTAACAAAGTCCACTTGCTATAAGGGATGATCATGTGTAAATCGTCTTCACAGCACTCCAGAGAGTTTTTGTTTGTTTGTTTGTTTTTTGTTTTTTAATTGTGTAAAACCAGTTAACAACTTTTTCGGGTGTTGTACATGTAAAAAAACTAGACTTTTTGTTATGTTTCAAGTGAGTGGACTTACAGTCATCATCGAATACTAATTTCTTTGTATTTATCATCTTTTTGTCAAGGAACTAAACCAAAAATATAAAATTATCCCCATCTCCAGTCTTACAAAAAGTCATTTATTACAGAAACTGAAAACCTTGTTTGTTTTGTTTCATTAGTACTTTATCAAACAGAACGTTCTTTGCCTGCAGAAATGACTATCTCAGCTTTGTACCTCAGAGCAAAAAAATATACATTAATGGTGCTGCACAACCAGGACCGTTACTGACAACACTACACAAGAACAAATGGTCCACATTAGTTTAGTTTATGCTTGTACCTGTGCTTCTGAACAATCTAGGGTAAACACTGCATCTATCTTGGTAAAAGGCTTGCTTTGAACCTCTGTTATAAACCACTGTTTCACCTGTATTCATAATCCTAATATTTCAGATATTGTAAGAACATGAAATACTTTTTTTTTAGCCAAGTGCCACACAAACATTTTAAACTTCATAAATCTCAAAGTGAGATTAAAAACATATCTTTGATTTGATACTTAGAAGTATAAAATTCTGGATCCCCATATTTTGGGAGGATCAGTTCCCTCAGGACTGTCATGAATATAAGTAATCTGAATCAGCCACAAAACAACTAATGTACATTATTAGGTATCGCTTGAAAAATTATGTTACTCATTCTGAGTTATGTTAAAAGATGTGATTTTGTCTAACTGTATCACTGTCTGTGAGAGAGTAACTTTGTAACTTTAGCCTAGAACACAAACTTCAAGATCAACTGTTCTGTCATAGGTTATTCAATTACATCCTCATAAATACAGTCTTTTCTGGAGCCAGCAAAATAAAACATTAACATATGTGATGAAATTAAATATTTACCCTTACATGTAAGTGAAAGCCTACTGGTATTTTTGACAAGAAAACCAAATAGGAGGTCAGCTGAATAAGAACACAGTCCTCCTACTGTATGTCTTCACATGCATGTGATTACTGCACAGGTAAGTTTCAACAACAAAGATTTTGTAGAATGAATCTCATGTCAGCTGTTCAAATGTCCCTAAGATGGTTTTGACAAATTCAGTTTTCACTGCTCAGGGCCATGTGACTGTTTCTAAATTATTTAGAGTAAATCCAGTAGGAAGGATTCTTTGCATCTACCGTTCCAACTGCAAGAGTGGACAGGCCCACAGGATACAGGAGGGTGAGCTCTGGGATATGCTGGTGATAAGGAAGAGCTAGGAAAAGGAGATTTGGCAAATTTCTGTAGATGCAAACACTAGATTCACTTACAAATTAAAGGAGGTATATACATAAGTGGTGAGTATAGCTATGTGTATGCTTATTAGTTTACACTGAGTGAGAAAAGATGTGATGATGACAAGTTCAAAAGACAGTTTTCAACTACTCTTTTATTGTCCTAATACATTCTGAGTGAGATTAATTACATTCATTAACTGAGTTAATATGAACTATCATACATGTTAGCTACTCATAACTTTCAGAATGTGAAAAGCAGATCTAAAAATCATATTATGTGTGAGAGGTAGAGATGTGTAAGAAAAAAAGAGTATAAATTCATTAAAAATTAATAACACATGAAGTATTAAAAACCAGTTCATATGCATGTGAGTTCAGTGGAAATTTCCTAATTAGTTTCAGTTTGGAGTGGATTTTAAAGTTAGGTATTTAAAGACTCTTGTGCTTCCAGATTGAGGATAGGAACAGTAACAGAAATACTCCGTTTTTAAATTGTGCAATGGTTTCTACTGAAAATTGGCAGCTGCCAGAAAATGAGACAAATGTGCCAAAATAGGAGCATTTGGATTTATCAAACCTCTCAACAGTTATCTCTAAATGACTATTTGCTAAATCAAGTCCATATTTTCAATTGTGTAAGATTATTTTTTCCCAGCACAAAACCAGGACCAAGAAGGTTTTCTGCACAGAAACAGATCTACTGGATTTAGCAGTCCTTGCATAATGTGACAATGATCAAAAAGTATTAATGCTGAGATCTACCCCTGAATTACACACATTTCATTTTCTATTCAAAATAGCATAGGAATATTTTTTTACAGCATTTAAGAATAATATCTAATTAGTCAATATTTAATTTAGAGTTTAGATTTCAGGAGTAATGTTAATAATATTACTTTAATGTCTGTAGCAGTACCCACTTTAATAAGTAAAAATATGTCAAAATACATCAGGACACATTTGCCGTATGTGTTACGTTAGGTAAAATTTATCTAGAGGTTTCAATGCTAAGATTCTATTAGCTAATAAACACAACTACAGGCACTTCAGTTACTCTGTAAGTAGTGACAGAAGTGACAAGTAGTGACAGAAAACAAGTAAGATTGGAGTCCCTGAGCTTTATTTTTTTCCCTATCATCTTTTATACTGATTTATTTCTGCTGTATAGTAACAGGATAAACATAAAAATCAAATTTAATTTTCCTGCTTATAATAATTATGTTTCCAATTACAGCAGTACTCACAAATATTAAAAAGTTATTTAAATTAATTGGTTTAAAAAACAAACAAACAAACAAAACCAGATATGTATAAGTTGTAAAACAATACTACCCAAATAATTTCTACCTCAGAAACAGAACATGAATACAGAACAGAACAGAATATCTACAACAGAAGATGAGAGTGCATTTCGTTAGATTTTTCTGGCCACATTTTAAGCAACATGTAGATTAAGTGCTAGTTTTTTCCATAAGCTTTAAAAGTTTTTCAAAAAGTTTATACTGAATGAGTTTCACCTGCAGCAAAGTTATAATACCATTTTCATTTTCAAATGTGCTTCTTGAAAGCACCTTGCACCCTAGATCTCAGTTATACAAAACTCCTTCACTTCAGATCATTCTATACCCATAAGAAGATGACTTTCACAGCCATTTCCTCTGGAAGATATCTTACGTCACCAAGACTGAAAACAGCAATTGTGTCTGTATATGACGAAGCCATAAAACACAGAATGTTAGTGTTGTATGATAGTGTAGTAAAGTGGCTTGATATAATTCCATTTTGTCATGAATTTGCCAACTCTACAAAATTCCAGTTCCTTTGTGAAGGCAAAAAATAACCAGTCTTAGGATAGCCTTCAATTTCATCTGTTTGTATAACCAAATGTGCTGTCATGTCTGAAGATTGTGACTGAGAGCTGGTCAGCTTATATCTTCTCTTGCAGTAACTATTGTCACAGAGAACACAAACAACAACAACAACAAAACAGCCCTGAGTATTGTTCCAGCTCTTTCTGAATGCATTTCTCATTGGCTCAGAAAACACCAGGAAACACCATCCATTTTACTTAGCTTTTAAGATGGCAAATTCTATTGTGCAACACAGAACCAGCAGCTAATTTCAGTATCAAACATGTAACACTTTTAACAGATATTTATACAAACACACATTCAAGCAGAAGAAACATACAACTGGTAGAGGAAATGGACCTGGGAGTGTTGATTGACACTATGCTGGACATGAGTCAGCAGTGTGCCCAGGTGGCCAAGAAGGCCAATGGCATCCTGGCTTGTATCAGAAATAGTGTGACCAGCAGGAACAGGGAAGTAATTGTCCCCCTGTACTCAGCACTGGTGAGGCCACACCTCAAGTACTGTGTGCAGTTTTGGGCCCATCATTGCAAGAAAGGCATCCAGGCCCTGGAGCGTGTCCAGAGGAGGGCAACAAAGCTGGTGAGGGGTCTGGAGCACAGGCCTTATGAAGAGTGGCTGAGAGTGCTGGGATTGTTCAGTCTGGAGAAGAGGAGGCTCAGGGGAGACCTTATTGCTCTCTATAACTACCTGAAGGGAGGTCGTAGTGAGCTGGAGATCAGCCTCTTCTCCCGGGTGACTAGTGATAGGACTGGAGGGAATGGCTTCAAGCTGTGCCAGGGAAGGCTCAGGCTGGATGTTAGGAAATACTACTTCTCTGGAAGGGTGGTCAGACACTGGAATGGGCTGCCCAGAGAGATGGTGGAGTCACCGACCCTGGAGGTGTTCAAAGAGTGTTTGGATGTTGTATTGAGGGACATGGTTTAGCAAGAACCATTGGTGATGGGCGAATGGTTGGACTGGATGATCCTGGGGGTCTTTTCCAACCTTAGCGATTCTATGATTCTATGAACTTATTAAAGAGGGGAATGAAACTTCAGCCATGTATATACAAAAGTGTTTCACCCTTCTACTGACAATTTATGGAGCCTTTCTTCTGTGAACCTGATGGAATAAGCCAGCTTGACAGTAAACTGTTAAATACAAATGTTAAGCCAAAGCTTTAAAAGAAGTGTCTAGACAGTAATAAACTTATTTCCATTTTTAAGGATCTTGGAAATTGATGGGAAGGAATAGCGTAGCAAGATTTCATTCAATTAAATTAATAATTTTGGAATGATAAATATTTACTTTTTGTAAAAGCTTCACAATTCATACCAGATATTTGGATTTCTCTTTCAGCTCTTGACATTGCAGTTAATACAATGACAACTTCCAAAGTGAGTTCACGATATGAGGCAATTATTTTAGCTGTTTCAAAAATACAGACATAGCCTAAAACTGACTACTGCTACTAAGGATAGAATTTCAGTAAGACTTTCCTTCACTGTTTAAATTTTGGGTCATTAGAATGTTTCTTAGGCAAAATAATTTCAAAGTTTCTTAGGCAAAATAAAAATCCATATACAATTTCAGAGGGTTTTTTTTTTTTTTTTCATGACTTACCACTTTCTCTATAACTTAAAACCATAAATTTTTACAGCTTGACTTTTTTTTCTCTAGTGAATATTTATCCTACATCAAACATATCATGCTTTTTTTCCTTCTCTTTTTTATCACTCACACTAACTCTGCAAGATATTTCATTTTCTGATAAGAAATTTCAATCTGATATTCATAACTGCAGAAAGCTTCTAAGAGGTATCTTACCAATTAGTCTTGATTACTTATTTCTTTTTAACTTTACACATTCCGGTCTCCTAAAAAATCTAGCAGAGTCTCTACTTATTTTCCTTACTTACCACATTTTGTGCACTTTAGGCCTCCCAAGTTCTTTCTTAAATCAACCTTCTGAATAACACAACCTTCAATGTGATGAAAATCCTGCAGATTTCTAATTCCTCACTGAACTCCATTAACTTCCCATGTTTGGAGTAGTTATATTGCAGAGTTTCTATTAATTAAGGTGGCCTAATTACAACGAAAATTAAAAAGAAAAATACTTCATTTTTTGAAGTGACTATAAGGCATTTTAGCACTGAGCTGATATTTAACTAAAGTATTACTGATGAATTCAAGAATTTAAGCTCACCCAAACAGTTCAGGATGTTTCAGGAGCTTAACACCTAGACATAAACTAGTTAATTCTCATGAATATAATCCTTTTAGGAAAGCCCTTTAACTAACATTGTTTCAGTTTAAGACTTTAGGGAATCTATTTTGATTTAAATTAAATGCGTGCTGAAGTATTTAAAGTAGTTTATCTACTATTCTTCAGCTTCTGAGAATTCAAATTTGAGTTTCTTTAACAACAGTCTATACAAATCGCAGAAAAAACTCCCAATATATAGATAAAGTTTTATTAAGGTTGAAATTAAGCAAAGGAAAAATAAATTTGCCCTGCCTCCACCATGATTAAATCTGATCTTTACTGATTACCGAATCTGATCTTTACTGATTACTGATGTTGGATGATACCACCTACATCTGTGGAACAACAGAAATACCTTCAGCAACACTGCACAGGCACAGACTGCAAGTACAGAACTTTCTTAACCATGTTAAAATGAATCTGATTCATGAGCTAAAAGATTTTTTTTTCTTACTGAGCTGAGCCAGATCTACTGAGTTGATTAAACGATAACTAATACCAACATTTGATTACTTTCTCAAAAAAAGAAAAAAAAAGAAAAAAAAAAAAGAGATGTGATAAATAGTATATGAAGAGTAAAACTGATACTGCTTGTGTAGGGCTTTCTTAATTAGATCCTGGACTGTGTATCAGCTCAATTTAACACTGTGAAACTCAATTAAGTTGCCTTAACTCAGCCAAGTCTTTGAACCAGTTTAAGTCCTTAAAATGGTTTACAATTTGATTTAAAAGTTTAATGAGTTGTAAGGTAATGACTCAACTCTTCAAATGCATCTATTGACACTCAGCATTTTTCTTCTACATAGATATAATAAATATAGAATCATCATATATATTTTCACTTAATCAACAAAGATAGTTTTACTTTTCCTCCAATTTATTTCTGATGTTGTTGCACAGCTAACTTGCTGATGGGAACACCAGCTGGAACCTCTTGTTCTATGAATGATAAGGCAAAACTGACCTCAGTTTCAACTGTGTAGATTCACCAGTATTAACAGGAAAGGCGGGAACACAGTTTGAGGACAAGTGCTCTACAGTTGAAACAGCATAGATAATTTGGATTGGATATCTATTTCTATCAGAACATCTTGTAGCTTTCCACTGAAAAGGAGCAATCTCACAATTAATTTATGCAAAATAAAATAAAATAAAATAAAATTCAAAACCAAAACCAAACCCCCAACAATCAACCAATAAAACAAAAATCAGAAGTAAAAGGAAGCTCCTGGAGGAGAACACAAACTTGTTTGAACATAGAATGGTTGTCTGTATCTATAGGTAGTCATTAAACGTGGTAACAACAGATTTAGGTCTGTACAATGAAACGCACTGCAAAACAAGTCAACACAGCAAGATTTTACTTGGTTGCTCTGCAAGGAAAATAGTTTAAGAACTTCATAATATCAAGTGTGAATTCGAACAGCTTTGAGCTGAAAGTCAATGACATGCAGCAAATATGCAATCCCCAAAAATGCTGTTTTAGGAAACACTTTCAGATAAGAGCCACTTGTGAGCAGGAAATGCTGCCTTAGTAGCTAAAAAAAGTACAGCATGCATTCAAAATCATTAACTTTTTCAGAGGACCTAATAAAAGTTGAGGCCACAGGACTGAAAGATATAATTCAAAATATCTATGCATAAAAAGACTGAATAGAATTTTCTCAGTCTTCACTTTTCTCCCTTGAAAGCTCAGAAGTAAAGTTTCTGATACTACTTTTTCCTTGTTTTTTCCACTTAGAAACCTCACGAGTAACTTGTCTACTGTAGACAAGTTCATGTCTGGAAATACTACTAATCTTACGCTAATTAAAGAATAAATTGAGCTGTCTCTATTCTCCTCTCCTGCTCTGTTTTTACTCAACTTATAACGCAGAGAACTTATAACACAGCTGTGGAAAGACAGGATAGGGAACTAATTGCAGGGATGTGCACAATACTTCTAGTCACATTAAGAAATTTCAGTGACAGCAGATTGCATCAACTTCATCTCTAGCTGAATAAATGTAGTAGTTAAGATAACTCTGTCAATGCTGTTTCAGTGAAACTTTAGGACTGAGAAAGGCGGGTCACCTCAACAACCTGCCATGCTACAACCTGTTATATTGGTCAGTCTCATGCAGGGCCATAATGCTTGTCTACACCTGTAGAGCTCTACATAGAATCACAGAATCACCAAAGTTGGAAAAGATCTCCAAGATCATCCAGTCCAACCATGCACCTACCACCAATAATCCCCCACTAAACCATGTCCCTCAGTACAACATCTAAACATTTATTAAATACCCCCAGGGACGGTGATGCCACCACATTTCTGGGCAACCTGTTCCAACAATTGGCCACTCTTTGGGAGAAGTTTTTCCTAACACCCAACCTGAATCTCCCCTGGCACCACTTGAGGCCATAACGGACTAATGGTAATGGAATAGTAGGAAGTATTCTCAGCTTTCTCCTTCCGTTACATTTTAGGCAAGGAAACTTGTCTAATTATCAGAGCTAAGGCTAAGAAAAATCAGAGACGGGTTGAGAGTTCCAAGAATTTTTGTCTTAGAAATCAGAAAGCTGCCAACCTGGCCATGCCCAGGTCATACTTTCTTTTACTTTTTTGCTAGGTATCCTTTGGTATATGCGAGTGTTTAGCTGTTGTTACTGGAAAACTTGACTAGCATTCCAGACCACCCCTTTGGTTATTTTTATCAAATATTGTCTGTATTTCCTTTCATTTAAACATATCTCAGAAATACATTGACAGAATGTTCTGATCTTTCAGGTCTTTCAGGTCATATAAGCAGGTATTAGGCAAAAAGTGTCCTAGTATGTTAAAAAAATGTGAAATGCTTTCTGTAAAGCAATCATGATCTTAATTCTGAATACCCTTCCTTTCATGGAAATGTGCTCTATCCAAGTAATCACTTGTGATTTTTAGGCCAGATGAGCAAAGCAATATGGTGCAGAGATATTACTAAAAATTAAGTATATTATGAAGTACTATGGGTAAGAATTACAAAATAGTCACATTCTAAAATTCAACTCCTTGCCTTTATTCAACTATCCACCTTCAGCTTCTTGCTCACTTCTTTCCTTTCATGCCATTTGTGAGTCTTCCCTCAAAGCAGAAAAATTTTACCTGGAATCATAAATAGTATTTACACTGAGGTAAGACATACAAGAGAGAAAAGACATACTTCAAATGTCATACATATACATATTTTTTTGTCTTCCTAATACTTGCAGAAATTACTTTTAAAAGTGATGGTCAGTTCTTTTCTAGGGAAACTAGCAAGTGCAATATCTGGAATTGCAGTATTCCTTGAAACTGACATGTGACTCCCCATCACACTGATGCAGAGTAAGAGACTGAAATGTGTGGAGGTTTGCAGACCAATTCCAAATGGCTGAGGAAGGAGGAGGGAATCACATCCAGCACCTAGTTCTTGGTGTCTCAGTACGTTGCCTGCTCCAGCAAGAACTCAGAATGTTCCTTGCCCCATTAACTTCTTTGTCTGTTAATAAGATCTTACCAGGTCCCAGTCAGTGCAAGGCTTCTTGCTCTTATTATTCACATTCACTTATCTGACTTACTACCGAAGCTCACCAAGGTAAGTCTCCAGAAACTGTTCACTTTCTGCTTGAAAAGACTCGTGGTTTTGTATTTCCCTTCCCTCATCAGAATTGAAGACAGCCACTATAGCCAACAGGTATATTTGCAGGAATTCCACAAACTCCTCAGACACCAGATGAAAAAAAAAAAAAACATTTTAAAATACAGAGCTACCCTGTACTGTGTGATATGTTATCTGAGCACTCACACACACACACACACACAGAAAAAGCAATGTTTGCTCTTCAGACTGCATTTCAAAAACAGTTGAGTACTGAAAGATTTAACTCTTATTTGTTTTTCTATTCATTCCTCTGTTTACATTGTAAAGAGGCATGCAAAAAAAAAAACGAAAAAAAAAAAAACGGGGAAGTGGACTGATGCTGCCTGTTAGAGAAAAAGTAATTGTATTATCTAGAAGACATGTTTAAAAAAGCTCTAGAACTGGGCAGTAAAGCTACACTGTAGAAAGGGTAATTTGAAAAGGGTATTCATGATTTTGTATGTAATTCTTGTTTTACAGTCATTGATTGTACTAAGCATCTGCATTTAACCATGTCTGAAATATGTGTCACTCATTTATTCCTGAGTTTTAAGCTTTAATTTATTCTAATCAAATTCCAAACTGACATGGTCTTCCTCTGCATACAAAAAGGCACAAAACAAACAAGCAAACAAATAAACAACAACAAAAGGGGGTTATGTATTATCTTATATTACTAATTTCTATTTACAGGTTAACTAACTTGCAAAAACTAGCTAATAAAGAAACAACTAGATTTTTTAAAAAATAAATTCCAGTCCATTAAATCATATCCTTATAATTTAATGGCTGTGAATAACACATTTTATTCCAGACACTTGTCAAGAAGATGCTTATTTATATTCTATTCCTTGAACAGTAAATTCTAAAATGGTGGGACATACCATCATAATTAATTGGATGAGCCTATGTTTATCACCTTCTTAAGGGACAGAAGATGAAGGCATACATTTTAAGCTGAGAAACATATGATGACTGTGTTAATTGTATAACTTCTTTATGGTTTAAAAGTTACAGAATTTTGTGAATATTTGAATATTACTTTTTCACACCTTGCCTGCGCACTATATGATTTGGAAAAAATAATAATAAAAATTGTTCTCTATTTTGTCAGCATCAACACATGAGGCAAAGGAATGAACACATCTGCTTCAATACTTGGATAAGGAGTCCACAATACCTCTTCTTGGCGAGTTTTCAACATACGAAACAAAAACAAATCCGAATACACCTATCACTACTGCAAACAGGACAGTTATGCAATTTACTACACAAAGCTACCTTCAGTATCACTGCAGTCATCCACTTTCAATGCTCTTCCTCCAGAAAGCCCAAACCAGCTCATATTGTTTCACTCACAGAATAACAGCATCACCAAATGACACAATCACAGGGGCTGGAAGGGATCTCTAGAGATTGAGTCCAAACCCTGTGCTAAAGCAGGTTCCCTATGGTAGGTCGCACAGGGAGGTGTCCACATAGGTTGTGAATATCTCCACAGAAGGAGGCTCCACAACCTGTCTGGGCAGCCTGTTCCAGTGCTCCGTCACCTTTACCGTAAAGAGTTACTTCCACGTACTTGTTTGGGACTTCCTATGATTCTGTTTTTGGCCATTGATACTTGTCCTATCACTACACACCATTAAAAAGAGTCCTGCCTTGTCCAATTGCCTCCTGCCCTTTAGATATTTATAAGCATTGCTGAGATCCCCTCTTGGTCTTCTCTTCTGCAGGCTGAACAGCCCTAGGTCTCTAAGCCTTTCTTCACAAAGGAGATGCTCCAGGCCCTTTATCATCTTTGTGGCCCTCCATGGGACTTTCTCTAGACGTTCCCTGTCTATCTTGAACTGAGCAGCCCAGAACTGGATACAGTACTCCAGGTGAGGCCTGACCAGGGTAGCTTAGAGGGGGAGGATCTCCTACCTCAACCTGCTGGCCATGCTCTATTTAATGCACCCCAGGATATCACTGGCCTTCTTGGCCATAGGGGCACACTGCTGGCTCATGGCCAATCTGTTGTCCACCAGGACAACCAGGTCCTTCTCTGCAGAGCTTGTGTCTGGCAGGTCAGCCCTAACCTGTAATGATGAGTGTGGTTATTTCTCCCCAGGTGGAGGACTCTACATTTGCTTTTGTAGAACCTCATCAAGATCCTCTCTGCCAAACTCTCCAACTGACCAGGTCTTATGGAATGGCAGCACAGCCTTCTGGTGTGTCAGCACTCCTCTCAGCTTTGTATCACTAGTGAACTCATGCACCTTGTTGCACAGTATAAATAAATTAGAAAGCTAAATGCTTCAGGGAATAGCTATTTTACTTAGGGTTTTTATTTGTCTTTGGCATAGGCAGTGTGCTTATTCAATTCAAGCACAGACATCTGCATTCAACTTACTAAAAAAAAAAATCAATTTCTGATTAATTAAAAGATCAAATCCTTTCACTAAGTTATGTGATAAAAAGTTCATCTTCACACACATCAAGGAGAAGAGAGGCACACAGGAAGCTGGGGAAACACTGTCCGGGTCTTTCCCAGGGATGTCACAGCAAGTAAGCAAACCCACTGTGAAGCGAAACCTAGAAGGGTGTGTATTTGTATGTGCACGTGGGGCAACTGGACCTGAGATGAACCAGGGCCTACTAAACTGCATCTAACTGTACAGTGTGTACAGTTACTGGATGTACATGTGATATCCTAGAAGGGGCTGGACCCCAGGACATGCAACTTTGTCAGTTTTAATTTGTTAAAAAAAATTCTCAAGGCTCATGAACAAGTAGAGAAAATAATCTTTTCAAAACATACATGTGAAATGAAAAATGCACTTTTCTTTCAAAATCACAGTGGCTCAGGATACTATATACTAATAAGTATATAACAGGAACCTTATTTTACAGGGTAAACATTTTTCTACTGCTGCTTCACTACTTCTATAGCCTAATTTTCTCACTTGTGAAATAGTCATCCAAAACAGACAAATGAAGAACACTATTTTTAGAAGCTGTAACAAAAAAAAAAAAAGGAAAAAAACACTCTTGAAGCAATTAAGATATTTTGTCTGTTCTGGCATCTGTTCTATGGCTCCTGAAGTACGCTTTATGCATTTATTTAAAATGCTCCAGAATGTCATAATGTTGTAAGATTAGAAGGATCTAACATCTTTCTCGTAAATGTCTTTAATGACCACCCAGTGTGCTGAGTCTCAGGTTACAAAAATTTGCCACCGTTAAATTGGTTACATGAGGAAGAAAATACTTGATCTACCATGTAATAGCCAATCAGACTCATATTAAAATTTTCTGTGGTATTGAGAGGGAGGAGAATGAATTGAGGAAGGCAAAAACCTCCAAGAAACCTGAACAAAGACTTCAATAAAGAAATTAGTACTCCTTTCAGCTCCTCTGTCAAGTTGCTGAAGAAAAACGTGAGGATCAGTTACAGCTTAAGGAAAGGAGAATACATGGTCTCATCCCTTCATCAGAGCCCATTAAGTATTTCCAGGTTTTCAAATCTCTTACTAGACCACACCAGATGGTAGCAGCTCTCTTGTTCATTTTTACTAACAGGCAAATATTTATATTCCTTCTTGTTCAACATCTCTCCTGCCCCCCAGCCCTCCTTCACAATGGCTTTCTCATGCTGATTAGATGTATTCCAGTATTTTTTTTTCCTTTGCCGTGACAGTATTGAGATAATCTGACAATGGTAGTATTCATAAGTAATAATCAGAACTTAAGTCTGACAAAACAAGTGTGCCTGTGTATACAACACAAAGATTTAAAAAGTGGAGCTATTTTTACTGTGAATTTATTCAAAAGGGCAAAGGAGATTAAAAAAATGAGGTGAATATTAAGTACATTTCAGATATCTCCTGTTACTAAAACAATTACATATAATGTAATGGTAGCATTCAAATCACAAATTCCTTTTTAAATAAAATTGCATACTATCACAGTAATTTAAATCAGCCAGTTGTTTTGCATATCTCTTGAGAATTTTTATTGTGTTTGTCCTGAATAGATACCATGTGCAGCTGGTTTTGAACTTCTTCTGTTTTATTTTATGCCACAACAAATCTACTCTGGCAGCCTTTTATTTTTGCTTGAAAAACAGAGCCTTTAGACTGTATTTAAGGTTAATACAATTCTACATGATGAGAAAAAGTTATAAAATAATCTTGTTTATAAAGTTTACAGAGTATCTCTGCAGATCTTTCCACAGATATAAGTTCTCACTGTTCACAAGTTACTAGTGTTTTGGTAACCACAAAGAAAGTGACATTGTTTTTATTTCCTTAGCTTAATAAGAACCTGTTTAATGAAAGCCAAGAAGAGATTTAGACTGCTCTAAAAGGAAAAAAATATATACAAAAGGATTGAGCAGAGAATGTGTGGGTTTTTTTCTTACCACACCAGAGCCAACTATCAATGTGAAGCCTGCAACAGCAGTGGTTGTTGAGAACTTCCTAGATGTAGAGGTTCAGATCAAGTTAACTCTAGGAACACTGAAATCCTGAAGTTATTTACTTTTTAAAATCTACAAGCAAATCATATAAGAAGTAGTGTAAGAGTAATTACAGTGTTCTATCAGATCTAGGAGGCAAAAGTTACAGTTCCTTACTTAAGTCATACTTGTAGAGAAGACTTTCATCTTAACATTATTCTCACATGAAATGCTACGTATCTTAATTTCTACTCTTTTTTCCCCCAATAATAGTTAATCAGAAATCCTCAAATGGATTGTGATACTTCAGTCAAGTACGTCATTCTCCACAAAGTCTGTGTAAGACTTATATTTGTGTGTGTGCACATGTGTATTTTACTGTGCACTTTCAAAGTGGTCTCATGTATGGATCACTGCTATGCGTTGTGACTCCTTCAGCATCTACCATAGTTTGGAAGTCTCACCATAGTCTTTTTAGCAGAAGATTGAGCACAGTTCTGATAAAGAAGGATAGTAAATGCCAGTCATCCCTCAGTTGGCTACTGCCTCACAGATGTAAGAAGCCTCACAATTTATAACTTCTGTTGCTACTTATAACCATCTTTATCACATCACACTAACTGCTCCACTGTGAAGGAAGAGAATGAATAACCTGCTTCTGCCATTGTTAGCATAGACCTCTCCATTTGCAGAGATATTGTCAAGGATCATGGCCTTCAATATCATCATGATCTGTGCTAGCACACTGTAAGTAAAAGGAAATTGCATTTCTAACTGGACAGCAACTGCAGATGGCAGATGTGTGCTTTTCAGAAAAGGTGTTTTAGAAATTTTTATGCTTTAGAGTACAGATAGGTTTTACTGCTGCCCCAGATGACTCGTTAGCATTTCCTATATTCATTTTTTATAAGCAAAAGAGAAAATTATTGCATGGAAAAATCTTAAAAATAGCCTACAAATTGAGTTTTAGAAATATGTATTCCCACAAATATCTATATGTATTTGCAACTGATGCTTGTTAACAACACTTACATACTCACTGACTTGATTTACATGCATCAATAACTTTCCTGATAGGGCCTGACTATGAAACAGGAGGACTGCTATGAGGTTTCTTTTACCAAATATATATCTGGTTTTTATGTTTTCAATCTTTTTGACGACAGAAAATACTTCCAGAGATTTTATTCTCCATGTGGTCTACTAGTTGACCTCTTTGCAAAGCACTGTCACATAGCCAGGAAATGTTCTTCTGTCCTATGAGACTTAACAACATTTCTCTTGTTCAATGAAACTTCCCATCCAAAAAAGAAAAAAAAAAGAAAAACAACTAAAAGCTGCATCATTATTGATTGATTTTCTATGTACATTTATGTTCTGGAGATACTTGCAAGCATTTGAATATTAATAGTTATCTGTGTAGTCATTACATTATAAACGGTAATTTCCTAATCATATCTCTTTCTATGTTCATGCATGGAAACAGAAATAAAAATTAAAAAATGTCAAATTAAGATGGACAAATAATATTAGAGGAGCAAAAGCTTGTCTGTCTTCCAGTATGCCAGACTCATTACACATCTACACTGCAGCTGGAGTATAAAAGGTGTATGGTGACACCACTGACAAATTAGACCTGTCAACAGCTACAAAGAAAGGCAAATGGAGGGGATTTCACTACATAGTAAGACAATATACTTTCTTCTCTGAACTGAAAGTACATAGAAACCTTGTGTGTGGTTCAAAGCAAACATATGTAAAGAGAGCATAGAAACAGTCCTAGAAGAGAAACGCTTAATAACAATAGCGTAGTGAACAGAAAACTGCAGCTTCTGTACAAAAGCCAGTCACTCCCTTTCTTTTCCTCCAGATCTATCGAAGCAGAATACCTCACTGCCTGTATAGTCTTTCCATTCAAGTCTTGGAAAAAAAAACATACTACTGTACGGATGGAGATATACTGACAGAGCACCAGATTCCCTAGTGTTAACCTTCAGTGTAATTATACAGAAAGAAGGAAATCTGAAAAGACTGATGTGTCAGTAGCTATCAAGATCATTAAATCCAATCTATGAAAAAAAATGTTGAGTCATTTTCAGAAGGCTGAAATTGAATGGGTCCCAGTCTTTATAAAATGCATTTTGAATCAGCACCCAGTCTAACTTTACTCATCATGTACAGAATCTGCTTTTATAATAATTAGAGCTGAAGAAAAGGGTTTGAGAACCTGGTAAAGAAAAGATTCCGGAGCTTCAGCCTACAAGCTGATGACTTACTTGCTGGGTCTGCTCTATTTGCATCCCATGCTTAGATGAGCTCATTTGGTAGCAAAGCTCCCAGGTGTACATTACTTTGATTTCCAGACCTTGAGATGAACCCTCATACATCTTCTGAAATAAATTAAAGTCTGATTCTGTTTCCTGCTTTTGACATTTCCAAAACTAATGTGAATCCATTATTGATGAAGATAAGGTCATGAAAACATTCCAAAGCTTGATTCTAGTTTCACTCTGATATTACTCCTGCACATGGACTTAAGAAAAATAATTCCAATAGTCTTTATTTATAGATGTACATATAAGGTTTCTGACACTATTTTAAAAGTATATTTTTCTACTCTACTTAAATTTATTTTTATGCACAAAATTTAATTGAAGGCATTCAAGAACCTACTGGCACTTAGTAATTGATCCACTTACATGCAACTGCAAATCTGAAAATATATAGATGTTATGTAAGCAAGAAAACAAAACATCTGACTATCACAGATCAGTAGATCATTTATTTCAAAAACTTCAAATACTTTTTCTATACATAGCAATGACAGAATGCAGGCATATTTTCTGAAATGTGATAAAGAAGGTGCTAATAATCAATTAAGTTTTAAATATCACATTTTCTTACCATTTCTCATACTGTTTTGTTACAGTTTCCTGTCAGAAGTTTGAAGGAGAATGACCCTGAATACATTTGAATGCATGGCTTCCTGTTACCCTAACAAGAATTTTGCAGTTCTCAGCTTGCAATCTACAGACTTATATAAGTGTGCGCCTAACTTGAAAATAATCTCTCAAGAAAACCTGTAAAATAATCAGAGAGTTGAGTCAGCATAATATGAACAACACACACCGATTTTGAGGCTGCAAATGCTCTGACTTATTCATGCCTCTCTTCTAGCATGTGCAGACAATAAAAGAAGGAAAAGACTATTATCAGATCTTGTCTTTTTTCTCCTCTTGATAAAAATAAATAAGTGCAGTATGAAATAAACAATTGAAATGACCTAAAATAGAAGCCAGATTGCCTTTCTTTCCCATGGTACACTTATCCTCCATATAGAAAACTGAGATTCTAATAGAACCAGAAAAGTTTCTTGGACATTAACCTATGAATAGAAATAACAAAATTGACAGTTACAAGTAAAAAAAAAAAAATCATGGAATGCACTTATTTTTCTAATAAGTTCGCATTTAAAACCTTTGATCTATTTAAACTGGGCATGAAATCATTAAATGATTTTCCCAATTTACAAGCTCTAAGAAGCATAGAAAATACAGTACTGAGCTATGGAATTTAAGAGTTTCCAGCTATATTTTGATCCTACACTAGAATAAGCTCATGCTTTTCAACTTCCCTGTTGGAGGATGGTTTCTATGCAAAGGAAGCACAAACACGTGCCTCAGACAGAAATCTCAGAGGGCAAATGCAGATGCAGCTAAAGATGCTAAATAGCCTAAGAATGTCAAGAAATTTTGAAAAAAAGAAGTTGGTCATATGTAACCCATATTCAAGCTATATTTTCTGGTGTAAATATAGAGCAACTAGAGGAAAGTAGAATTTCTCCAGAATTACAAATGTGCAAGAGCACAATTAACTTTGTTCCCCAAATAAATAATGTAAATATAGCTTTCATTTTAAATCCAGACAGTTAACCTTATTAAGTGTGCCAATCTTTTGTGAATTAGGTCAAGAAGACTGGTCAAATTTCATATATTAGAGGACATTACATTTTAGCAATGTATTTCTCTCTTAATAACTTTTAGGTAGTTTTCTCCAGAAGGTAATTATCAGTAAAAGGACTAGTCCTTACTTACTGTTGGAATTTGTTTGTTGCCAGCTTGTAGGTTCTGACTCTTTCCATACCTTTCTACCTTATATTGTCTCTCTCTCTCTCTCTCTCTCTCTCTCTCCCTGTCTGTCTGTCTCTCTCTGTCTGTTTCTCTTCACGAAAGGCTATTCATACTGATCATTCATCACTAATTTAGATATTACCATCTCTTGTAAATAAACTAAAAAGCAGCACTGATCCCTCAAGGGCCTTATTCTTGTCCATCTTTCAACACTGAAACATGTGCTATGTCCACTACAGCATAAGAAATATTCACTTACTGTTTTATCTTTTTTAAAATTATCTTTTAAATCTAATGAATTAGCAGTTTGTCAAATTAGAACCTTACCACAAAAGTTTCAAAAAATTGTTTTTTTGTTTTTTTTTTTCCTTACAGGCACAAAATTTATGCAACAACTGCACTTTCAAGATTCTAAAAAAAAAAAAAGCAAAACCGAGGTCATTTATATGGTTTTAAGAATTATGCTATTATAGAGAAGATAATACAGCAGTCTCTTGAATAAGGTGATAAAACAAGTGTTCTTTTTTTTCCTCCCCTCTGACACAGAGAAGAACTGTGGGCATTAATCTTGTATGCTACGTAATAGTAACCCAATTTCTGAAACAAAGTTTGAAGCACATAGTCACTTAAGACTATTTATTGCCACATGCTGTTTACATACCCTTGGGCAATCTTGCACAACCTGAACAGAATTTTACAGCTTCCTATACTGTAGAAAACTTCTAATGACATTGTGGTGCTGAATTTTATTCACTCTTTTAATCTTTCAGCTTAAGTATGGAGCTATTTGAACTTCCAAATACCTCCCTTTCCCAAACATGGATAAGGTAAAAAAAATAAAAGGTCTTTTTTTTAATGTGTCTGTCTCTTATAATTCTAGCAAAACTAACAATTTTAAAGCATAAGTTCTCCTCTAATCGTAACACAAATATTCCACAATTCCCAGGGCTGATTATATATCTTTAAATATATAACTTTATTGCAGCATATTTCCTATCAGAGATTCCAGCTAATTTAGTCTGCCATTCAAATTCCTCATGAGGCTTGATACAATTTACCCACATGGCAAATTACACTGCGGTTCTGATTATGACAAACTCAGCATCTAACGAAATAACTTTCTGTATACAAACTGTCTGCCTACAGCAAAAATATTCTGTCAAATACTTTGAGTGAATGAGGAATAATCTCTTCCTTCTGTACCATGTATTAGCAGGAAGCTCCTTCATGACTCCCAACACTTCCTTTGACCGTATTCTTTTGGCTAACTCCCAAGTATATAACATACATATATAACATCAATAAGTACATCCCAAATCCATAACATCCTCTATAACTTCCATAAGCATTTACTCTCAAGATGTACCCCAGAGTTGTGAGGGAATTGGCTGATGTAGTCACCAAGCCACTTTGATGATATTTGAAAAGTCAGTCAGGTTAAATCCAGGATGAGTGTAAACAAAGCAATGCTGCACCTGCACCCATTTTTAAGAAAACTAGAAAGGATAACCAGCAGAACTACTAACCTGTCAATCTCACCTCTGTTCCAGGGAAGATCACAGAGCAGATACTTCTGGAAGCTATGCTAAGGCACACGGAAGAGAAAGAGGTGAGAGCAAATCCAAGTGTAAGGTCTGGCCCCTGGGTCATGGCAATGCCTACTGTCAATACAAGCTGGGGGATGCAAGGCCAGCAGGTTGAGGGAGGTGATCCTGTCCCTCTGTTCTGAGCTGGTAAGACCTCATCTGGAGTACTGTGTCCACTAGTGGAGTCCTTAGTACAGGAGAGATATGGACCTGTTGGAGCACACTAGGAGGAGGGCCACAAAATTGATTCAAGGGATGGAACACCTACCCTGCAAGGACAGGCTGAGAGAGCTGGGGCTGTTCAGCCTGGAGAAGAGAAGGCTCCAGGGAGACCACATTGCGGCCTTTCAGTATCTAAAGGAAGCTGCAAGAAGGAAAGGTACAGACTCTTTAGGAAGGTCTGTGGTGATAAGAAATGGTTTCAAACTAAAAGAGGGGAGATTTAGATTGGATATAAGGAAGACAATTTTTACAGTAAGAGTGGTGAGGCAGTGGAACAGTTGCCCAGAGAGGTGTTGGAGGAAAGCCTTGTCCCTGGAAACATGCAAGGTCTGACAGGGCTCTGAGCTACCTGATCAGGCTGTTGGTATCCCTGTTCATTGCAGGGGTGTTGGAATAGATGACCTTTAAGGTCCCTTCCAACTCAAATGATTCTTTGATTCTGATTCTCTATGAAACTAAAGGGATAGGTCACTCCCTGTGTTGTCACAGCAACCTATGAGTATTTCAAAACTATGTGCAATACTACTTCTTTCTGTCACTGCTCTCTCCTCTAATTTTCTCAAGAAGCTTTACTTAGCTTAATGTACTTCTATCTCAACAAAACTTGCCTGAGAACTGAAGAAAAGAATACCGCATATTATTCTGAGAAATGCCTGGTTCTGTTTTGTTTGTTTGTTTTGCTCACATTATATTTTCCTCTCAATAGCTTTGTTCCTATCAAAGATTTTCATTCGTTTCTCAATAGTGGACCTTTTTTAACTATCTTCTCTTAAATGTCTCTTATGAGACAGAAAGGGTCAAATTTCAGCAACAAATGGACACAGCTTTAATTTAAGATCAGAGTTCTGCTCATTACTCTTTCTGATACAAACACTTTGCTTTCCTTCATTCTTTCATTCTGCTCCATCTGCTCCTTAATGTCAAAAGGAGGATGTTCTCTTATCTCTCTCATTAATCATCTCTGACACAGCTAGAAGCCTTATCCATAGCAATCTTTCTCTAGCATGCTATAAGCTGGGCTCACCTCATCAGAGAAGAGGACATGGAGTCTTTGACACTTTGCTCTTATACACATAGTCTAGGTGCACTCTTTTGCTCTTTCACTGTTTTATAGGCGGAGTCCTCAGTAACTTGTCAACCTGCATAGCCTCTGTGTGACAAGACTAAAGAACATCAACTTTGAGTGTGACAGACAGGAAAAGCTTTCCCACTGCTGTATGATGACGATGGCTACTATAACTCCTATAATGAAATTTATCAAAGCTTTCCACCAAGTCATTTCAAAAAAATTCCTATTGCATCTTTGAATGTTCTTTCATATATATATATATTCTTTTTTTCTTCTTACAGACAAGTAAATAATGTGTGCTAAAAATGTTATTAGATATCACCTATACAGATGCTCATGTATATTCAAATACATGTATTCATACATGCATCCATGTCACACTGTGAGCTACTGACACCTATCAGCTCTATAAACATAAAATGAATTTTTGTGGGATGAAATGCTACACAATATCTGCTCATTAAAACATCATGAGTAATTAGGATTTGGTACAAAAGTTTTGGATTATCAAAAGGACACAGACATTCCTGACACATATCTAATGGATAAAAATGTCATTGATCTATGAAATGCAGGGACATAAGTTAACTTCTAGCAAAGGATAAAATAGTGGTCTTAATACTACTTACTGAGCTAAAGAAAACACTGCATATTTATAATGTTAATTTGATTTTCTTCACCATTTCACTTTGTTCATGCTGCAGGAGACAACTACAGAATTGGTTAATTAGTCTGAATGTTTGTAACTACAAAAGCATAACATCCCTGGGTGGCACAGAACATTCATTTGCAGCTACAGACAATGTTCATTACCTAACAATGTTTTATGGTTACTATTAGTAGACTTAAAAAAAGAAGCATATGGTATCACCTAGATGTCTTTCATATTACCAAAATGCTGGTGTTTCTTTAGTATCACTAATTGACTATTAAAACAAAACACTATTTTCAACATTGTCTGAGAATGTATTTTTTTTTCCAAAACAGAGTTATGTTAACATTTATTCTTCCCAGAAAGAGGTGTAATATCAGCAGCACTGATAACGTTTCCCTCCGTTCATCAAAAATAAATAAGGAAAAATACATTTAAAGAAGTTCTATAGCAGTCACATCAAATATTTCAACATTAAGAAATAATACTATGAATGCACTCAAATTGTTTATAATCTTTATCAGTGCTGTTGCTCCACTGTGGATTTTACCAGAATTGAGTCACAGACCATAGTGTGTGAAATGCAATACAAAACCAAACAAACAAAAAAAAACACATGCAAAGCAGTATCTCCTGAGAAGAGACAGAACTCTTGAAGGGAGTGCCAATAGGAACCAGTGACATTCACGATCTTGGTGACTGAGCATAGGTCACACAAGGTAACTCTGAGCCAGCTAATCCTGAAAGATGAGACAGATCTCTTCAGCTAGCTCCCCTTGAAATGCCCTGAGCCTGGAAGCCAGGTGTATCCATGCAATACTGAACAAAAACTGCCCCCAGAACTGCAGTGCTTCTAGAGAGATACTGCCATGTCTACAGAAGGCCATGCTGAAGGGATTTACTGGCTCAGATTGCTCTTAGCAAAAGATCAGCAGCTATTTAAATGAATCTCTTGTGCATGCACTGGAGGGAAGCTGTGATGCTTACTCAATCAATTAATTAACCTCCCTTGTGGCACTGGAATGGACTACAATGGAAAGTAACTTCTGGAAACACGGCAATCCACTTTTGCATGGTTAGTGGACAACTGCAAATTTGTAATTATTCCCAACAGGTGGAGAATGCATAGGGTTGCCTTTGTCAGTCTCGAGTAAACACATCTGGACATTTAGAAAACAATTTTGTTCATATCTCCATAGTAGACTTCTAATGGAAAAAAAATACTGCTTCAAGAAATCTATTGCTATGCACTGAAATAGGAAACATACTATTTTAATATATTTTTAAATGTAAAGGTACAGTATTAACTGTTTTAACAGTGTTCCTAAGAGCATAACTCATTAAAGTTTAGTGATTTCTTTTCATAAGCACATTTTTCAGGAAATATACTTAGATTAGTTAATAGCAGGCTTACTGTTTCTCATTTTAGTGTTTCAAGATACGAAAGACTGATGAAAATTAATATCAACTATTAAATATGACATTCACACATGTACATTGTCTGTAAGGTGGAATACCTTTTTGGTGCACCTTAAAAAAGATTGTGTGTGTAGTTCTTGTAGAATTTTGAAAGGGATAAATCCAGTCTTAAAAATGGCAGAAGAAAGAGTACCAGATATGAGTCATTCCATGATAACACGTCATGCTGTTTCTGATGAGAGTCAAGAAAGCCCAGAACCCTTAATATGACTAGGAGACCATACCTAAAACAAACAAAGAAGAACCAACCAAACAAAAATGAAACACTTCTTGCTATTCTGTGTTGGCAAAGGTAAGGGTCAAGACTGTAACTCACACCAGAATTATGACTGTTGATTTCTAAAAATATATCACACTGCAGGAATCAGAAAACTATGTTTATCTCTTTGAAATAAAAAAGGAAGTAGTGTATAACAAAAAGTTCTGAGTCATTATGGACCTATCAAAATGTCATTAAGAACTGCAATGTAAATAAAAAATATGGCCCATTAGTACTGGGGAAGAACTCCTCATGGACCATATTAAATGTAAAAATAATGCTCAACAGTGATACAGAATCTGAAACTCCAGTTTCCTACCAAAGACATAGCAAAAGAGATACATTTATACTGCCTAAGCCCTACAAATCATGAGTCAATGCATTACTGAAGTCTTTGTGTTTTCCCAAACTAACTGGAGTGTTCTTGGTTGCTAACTTACATTTCAGAACTAGCATCATTCAGGAAATATGCAGTCATTTCAAAATGTAGTGACCTATAGCATACTGAACATTTTGACCTTTGGTCTACTAAATAATACATCCTTTGTGTAATGCTTTTGGACAGTGTCTCCAAAAACTATGTATACAAAGGCATAAGTTTAAGCCCAGAAAACAGAAAGACTTCTTTTTAAAAGAGCTGTTATTATGCAATCTATCAAATCAGTAAGAAAAGGAAGGGGACAAGCATCATGTAACATGGAAGAATTGCTACAGACTTTACTGTCTATAATAGAGCCATATTCTAAGAGATATGATAAGCAATTTACCAAACTGAGGCAGATAGGAATGAATGTAGTGCATTCATAACAAGAATACTACATGATAGAAATCTAAAGATTCAGACTTCACTTTTGAACTATTGCAACATATGCCTTAGTTACAGAAACAGAGTTCAAGAGTCCTGAGTTTAAATAGGTCAGACAAAACTTTGTGTTGAATTAATATTTTTGACAAAGCAGCTTTTATTTGAATGACGCTTTCTATCAATAAAATCCTATATAACATTAGCAGCATGCATTTAACAGTCTTGCATTAATTCAGACACTTCAGTCTTTCTCTGAAATGACATACACTAGTCAGTTAGCAGGAAAAGACCAAAATAACAAGGTACAGTTGGAAGGAGATGTCCTCACAACTCTTTTTCCTCAGTCAGCATGGTTCAGCTGTGAGAGTCACATACAGGCTCTGCTACAGCACCATTCCCAAATGCTTCAGTCTCTCAGAAAATGCTCTACAATCTGACAGAGCCTTCAAACAGTTGTCTCATTAAAACCAGATGACTTAGAAACAATTTTGCTGGGCAATATCTGTCAGGCTTATCTCAGGTGATCCTCTCAAGTGCCTGTGAGCATCCTGGTTTGCACAGAGCCACACTCCCAGTTGGTGCTGCTCTCAGAAATTCTCTTACCAACAGTTTTACACAGTCTGACCCCTGGCTTTATCAATTTTGGTTTCCTTAATTTCTCATGTGAAATAGCCATACAGGAAAATCAATATGAAGTCCAAAGATACGACACAGTATGATCAAGGAATTTTATATGCTGTTTTTCAATCACAGAAAGCAAAATATTTCCTCTATATAGCTGTGCAAATGGAATCCCAATCTTCCCTAATAGTAGAAAGGAGTCATACATAGTTGAAATACATTTTTGTCCCTTGTTTTCTTCAGTGCTATACTGATTTTGTTTCTTGAAGTATTTAAGTTTGATGTTTAGTAAGGTCAGTGTAAGAAGTTTACAACGCTATATTTCATTTCTTCAAATGTTCTTGCTGGTAACAATGAAAAGAATAACATCATATATTGTGTTGTACACATCAGTAAGATTTCAGTGCAGTATCAGAACTCTTTGAACAGGAATTATATTTCCCAGGAAATGAAGGCAGGTGAAAAATTCATTTAATGCTTGAGTCATCTACACAAATTAACTATTTCTTCTGTGTATAAAACATTACTTGCTTTAAGCCATAAATATCTCATTGAAAATACAATGAAGAGTCTAGAAATGAAAACTCACATTTACAGATACCTCTGACACCTAACCCTACTCATTTCAGCAAACCAATTCTGCAATATCAAGGTCTGTCAGTGTAATAATTACTGTATGGAAATTTATTCTGAGTATTACGTCGCCAGTAGCTAACCGTTAATGTGATCAAGTCCGTTAACTTGGGAGAAATAAAAGAAACTGTGAAAAATGCCTGTGCTTTTGTATGAAAATGTGATTCTGGAACAATAAAATAATGCTTTCCCTGAGTTGTGAAACCACAAAGCAGGGTTAGGAAGACAAGCCTTTCACGTGAACAAGCAATGTAATGACACAGGACACTGGGCACTCTCAGTGGTGGATGTCCAAAATTAAATTATTCCAGGACGCTATACCATGCAATCATAGAGCATGACAGTTCTCCAGGCAAATAGAATTAAACTCAGAGTACAAAAAGGGACACAAGAGAAAGCAGAGTGGCTCAGGATGACAGCCTTTTTTTTTTCTTTCTTTTTTTTTTTTTGAATCTCACAGTCTCTGCACTGCTCCATTTTCAAGTGCACCACTCAGGAGGGTGGAGGAGGACAGTCAGCATCTTGCTCTGTTGTGCTTTCTCCCCCTCAGCAAGCAGAGGTGCCAGATATGCCAGAAAAGTACCCTACAGCATACTAAAAGATAAATGATGCTTATTGTGTACACTGAGTAGCTCAGGGACACTTTCTGTGGTTCCAAAAAGCAAAACTCCTGCTGGACCCACGAGACCTGCTCCACAGTAGCTTGATCCAGCCTCTAGCAGGCACAGCCTGGTGCCCAAACAGTCAAGGGGCATTCAGAATCTGACACAAGCACTTCATTTCACTGAAAGTGAATACCTAATTCATAAAGAGACAAGAAGGTAAAAAAAAATCCTCAAATTTTGGAGCGAATGTTTCACTCCAAAAGGTATTATGTTATACTCTCTGTAAGCCAATCCACACCAGGGAAACAATGTCTGAATCCTGATGAAGAAACTGCATTTGAACAGCTTGATTGCCATCATGCACAAGCACTGGGAGTTTGGCTTTGAACGTTTGCAAAGTCTGGTGTGCTCGACTTTATGCATATAAACAATTTTCCCAGGAACACATTGTGCAAGCTGTAGATATGGCATTCTGATATTCCGATATGGCAAGCTGTAGACATGGCACCTCCTTTCACTGCCTAGTGCTTTCGAATGATCCTCCTTTTTGGTGAAGTTTTGAAATAAATCTTTCAAATAAGTTGTTATTAAAGTTGTTATGGGTAGAGAACATCATAAAAATGGATGACAGGAGAACTCAAGAAAAACCACTACCTTATTTCGACTTAAGCAGAAAAGAAACTGTTGATAAGGGGAATAAACAGAGGGAATAAACAGTGGGGAACAAACTGGAGGATCCAACACCTTTAAAAAGTCTTGACATAAGGTAAGAGTGTTTCAGTACAAGTGCCCTTATGCAAGAGCCAAAACTGTATGCATGGAGTGCTGCTCAACCTTTAGTGTAAAACCTTAAAGAAAGAGGTAGGTCATGCTGAAGGAATCTGCACTTCTTTTTTCTAGTTCTTCAAAGTCATTAAGTAATGCAGGACATCCTGATGCACATAATGCTCACAGAATTAAAAATCAAAGGTACTATTTTTAAGAGCTTACTGTCTCTGCCACTCTGTCACATATTTCAGAAACATTCAAAGACTGTCACGTCAAAAGTTCTTCAGTATTATGGAACAGCCCTCAGATTAAGGTAAGCAATACCTCCACTGGCAGTGCTGAAGTATGTAAAGATGGTTCACAGTCCAAGAGTTTGATGGTGTGAATGCGTATCAACAATTGCACATGATTTTGAAGCAAGTGAGGAACATAAAGATTTTTCCAACACCCTAGTAAAAACCTAAGCCTTCTTGGCTAAATACCTTCTGAAACCTGTATGTCTCTACAGGACAAAAAACAAGAAAAAACCAACAGCAACAACAACAACAAAAAACACATTTCATTGCTAGCATCATTCTGCAATGCTGTAGTCCTTCACACTCCTGACATAAAGCATAGGCCTTCAGCATTTTGCCAGCTACCTATAAACACTCTTCAGAAAGGCTGCATAAAAGGTTTACTTGAAAGACTCAAACAACCTGAAGACAAGATGCCTTTATTATTTGAGTTATAGGATCGATAATTCACTGTTGCATACTGAACTCCTGGATCATCTTTCCTGTTTCTGTGATTTTTATTTACTTATTTTTTTTTTTTTTTTACACTTCTTTCTTTCCTTGATTTCTGCTTTCTCCTTTTATAAGATTTATTGCTGGGAGGGATTTAAACCCGTCACCTAGTCCATCTTGTTGGGTCAGTGTCAACTAGCCTACTCTGGAGGATATTTTTGTTCCCTTTACTTATTTTCCTGACAGTTGTTTCTTTGTTTTCTAGATAAACTGAATAGTTTTTATTATATTTCAGGGAACACTAAAACATTTCCATCACTTATCTACATATTATATAAAAAACCACTATAACATTTGTTAACAAAAATTCAGTATACAAAGACATATGTGACACCTTGTGTTTTATAAAACTGAGCAAACAAACTCTATGAAATAGGTATCAATGTACTTAATGTATTTTGTACATATTCTTCAGAGAGAAAACAAATATTCATTAGTATGTGCATCTCTGTGTCTTCTAAACAAATATCCTACAGGCACTACATAAAAAGATTTTGAATGTGCTAATGTTATGTTGCCCCAGCATCTTCAAACAGCAAAATAATCAGTGATTTATGGACTGAGAGAGTCTGAAGAACTTCCACAGAATGCACAGAAGAACAAACAATGGCACAAAAGGTTGACAATGATGTATCAGTCAAGATATTTTTTTTCCTCCACAGACAAGGTACAACCATTTTTCTTGTAAATAGGAATTTCATCATATTTCTGGTCAACCTGGAACTATCACCCCAGCCTTGATAAAAAGTCTATAATATGCCTGAAGAGTAAGTATCGAATACTAAATCAAAGTCCTTTCGTGGGAGCAGACATGCACTATAAGGCAATGAAACATTTCCCAATTTTCTTTCCTATTTCTAGTTCTTTGAAACAGAGTAGATTTGTGCTGTTTTGTTGGTTAAGATTTTTTCTTTAATCTATCTTTACAGTACTAGTAAGTTTCCAGAAACTCAAAATAAGAACCAGATAAATTTTGTTGTGTATTTTGTATAAGTTTCAGGGAAAAAAATGCAGGAAAAAAGTTAAAAAAAAATACACTCAACTTTACTTATAAAAAAAATATACAGAAGTAAACATCCACATGCTGAAGAAGTTGATGTTTGAATAAGCATTATGATAGATTAAAGATGTGATTAATTAAAGTTCCAGATTTGAATAATCATCTCAATTTTTCATACTCATCAACTTCCCTTGAACTTTAATATTAATCTTGGAATGAGAAACTGAAGTGACATATTTTTGTTCATTTCCCATAGGAATTATGCTATCCAGAAAAATCATGAGGAAGATAAATGGGATGTCTCTGTCCATTGAAGTTACTGGAGAAATGCCCTAGTTATATAATTAGCAATAACTGGTGTTCCTAATCTGTCTGTGTGCCAACAGTGGTCAGACTTGCCTAAACAATCAGAGCGACAAGGTAAGCACTCCGTGGAACAGAAGACAAAAGTAGTATCTCTAGAAATTGCATGGTGTTGCCATACACAGTAGTTCTGAAAAAAAAAAAAAGAAATGCTTCCCTATACATATATATATTTCACTTTCAATGCATATTAGTATTTTCGCTAGGTTAGATATAGAACTATTAAAATGGTAATATGCAGTTGATAAATAAAAAAAGCATAATGCTTTCAGAAAATGATATGAGACCAAATGATATTACTTTTCAAAAGCTGGCAAAATATCAAAGTTAATTAAAATCTGAAATCCAATTTTGTATAGGATTTAATTAAAATTCCATCAATTTCAAGTAAATGTACCACTAGAATGCATTAATTTGTTTTTGTATTTAACATTATTCATATGCATTTTAAATTGGACGAGCTCTTCATCTACCATACAAAAATAAGTGAAAGCAGATTCAGCGAAACCTCTAGCACAATAGTATTAAGGTTAATAGGTGAAAACTGGTGGTTTTAAAACATAATAAGAGAGCTCTAAGTTTAGAGTAGGTCCACGGAAAAATACTCTGAACTAAACTTTTAGTTAGTTTTGATTAGGTCACTGGGTAAAGGACAAAACCTTTCTATTTTTGCTATACAGAAAATGACAATAGAGAATGCAGTGGCCCTAAAGGAGAAATGGCCCAGTCGATTTCTGCTCAGTTCTTTATTTCCTCAGTACAAACACAACTATAATTTAAGTGTCAAGTAAAATTATGCGAGACAGATTTTCCTTGTCCTTGTTTGTTCACATCAGAAAATTGGCATGTTTTTTTTCCAGTTCAGTTGGAAAGAAACAAGCAACCTAAACTAAGGGACTCAGGTTTGAAAGGATGACAGTAAATGAAAGAAGTCTGAGCAGTGCTTTTCTGTGCCATACTTAACTGTAAGTATCTTGAGGAAAAGAAAAACCAACAAACTTCTATTCAGGGATAAAGAGCTACTTCAGAGTGACCAATAACTGCAACCTGAATCTCTTCATGAAAGAAAAGAAGACCTAAGCACTTTAATTTGACTCTGTTTATATAAAAAAAAAGCTGTGATATATTTTTTTATTCTGTCCCTTATTCCTACAGACATTCAGTAGAAACTGGATCAATAAAACATATTTTTTATCATTCCACATTGAAGCCATCAGTTTGGCAGAGTTCTGACACATCATAGTTTTGATATGTTTCTCACAAATTATTGAAACTTTAATAATTGTCATCTAACTCTAAGATAATCTCTAAGATAAGTAACCAATCTTCCTCTTTTCTCTTACAAGTTTATTTTCACTCATGTTTTCAAAACAGTCTAGAAGGAAATTAGTTGAGTTTCCAGGTCTGAAGGTACCCAACTAGCAGTAATTTAGCATCGTGTCTGAAATATCCATCAAGAAGATAAGGGACCAATGGGAGTTATAGTTAGAAGCATCTAGATATATGTAGAAATTAATCCAGGAGAGGTGGAGGTGAGGAAACCTAGGATTACAAAGTGGCATATTCTTACTGCCCATCTCTCCATCCCTCACTGCCCTTCTTGCCTCTTTTCTCTCTAGTAGCACACATGCAGTGACTTTGAAATAAAAATTATCTCAAAAAAGCAGACACTGCATGTTCTTAAGAGAATGAATCTCTGATTGCTCTTTTTTTCCATAGTAAAGCTCAGATAGAAAAACGCAAAATTTTCTTATATATACACAACTATGTAACTTAGAAGACTCTGAATGAAAATGGTTACACAATGAACAGTCCTCCGGGGAATGTAGTAGTTCTCTTCTGGGACAGGTACCCAGAACTGGAGCATTAACTCTTTAACTCCCAGTGCACTACATGATGTTATGATGTGGAATACAAATAACCAAAAATCATGACTAGTTTTTAGTAAGTACTTTTGAAAGTAGGATTTCATTCACTTTAAAAATTCTGTCTATTCATTAGCACCATTACTTTTGAACTGCTACAGTCAGAATGCTAGCACACATCTTTAAAAGATAAAATTCTGCTACTCAAGATCAAAACTCCCATCTGCTTCTTTACTGCAATCAGTATCCATAAAAATAAATCTCTGAAAATATGTTCTGATGTAAACACTTTGCCTGACCTTTAGGGAAAGAAAAGTGTTATTCATTATAAGTATGCTCTGCGAAGAAGCAAATTTTTTACTTGACCAGTGCCTTTTGTTTGTTACTGCCCAAGAGTGACTTGGATCCTAGCTAAAACATTAACTGCAAAGGATGCTGAAGAACATTTCAGTAAGGAATATGTTTCATTTATAGACAACATTAGATCAAAGCCACATTTAAGTCAAACAATATTTTTTATTACCTTTACGTTAGTGGAGTGGTTTATTTTTTCAATAAAATACTGAAAACTATTAAATATTCTCACTCACAACACTGATGTCTCCTGTATGAGGTCAAATTTGTTGTCGAGGAATGTCATTCCTCTATGTTTTTTAATGGAAAAACAGCAGACTATCAAGGACAACTAAAACATCTTACACCAGTAAATATCTTAACTCTGTACCAGTAATTTCAGAGAAAGGCTCTCTGAATTAGGGAGGTACAAACTAGCTGTGAGGGAAGTTTCCTGTTAAATTTACAAAATCATGGGAAGTCTGATTTATATCTTATAATTTGATCTACAGATTTCCACATTAACAGTATTGCTTCTTAACACTAGATAGATTTCCATTCTATTTAAATGACTATTCCTTTTTCAAATATTCCTGATTAGACACAGTGGCTGTGAACTGCATCTTTTGTGGGAAACATGCTTTAAAAATTCTGTTCCTTCAGTTAGAGAACATTCTTTACCTTTCCATTCTACCTTCCCTCTTACTAACGTTAAGTAGCATATTTGTCCCTGTCTATATTTAATGTCTT
This sequence comes from Gallus gallus, assembly GCF_016699485.2. NCBI lineage: Eukaryota > Metazoa > Chordata > Aves > Galliformes > Phasianidae > Gallus > Gallus gallus. The sequence continues at coordinate 116,595,777 of NC_052532.1, forward strand.
TCTTTCTAACAATTTTAGTTTCCTTTCTCTATCTCCTATTATTACTTTTAAGTAAAGCATGTAATAGCTACAAAGTATTCAAGATCTGTGTTATGTGGAATGCTGACTTTTTTTCCCAGATTGTCCCATGTGTCACTCACTTAATGTTTTTCTTGCATTATATTAATTGAATTCACTTCAGTGGGATGAAGGCTCTTTTCCCAGCATTCATTTTAACAGCATCTAGATGACAGATAGATCACCTGCGCTTGATTCACAGATTCTCCCTTTCCCAAAATTACTATTAAGATGGAAGAGAAGCTCCTAGATATGTTTTTTGTAAAAAAGGAAACAGAAATAATATTAGATCAAGGAATAAGTAGATCTGCCATAAAGTACAATATCAAAAAGACAGCTTTGTGATCTGAGGCTACATGGACAGCAATGTGTTTAACGCCGAGATAAACTGTACATATGAAAAGTTGAGCGGAAATGTTTTTCAGTTTGACTGCCACTGTTTCCAAAGTCCAAAAACATATATCAGTTTCTCATATATGGCAAACAGGTATACAGGTATTAGACCAGAGAGATTACTGTGTTACAAAGAAGTAATGAAACAAAAGATCTTACCTATATCCTGAGCTTGCAGAAGGATTCCAAGAGAAGTGATCTCCAGAGAGAGATCCTTCCTTCTTGGGAGTCAGCCCTTAAACGGGGTCTAGGAGGGGGGGAGCCTGGCTCCACCCCTTCCGATCACTCAGGTGAAATTGTATTCACCTGTGCCCCTGCAGCTGACTTAGCGCTCGCCTCAGGTGGTCAATCAGAGGTTCAGGCCATGATTCAACAGTTCCCATACAGTCTCTAAATTCCAACACAAATTGCATAAATTCTAATTTCATCTATAAGACCCGAAGCTCTTATAGTCAGCATTGCCAATTATTTTACAAATAAAAGCTATTGCATCCAGGTATCTGGCATTATGAAGGGCATGGATAAATGTGTGACTTAAACAAGGCCTGAGGAGTAATTATTGAGGATGCTGCTGCTCCAGGAGCAGTTTTGAGAACCACTGTCTCTCTCATTTAATCCTGTAGGTCACAGTTCTTTTGTTTTATCCCAGCATTAAATTCTGATGACCAAATCTGAGTTCATCCATGCAAAGCAGCTGTAAAGTGAATGAAAATCAAACAGAAAATTTTTGTATACCGTTGAGGAAATATGCAGGGACATGTCTGAGACAGAGACCAGCTTACATTCTAGCTCTCCAAATTTATCAGAAATTAGTGAATGAAAGCAGAAGTCAAAACGTGGGTTCTAATTCATTCAATCAGACTTTTAGAGGCTTGAAATAAGGACTTCTGCACATATCTTAACTGCCTCTAATTTATTTTCCCCATCTGTAAAATCAGGATAGCAGCAGATACATCGTGGTCTAATTATAATTCAAATTCTTCTGAAGATCTTTTGGAGATCCTGAGGTAGAATGTGTTTTGTAACTGCAAGCGTTATTATATTACAGCATAATTAGACACAGTAATATTATCTCTTTTTTGCCACTATGATATTACCTGACTACAGCAGCATTTTTTTATTTAGCATATACCCTTTTGGGATCAGGAATATAGTATTTGACCAATTGTCCTAATTACTGGGGATTCTAAAAAATGCATTCCGCTGGGAGATTTTTTAAAATTATTTTAAAACTGGCTTAGGTGATGGAACAAATATCTTCCTGTATGTGCGCCTGGTAACACTGCAAAAGAAAATCATGCCAAAAACAAAGTCAGAAACTGTAACACATATTAAAAACCTGGGATAAATTATGTTTTATTCAACAATTCTCTTCATGGAACAAAGAAAAACTGAACGAAAACAGGCTAACAAAGTAGGATATCTGTAAGTATGCAGAAAATTATTCCTGTTAACTCCAATGAACTTCAGCATTGTACAAGGGCTGCTCTGAAAATAATGCCTCCTATTTTATGATGTTGGCCCATGACATCAGATGTGGATGTTGGTGGCATGGCAGCAGAGGATGAACCTTCCCACCAAGATCCCATTACATGCTGTTGCTGTGTGACAGACAGCAGCAGAGGGGCACACTGACAAAATGGGTCTGATGTGGAAGTGAGGATGAAGCAAAGGAGTGGAACTGAATTCCTCCATGTGAAAAAAATGGAGCTCATTGACATTCACTGACACTTGCTGAACATTTGTGGAGACCAAGCAGTGGATGTGAGCACAGTGATGTGATGAGTGGTGTGGTTCAGAAGTGGTGACAGCAACAGTGGGTCACCTCCTCTGATGAGGACTGTTGAGAGCATGCAGGGTCTCGTTCATCGCTGATGAAAAGTTTAGTTCATAGTGGTGTCTGTGCTGAAAAAATAGCATTTTGTAGCTATGAATTTGCTCTATCAAATAGTATTATTTTGCTCTTTCCATCTGTTGTCATTTCAATTGAAATAAATACTAAGCATTACTTTCAGAGCAATCTATGTACATTCATTAGACACCAAGATCACTGAATAAAATCATGTGATTTCAGTTACACATCAAGTGAGATATGACATTTATTTTCTTGCCTTCAGAAATGCATCACCTTGGGATGTGGAGATATAAAATGAACTGTTTACACTTTTCTGAGAGAATGACTGTGTAAGGTCTGCAGATGAAATTCTTCCTAAAATCCTCCAGACTTCTGTTTTTGCTTGCTTACAACAAAAAGTGTTTAAGTCTAGTATCAATCTATCTTTGGCAATTTAAGAGTGAGGAGCTTCATGTTCGTTTCTCAGAAGAAAGATTAAAAAAAAAAACCTGATGCATACAGAAAATAATTAATCCTTTGATTAAAAATAGGACATGAAAATGATGAAGCTAAGCAATTAAAAAAAAAAAAACATCTACTGTTGCCTTTTAAAATACCCAAGAGCAAGAGTCCCTGGAGCTATGATACACTTGTACACTACCTAACTGTAGACCCTATTTTCCCTTTCTTTCTTTTTTGCTTTCTTTTTCTTGTTGTAAATCTGAGGTTTAGCTCAATTCCTCTCTGTTTGCCTAATGTATATAGCTAGGATTAAGCAGATCTTCCAAAAAGCTACATAAAATAATCGTTTTTTATTAAGAAGTATTTTAGTTATATTTCTTCCATTCTAAACGTTAGCTAAAATATTCAACTAGTTGGTTAATTCTAATCTACTACTTCATACAGTTGATGAATTATTCATAGGTTCATGCAGCTGCTGAAGTACTGCAAAAGTTTAAATTTAGCACTCAGATGGTACACGTGGCAACTTGGCAATTATTATCTTTTGGAATATGGCTTTTAATTTAAATTCATATGTGATTGATGTGATATGACATGCTGAGAGTACAACAGACAGTTTAATCAACAAATGGCCCTTATGAATAATGTTGATGGTAAAAGTTCTATTCAATTTTATGTCACTTCCCTCATCCTAAAAATGAATTTCAGTTCTTGTTCAGCTCTTGACATTCAATGTGTTGTTTACTTTCATTACAAAACATCTTAAAACACTGAGGGAGGATGGACAGAAATGCAAATAGGAAATAGATGATGATATTTATTCTCTTCTCTGAGTTCCATTTTCATTTCTTTTTATTTATCTTTGTCAGCTTGGACTAGGTCCAACATTATCTGCTGTTTACAGAAAGGTTTCAGATCAGACCCAATGATCTATCAATATATATAAAAATATGAGAGAGATTTGCCCTTATTGGCGCATATAATTTTATTTATCGTAAGAGGTTCTAGTAATGGCTAATAAAGTTCTTTAATACATATCAGTTAAAATAACACGAAAATACAGGGAATTTGCTTTCATGACATTGGAGGTTTTGTTGTCAAGATATTATGACAGCAAGAACCAGATTCTTAACAAGCAAGGTAGTGGAAAATTTTCAGACTAGACTGTAAACTCTTGTAAAAGTTAACACTAAAATACCTATTTCCCAGAAACAAACAAACAAACAAACAAAAATCAGCAGAAGATAAGCTGTAAGCTAAGAAACATCATTCTACCTTTAAGAAAACCAGAAACTCATGTATTATCTTTACTTGTGATACTTGCAAAATATGCAAAATATCTCCACATTATATTAATTTATAGCAAGCCATAAAGAAAGTACAGAAAGACACTGAACACTATAGTTGTCTAACATATGCTTTCTGGGAGGAGGTATGCATGTTCTCTCTCTCTCTTAGCAAAAATTTATATTCAAGAAACTAAAAAAAAAATGCTATGTCATACTTTGCTAGATAAATTGTTTTTACCAGATAAATTCACACTTGAATAGGTTGAAGAATCATTCTGCGTATGGAATCTCAGTGAGATGCAGAAATTCCTCAAATGCGTGAGCAGACAGCATGATCTATGCTTCAATGTAGGGGCTGCATTCCCTACAGTGGAAACTTAATCTGCATTTGTTATGTTCAAAATCTTTCTATTGGCAAAAGGAAAAACCTTTTATGCAAAGTAAAGTGTTTGTTGGTAGTGTAATTGAAATGTCTATTCAAATAATTACTACTAGTCTTGAATTGCTTATTACAAAAAAAAAAAAAAGAAAAAGAAAAAGAAAAAAAATAGAACACTATGTCAGAGAAAAAAAAATCTCAATAAGAATATAAATGTTGTACAGAAATTTCTAAGTATGCATCTCTTTTTATGGGGTTATTTCCACATTTCTACTCCTTCTACAGGTCCCACAGTCTGTAGCATCAGTGTAGGGGTAGGGGAGGCTGTAGCTGGTCATCAGTACCTACACAATGACCCCTAAGATGAATCATATTAATGTTGAAAGATTCTCACTTCTTATTTCGGGATTAATTTTATATATTTCTAACACATATTTTCCACCTTATTCTTTCCTTTCACTCTGCAATCTCTAACTATATCTGAATTTGCTATTACACCGATTATCTCAGGAGAAAAAGAGGCTGAGGTGAGTCATTATTACCCTCCATAACCAGAGATAATAGTGAGGAGGCTCTCAGGTTCATTTCTCAAGCGAGACAGCATATGAGTGAACAGCTTTAGGTTGTGGCAGTGGATGTTTACAGTGGAAGACCTCCATGGAAAGGGTAGTTTGGCAGTGGAACAGGCTGCCTGGGATAGTGGTAGAGTCACCATCCCTGTAGATACTTCTGAAATTTGTGAAAGTGATGCTTAGGGGCATGGCTTAGAGGTTCAGTGTTAGGTGGATGGTTGACTTTTATGATCTTAAGGGTCTTTTCCAATCCTAAATGATTCTGTAAATCTATATAACAAATGTTGGATACTTGTTCTTTGTTCTTCCTATAACCTCTCAAACCTGTTCTTACTCATCTGTGAAAGCTAAACTTCTTGATTTATGTAATACTGACCAGTGATGAGTTGTTTATAGCCCTTGGACCTCCAGCATCAACCCGTGCCACCGCTATTACCATCTCATGCACATATTCTCTACACTGTATGCTGTTTTCCCACTTTTAAGAACACTGCTTTACTCCCATGCTTTTATTCCACTACACTTCTTCATTATACTAGAATCATAAATAGTTCATTTCACACAGAATAATTACTTCTTAGTACCATCCATACAAAAATTATGTTTATGCTAAAAAACTACACAAAGCTCAACAAAAGTAAAAAAAAAAAAAAAAAAAAAAAGTTAAGAAATAGCCATCTGGCCATTAGAGTATTGTTGTCACAGCTAAATGATCTGAAGCAAAGCTCTGGGCAGGCCACAAGAAGTCATGACAGCCTGAAAAGTCCAGAGGCTTTACAGAACTCCTGTGAGGCCTGAAATATGTTACTAGCAAGGTCAATACTTTGTTTACTGAGAGAGAGGCCGACAGTTTTTGGATTGTTTCATTTACACTCAGAACACTAAGACTTGTCTAGAACATATGACTGATTTTTGAAGATTAATATAAATACATATTAATTGACTTGGCAATGTAACTGAATAACACACAACAAATAATTACTGAAGGTTTACGATTTTTGATACGCTACTGAAGAAAGAAGGATAACTGAATGGCTTATCTACAGTATAAATTGTATAATTATAACTCCAATTTCTGCACCAGAAAATTATTTTGATTAAAGGCCAAACTTTGCCCTTAGTTACATATGCACAGCTGCTACTGATGTCAATTGTAGTTTGTGCATGTGTATCTGAGAGAATAATATATTTCTGAAGAGGGATGTAAACTGTATTATTATTTGCTTTCAAGAAGTAATAGCATTCTGGAACTTCACATACTTCACATATAACAAAATAAATCATTTGGTCAGATTAAAAGTCAGTTGGAACAGATTCTATCACCTTTGTGGAGCAGCACCTATCTTCCTATCCAGTGAATCCAGTAGAATTATGTCTATATAAAAAAAGATTCAACATGAGAAGCAGAAAAAAACCAAAAAAACCTTATTTGCATTACATTTGCAATAAAAGCAGTTTAATCCAAAAAAATCAGATACTCTTTTCCCCTCAAATACAGACAAGATCTTAAACTTCATAGATCACCACCATAATCATGTAAATCCAAGAGTTGTGGAAAATATAGTTACTTTTTGGCCATGCCTATTACCTTAATGAAAAACAACCATTAATTACAGAATGACAGAATTGTAGGGGCTGGAAGGGACCTCTGGAGATCATAGAGTCCAACCCTCTGCTAAAAGCAGGTTCCGTATAGGAAACTGCAGGGAAGTGTCCTGGCAGGTTTTGAGTATTTTCAGAGAAGACTACTCCACCACCTCTGTGGAAAGCCTGTTCTAGTGCTCTATCACCCTTGCAGAAAAGAAATTCTTCCTCACATCTATGTGGAACTTGCTGCATTCCAATTTGTGCCCATTGTTCCTCGATCTGTCTCTGGGCACCACTAACAAGAGCCTAGCCTCATCCATTTTACTCTCACCCTGTAGGTATTTGTAAGTGTTGATGAGAGCCCCTCTCAGTCTCCTCTTGTCCAGGACAAACAGCCCCAGGGCTCTCTGCCTTTCCTCATACAGAAGATGTTCCAGGCCCCTCATCATCTTTGTGCCACTTTGATTAGGCATTGAGCAGGAAGTTGCCCATAGATGTACTTCACAATTTAAAAATTTTCAGGTATAATTTTTCCTTCATTTTCTTTCTTCAATATCCCTACTCTTCTTTTATACTTCTGCAATGGATCTGTGGGACTCTGAAGTTACTGGAACTCTTTGTGTACTGTGGAGTAAACGTTCAGAGGTAGGAAATAAGTATCAACAATACTTTATCAGCCTGCACTGTTGCATATATTCCCCTCATGCTTTTTCTACGTACACTGCAACAAATGCATATGTAATAAATTGCTGTATTAAAAAAATGAAATACAGCTTTACTTTGGTTTTAGGCCAGTTATGAGAATGAAAAAAAACTTTCTGTGTTCTCATTGCAGACAGTCCTAGTGTTAGTACAGGAAAAGAAGCTGGCTTCTGCTATCCCTTTTGTTTCCTGGGACAATGATCAGAGAGAGTTTAGGACAGTTTTCTGGTATTTTCTTTGTTTCACTGCAACCCCAAGTTATTTTTCCTCCTGTCTTTGAGTGAAAATTTCTTTAACAGTAGTGTCATACTGCTGGAAATGAAGCAGCACTTTGGGGCTTATCCTAGCAAAGACAGAAGGAGAAATGAGAGTGCTTCTAGTGAGCCATTACAACAGTTCAGTGGCTCGTAGAGCTACGGTTTTAGAGAGCAATATGTCATGGCTGACATGAAATCTGATGAAAACAATAAAAATGAAGAGTGCTTGTCAAGCTGAGTAAGCTCATTCCAATGTTGTGGGTTTTATGTCTGATTGGACTTACAATACTTAAGGCACTGAGACTTTTAAGTGTCATGGGAGTGCAGAGTCACTGATGTTAGCAAACGCCTCTGTCTACCTCCCTAAAACTCCTGAAACAGTCAATCACAAAAAAAAAAAAAAAAAAAAAAAAAAAAAAAAAAAAAAAAAGTGACTTTAGATGAAATGCATGATTTTTCTACAGTTACAGTGAAAACCTTTATGGTCAGTATGTGCTGATCATGGAGCAGGAGCACACTTGGTATGTTACACGTATAGACAGATCCAGATTGACAAGAACTTTTAAAAAAACGAAGCATGTGAACAAAAATCACTGAGAAGAGGTGCAGTAGGGGGTAGTGAAGGGCAAAGCTAAAAAGAACGTGCAAAACAAGTTTGTCATGTTATTATGGAAATATTGTTTCTATGGCAATACCTTGCTGAGCTGATCCACAGAACAAGATTTCAGAAGCAGCACATAGCCAAGGATGGGGTAGTTTATTATACTCAGTAATGGTTTACTCTATCTTTATCTCCTCTGAGCTTTCAGACATGCCTTCACACACAAACAATCTAAATAGTTTGCAACTTATCAACTGACCACACAAATGGAACAAAATTGGCTTGCATTTTACAGAGTGCCTCGGCTAAGGTTTCTATTAGCCATTGCTGGTATAGTCAGTCTCTCAAAGCAGCACATCCATAAAATAACAGTGTCTAACTTTGCTAGATTTATATTTCCTGTTTTGTCTGCCTACTATATTTGACAGCTAGACCACTTATTTTGATATGATACCTCCTATTTTGGGTGGGTGTGGGGGGGGGGGGAGTAGAAAAAGTTAATCTGTGATGCATCCAGCTACCCAGAGAGAAAAAGGAGGCACTAGGTATGCAGTAACTTTTGAAATTAGCTACTAGCATCGATGTTTAGGACATGTGTATGCAAGCTGTGAATCTGGGAGCCGTATGGCTCTCTACTGGCGTGCTACTTTGCAAACAATTAATTTATTCTGCATTTAACTAGACAATGCCAAAATAGGTATTAGTGCTACATGGTCTACTTCATCAGGCTGCTGGGAATGTTTCTTGATGTAAAGGACATAAATGTTTGTAAGAATAGAGAAAAAGTACTTTTTAATTGAACAGAAAAGCAGAATTTTTAAAAACAGAAGCTCGCCACCCAGAAGAAAGTCAGCGGGCTGCTTCTGCAAATCTTCTAAATATTAACTTGTCTCCTTGCTTAGCTATAGAAAGCTATGAAACAACAAAAGCAAAGCTCTGTAGTCTTTTTTGGTTTCTTTTAATTTCATTTTGAACTTGTCATATCTTCCTCTAGCTTTGAAAGAAAACACTTTTAAATCCAAAGTGTGATCCTTTATTTACTTCTGACACTTTGAAGTAGCAAATGTAATGAACTCACAATAGAATATATGCAGACATTATAAAATAAACTACTAACTACTGCAATCCGTCCTCCCCCAATGATTTCCATATAGATTTCTAAGACAAGCTAAAGCAAAGAAATTACTCCATTCTCTCAAAAATAAAATTTAATAGAGATACTGAGTTGTCTGGTGGTAAAATGTACTTATTTGTCTGATCCTGAGAGAGACAGACTGAAAGTCTGCTTCCAAAAGCAAAAGTATGCACCAGAAAATATTCACAGTAAAGTGAGTGAAGGGTTTGTTGTTGTTGTATACTATTCAGAGTAAAGAATGCAAATAGAAGATCTTAGGAAAACTCTGAAGTGAGTTGATAACATTTGGCTGAACAGTAGAGGATAATCAGGTTAACACTCCACTTGGTAGCAAGACATTTAGGAATATCAACAAATATATTTATCTTGTTAGGGAAATTGCCTTGAACAACTGCAATCTTGAGATACTGAGAACAATCTCTCTGGACTAAGCTGCTTTCAGAGATCCAAGAGTCATCTAAACACAAGCACATTTAAGTGAAGAGCAAATGAAGATATATTGGATAAGCTTCTTGAGTACTTTGTAGTATAGCTTTAAAAAATGGATACTGAAGTATAAAGATAAACAACAGCTGCTAGGTTTGGATGCTAAAATGCTCTAAGCAGAAGCGATAGAAATGCATTGTACTGTTCTTTCTCAGCATTTGTGTTGGAAAAAGGAACAGCATATCCAGGAGAAACTCCTGCTTCTCTGGGAGCAGAAAAGGAAAAATATCTACATTTCAGCACAGCTCAAATCAGTCAACAAATGCAACAGGAAACTAAATTAGTAAAGCAGTTTAAGAGGAATTGTAATTAAAAAAAAAAAAAAAAAGAAAGAATACTAAGTTAGCCTTTTAAATGTACATATTCCACTATTCGTGTTACAAGCTGAAAAAAAAAAAACCAAAAAAACAAAAAACATAAAAGTGGTAGAAGGTGACAGGGAAAAGGAAAGAAAGATGGGTAAAAAACAGCACCACTAAAGGCTTATTTTGACAGAGCAGTAAGAGCAATAAGTTTGTTTCCCTTCATTCACTGTGTTTAGCCTCTATGTTTTTGCCACAGCCAGCTGGGTTTTGTTATGCTTGAATTGTCAAGATTTCCAGGACTTGAACAATTAATAAAATAAAAAAAATCTAACTTAAAATTCTAAAAATCAAATAAATTAATAACTCTGGAAGTACTTTGATAATTGTTTACCTTATCACTTTATTTTTAATTAAAATATAAATAAATTCATATTTTTTTCATAATTCAGACTTCCAAGACAAATCAATCGGCAGTTGCTAGAGAAAGTAGTCCTTACCTTGTTCCAAATTCTAACTGGTAGATTAATGTGGTTTTGCATTGCTAAGCCCAATGGACTTTATATACACGTCTAGATATACATAACCTTTCTATTAGATATAATTCATTTTCAGTTAGTTAGTTAAAACAAGTTCTTTACATTTTTAAACCCTTTAAATAAGATAATATGGAATAAACTTTCAAATAAGATAAACAGAATCTACTTTTAAGGTAACAAAACAGAGCATTCTGTGTTGACTATGCTTTTGCAGTCTTTAGCACCACTGAGCAAACCCTGTACCAGGATTTTCTGCATTCAGAAAATGGTATACATCTCTCTTTCCTTCACTGATTGGTATGAACAAGCAGATAAGGAGATACTGCTTCTACATACTGCATGGAGTAAAAATACTAGACTTTAGAAAATGACACTGAGAAATATAAAGGTGGATTGTGTTAATACTGCACGGTTTCTTTTGTCCTTAAAACTGTCTCCTAGAAAACAAGAACAAAAAAATTCTTCACCTAAAACAGGCTGTATACTACGTTATTTTCCATAAGAAAAACATATGCCTAATAGAGAAATACTGTGCCAAAGAATGAACAAGTTCTTACTTCTTACAAATAACAAGAAGAAGAAAAAAAGAGAGAAAAACCATTTTGGAACAAGAGTAATATGTGCATTGAAAATTCTCCACAAAAAGGGAAGTTTTCTGAATAAGGGTTTGTACATCAGAGGCTCTTTGAGCTTCCAGTGCCTTCGAAATGTTCTGTATCTTAAGGATGACAAAGTTCATTTGACATATGAGCATCAGAAATTTATACTGAATTTGGAAGTATAAAAATTCTTCTAGCCAGCTAATCATTACAATGATGTCAATTTTAATATATGGTCGTGCTGATGTTCCCACTTGGAAAGAGTGAGATGCATCTAAACCACCTCAACGGTGCATAAAACTGATTCAGGCCTCTACAGCATCTAGGCACAAATATCAAGTGCTCCAAGGACCTACAGCACACACAGAAATATCTTATCAATGCTTAACAGACTTCACTACAATGCTGAATATAGAATTAAGGACAAACAGAAAGACACATCACATCATCCTTAGGGTTTCTGGCCATCAGAGGCTAAATTGTCTGTAGTTGGCCTACATGGAAAAAAATACAAAAAACACACACAAAAAAACAACAACCAGAAACACAAAACACATTTATTCTTGTTCTTTTCCCCTCTATCTCTTCTTTTAGCTTTTACGTTTCATACACTTCAGCACTTTCAAAATGCTTTATTCTATGTATTCCCGTCCCTATCTGTACCAAAAATTAGGTTTTATGTTCTTATTTGAAATTAAAAAGCAAAGTTATGTGGGTTTTTGTTGTTGTTTGTTATTTATTTATTTATTTATTTATTAATATACTAGGTTTACAGATACACTTTCTTGGTATTTGAAGCTCAAAAAGGGTATACTCCCAAAGCAGAAAGAGTTAAAGAAGTAAAAAGGTTGAATTTACACCAAAACTACTTCAAATTAAAGGATATCTTGAGGGCAATATGGTAATAAAATAAATTTCTGAAGACATGAGAGAGAACTGAAAGTTCCAGGAAATTTGCTTAATTCTCTTAATATACATATATTTTTTTCTCTTTAGGCTTTATACACTTTACAGTTCTGCCAGGAGTCAGAGAGCTGCAATGCTATAAAAAGCATTTCTACAGTGTTTCACACTTGACCCTAAGGAGGAAACACTATAGATCACCTGAATTAATCTTCCTAACTTTTTCAAGCTAGTTTTGAAAAGTTTCATTGAACTGGGAAGTTTGGAGATAATTAGTTGAACCTCCAAGACATGGATCAATACTCTGAATTGTTATGCCCTTAAGATTTTTTAAAGCATTGTCTTAAAATACCATAAAACTCTGAAGTTCACGGTGCATAATTTATCAAAAGTATTTTCTGCAAGTCTCTGTGTGTACTGCAGAATCATAGAATAGAACCATAGAATCATTAATGTTGGAAAAGACCTCTAAGACTACCTAGTCCAACTGTCAGCCCATCCCCACCATGCTCCTCAGTGCCATGTCTATGTGTTTCTGGAACACCTCCAGGGACAGTGACTTCACCACCTCCCTGGGAAGTCTGTTCCAATACCTCACCACTCTTTCTGAGAATTTTTTTCTTAAGAGCCAAATTGATGAATGTACTAAGTCTTACTGATCTTGACAGCATTGTATGAGCTTTATTTTGACTTTACTGAGCTGTTGTAAAAGACATCTCAGAAGTATGAAGGTTTCTTGCAACTTTTTCTGAGTAAGAGAAGATGCTTGTCATGACCATGTGAGCTTTAATTTTTGGTACTAAGCCTCTCATGTATACTTTTTTTACATATTTTAAAACTGAAATTCTTTGTTAAAGGCAAAGCAATTGCATTAGGAGAATTAAAATGTTAAGCACTTTCAAAAGAAGAACCTTTATAATTTCAGCATTCATCATCAGTGCTTACGTCTTTATCTCTTTAAAAGAAGGGATTATAATTATTAAACAGTTAACGTACTTAGAAAAATATCTTTTCACAAAATGAGAATTTAAGATTTCAGTTAATATTTCCTCCTTTCAATCTGTCCTTTATTGGTTCCCTTCCACTGTTTGCCTACTTAGAAAATCAGACTGCTGCTTTTAATTTAATTTTAATTGAAATAGTCCTTCAGAAGAGACCATTTGTTTTAGTTTGGATTAGGAAATCCTGGATTTTTTTGTTGTTGTGTTTGGTTGCAAGCCAGGGAAACAAGCAAGAATATTCACTACTGAGGCATATGAAGAATTTTATAAACTAGCTTGATCTCATGTAGATTTTAAATTTTCTGAAGTCCCTTTGTTCGTCATTAATACCCTCACTCACCTCATTCTTAGGAGACTAAATTTTAGTTAGAGGTAGACAACCAAGGGTTCAAGCCCTGTTTATAATGGGAGGTAGTCAACTAAATCTCTTACATGCTGCTGAAAATATTGCCCTGATAAATAGCATTAATAGGAATTTTCTCCTATGAGAACATTATTCAGAATTATCCACTATAATAAGAGGATATAAAAGAGATTTTCTATTTCTTCAGAAGAATCGCCTCTGATTCCTGTCCTAGTTTTTCAATCAGGTTCTACATTACTTGTACTTAGTGGTGAAAATATAAGAAAGCATTTCAACACAATAATTTATCTATGAAAATGAACTGTTTGTTGGATTACCCAGTACAACCTTTCCCCATGGCATACCTAACTTCACTGTAGAACAGGCTACGCAGAGCTTTCTGTTGTTGAGTCTTGAGTAACTCCAGGAATAGAGATTTCACAAGATCTTTGGGAATCTACTTAATTGTTTGACCATTTACAGTGGGTTTTTTTTTGTTTGTTTGTTTTGTTTTTTGTTGTTTTTTTTTTTCCTGGTAGCCATTTGGAAATTTTCTTCTTGCAGCATCTGGCTGTTTTTCATTGTGCACTTCTGACAAAAAATCTGCCTGTTTTCCCTCTATGTAGTTAAACAGCCTCCTCCCAGCTAAGCAAACCCTTTTCGCTCAGTCTGTTCTTGTCTGCATGCTCAAGACCTTGCTAGCCTTACTTCTGATTATCAATGTCTTGTACTGGGAGCTCAGCACAGGACACAGCACTCCAGACATATTTCACTAGTGACAAACAGAGAAGAAAGTTTATCTCCTTCAGCCTGCTGGCTGCAAGTCAGCATGCTGTTGGACTATAAGGGCAGGTTGCTGGTTCATGATCTTCTAGACTCCCAGGACTAAAAAGTCCTTCTCTGCAAAGCTGCTCCCAAGTTGGTTGGCCCACAGCCTGTGATAATGCCGGCGGTTATTCTTCCCTGGGTCAAAGAGGTGGCAGAATTTCCTTTTCTTGAACTTCATGAGGTTTCTTTCATACTGTTTCTGCTGCTTGCTTAGCTGTCCCAAAGCTCACATAGTTTTGGTTCCTATGTCTTGAGCTGAGCAAGCAATAGGTGAAATAAACTCTGATTTTTCTGCTTTATTCACAGACAAAATAAACTGACGAAGTGTGGAAATAATAGACTGTGAAATGCTGGACATCAGAAAACAAAGAAAACACTAAATCTGATTAAACTTTATGCTTCACAAAGAGCTTTCATCTTTAGCTGAAGGCATCACAAATTAATTGCTAAATGATATAGTTGAAATAAGTTCTGCTTTGTTGTGTCCTAACCTCAAAGACAACAAATCCACCATGACTACACAGACTAAAAAAAAAAGCATTTGTGTTCATATATCTCCAGATCAGGGCACACATACAGGCACAGAAAAAGTTCAACTTTTAAAAGACCTCCAATATTTTTTGAAAAGTCATGTAACAGAGAACAGGATTGTTTTAACTGAATATAAAGGAAAACATGCAGGTGACAGTGCGTATCTTCTACAAAGACAAAACTATGGAAAAAAGGGTTTATTTCAGTGTCCCATGAAAAACTGCTCATCAGATGATCCAAACTATCATACTGTTGATCAACAAGAAGTTTGTTTCAGAGAAGTTAGAGAAGAACGTTATAGAATGTACAGTAAAACAGAAAACTGAAAGATGATTTTCCTACCTTCATTCTGCATTCCTGATTTCAATATTAAAAAGTTAGAATGAAAAAGAAAATGCCAGAAAGGCAGCAGACTATCCACTTTGATGTCTAACATAGCATCAATTTACTTTAAATCACGAACAAACTACAATTTCACAATAGTCAAGAAACAGATAAACTAGAATTAACAGTTCCCTGAAACATATTCCTTTCTTTCCATTTAAGTTTCCTCAGTGGTGCAGTACCAGCTTTATAGATAAAGCATCTCCAGACCTTTTCATTCTTGAATTCCAGATTCAAGGGCACTTATTTAAACTACAGGAGAACTTATAAAAACCTTAAGAAACATTTTGTTCCCTAGTAATGAATACACGTTCCAGTTTATTGCTAACCGTATTCTTATAATTTTAGTATTCACATTAAAAATTTCACATGCTCTTAGTTGGACTGACAAGGGCCCATATTGCGTCATATATTTGCATGAAGAAAATAGAGTAAAATTTATGTGCTTTTTACAGAGAAATGTATTTTCTTCCTTCCAACTGTAATGCCAGTGTAATGCTGATGACGCTGTTATGTATGAATCATGATAGTCAGAGATTACAGTTCTGTTGTATTTTGTGCTAAAGGACATTTTTATTTTACATTTTATTTTATGACACTTTTCACAGTATTTGTTATAAAAGTGTTCGATACCTAGATGAATATTGCTAGTCCCATAGACACAATGTAAACCAATCGGTACTGATAGCTTATGGCATGATGTTATGCTATGGAATACCAATAAAAACCATGACAGCCTAGTAAAAATCAGTAACTTCATTTCAAATTAGTTTACTGAGCATGAATTATTGTGGATTGACAGAACCTGGAAGCATTTTTTTTTTAATATTTAGCTACAGATGACTTTTCACAATAGTAACAGGTGTGTAGCCTTCACATATTTACCATAAGCCATGTGGTAGAGATTCAATTCTGTCCCTGTTCAATCTTTTTTATAAATTTGAAGAATGTCATAAAAAAAATCCAAAATAACTCTCAATACATCTTTGCACATAACTCTCTAACTAACATTGTTATAATTATTCTGTGGTCTTTTCCCCTAAAATTTTGCACTAATTTCTGTTGTGTAATTTTAATACTTAGTGGAATATTCTTCAGTAATAAATCAGTAGAGTGAAGAAAAAGTCCAAGAAGAATGACTTTTCATTGCTTGTACCAGAGGAAGGTAGTAAGGAAAAAAGACAGCTATAATGTTTGTTAATGTCTTCTGGTTTTAATGAAGCCTCATAAACAGATATATCTGTGAAATTTCTCTCTCTAAACTTAAGATTTAAGTAGAAAAATAAAACATTTTTGTTTTACTAAAAATGATGGACACTCCTTTCTTAAAGTTGGAAAAAAAAAAAAAAACAGTTATACAAACAAAGAGAGACAGAAGAAAGCACAACTATCAATATGTTTCAGACCTGGCCCCCAAAGAAGCCATTTCAGAAAGAAGGAATACCCTTTATTCTAATGTTATAAAAGTAGAAAGTGAAGAAGAGGAACAGTGGTTGGAAAGGCATCCTCTCATATCTAAAGCTTTTCAAGAGAATTAGTCCTCTTCAACCAATTTTTGGACTGTTGAGTAGAAGTGTTGCAGACTGGTACCATCTCTATGAATTCCTGAGTATTAATATTGCTGGTGGCATACACAATTAATTCCTGAGTTTCCTCATTACACTCCTTGTACAGTGTGATAGAGATAAAATCATTTTTAGGAAAAAAAGAAAAAAAAGAAAAAAAAAAGTTCTGGTACCGTACAGACTAAAACAGAAAGTTAAATGGCTGCAGGGGTCTGCTGATCTTAACTGTTACTTATTTGAGTATAAGATGTTAATAATTGCTGACATTCTGAGCAAACACATGCACAAAAGATACAAAACTGAGGATCGTCCTCACACTTCTTTTTTCTATGTAGCTCATCTTTTCACATCAGGAGCTTAATTGTTAGCTTACAGGTCTTTTAAGAATTTGCATACAGAAAACTGTTAGCTATGACACTATTTGCATCTGCACTTTATCTGCGTACATTACCTAAGTGCAAATCTACCGGTACTTTACAGAGAAGGACTTTAAGAGTTATTATAGAAAAAGAATATCCTCTTTAATGAAGTGGCTAGAAGGTGAAACTATGGCAGATTTGTAACTACCAAGTACATGAGAAGCATGTCGGGGCAATTTCCTAATATTTTTTCTACTTTAAGCAGTTGGATTCCCACTGGCCATAAGGGATAAATACTGTAAAATAGCAATAATGTGTATACTTGAATGATACATACAGATGAAACAACAGTTTGTTTAAAAAGAGCTTACATGGACTGCACAAAGAGCAGTTCTTAACTGAAGCCTGGTGCTAAAACATTTTGTGATGCTGTACTGACATCATTTACAGATATATTCAATATTTGCTTTTATTTCTGTCCTCCCCCTTTTCAGCATTACCTTATTGCCTCACACATTGTCACGTTTGCCCGAAAGAGGTGTCTTTGCTAATCCTTGTTTTCCAGGTGCACAATATGAACACGAATAAAAGTTATTTGAGAAGACATTACTAGAATTTTAGTCTACTGCAAGAGCTGTATTAGAATAAGGAAGGAAACATAAGGAAGTTTCACTACTAAAACACTGAAATTCTGCTTCTAGGTATGTATATTTGCTTGTTACATGTCAGAACAGCTGATTATGATATAAGAAAGAGGAGTCTGAGAAAAAGCGTCTCCGTGCAAAGAAGCCTGACAGGTGTATAAATCACCCAACATAACAATTCAGGAAAGATCAAACTGGCTCACTGTGCTTGGAAGAATACAGAAGAATATTACTAATTTATATTTATAAATGGTGGGAAATAGTCTGCATTAGACAGCCAATTCAATGAAGTGTTAAATGTTCCCTCCTGGATCCTCAGGGAACCCATCACTTCTTGAGAATGTCTACAGAACTTTGCAGAACTGAGTAAAGTAAATATAAAAATTTCCTGAATTAAAAATAGGGTAACAACTGAACTCTGAAAAGGACTAACAAAGTATAAAAAACTATAAAAGCTCCTTATCATTTGACAACTGTCTTCCTTTTAGATGATCATCAAGTTAAAACTCATTGACTAATGCCTGCTACTAAGTTAAATAGCTTCACAAAATTCAGCAAAGGGAAATGCTAAGTCCTAGCTATGAGAAGGAATAACTCAGATGTATGAACTTGCTGCATCTGGAAAGTATGTTTGGAGAGGGCCGTGGTGGTTCTAGTGAACATCACATTGACTTGAAGAGGCACTGAACCCCTGAGGCAAATAAGGCTGATGGAACCCTGGGCTGCACTGGTTAGAACACTGCCAGAAGGTTGACAGTTGATCTTTTCCCTCTGCTCAGTCCTGATCATATGCAACTGTTCTGGGCTTCCCAGAACAGTACAGGAGAGATACAGACATAGTGAAGGAACCACAAAGATGATCAAAGGGTTGGAATGGAGGCTGAGAGGGCCGAGAGTGCTCAGCCTGGAGAAAGTTCAGGGGGTTCTTATCTATGTGTATAAGTACCTGACCAACAGAGTAAGAAAGAGAGAGTCTTCTTAGATGTAACCAGTGACAGGAAGTCAATGAAGCACAACAGGAAATTTCACTTAAAGATTCTCTTTACTGCCAGAGTGGTGCCACAATGGATCAGGTTGTACAGAGAGGCTGTGAAGTCTCCATCCCTGGAGATATTCCAAGCCCAATTGGACACGGGCCTGAATAACCCACCCTTGTTGACCCTGCTTTGACCAAACAGCTGAAAGATGATCTCTGGAGGTGTCTTTCTACCTCAGCCAGTCTACAGTTTTGTGTTTTAGTGAAGAATTTATGAAACTCTTAAACCTCTTTTCCACAAGATTATCTCTATATTGTATCTCTTCCTTCATGATTTCCTCATATTAAACTTGTCAGCATGACAGATGATATTATAGTCCTAATTTTTTTTTTACCTACCTAACGTGCACAGTACTGCATAAGTCCAGATAACCAATTCTGTCAAACAGTGCTAGCTCCACAGCTTCTGCACTCTTCCTGATTTCTATCATAAAAATTTATTTTGCTGCTACATTAAGTGGAATTTTTCTCTCTTCTTTATGTTGGGTGTTCCATTAGTTTGATCCTACATCCTGATTGATCACTGGCAGTGTATTTTTACATACTAGAGAGAGCATTCTGGTAACAGATAAATACATGGCAAAAATATACATTACTCTGATCTTCCTCTACTGATTTAGTTGTTGGAATAATAAGAGCACTGTATGAGTTGCTGTCCCTGTCATGGGTCATAAGAGGAACAAAGACTACAGAAGAGGAAAACATGTTTCTAGAATTTTTTTTTTAATATTTGAAAAATAAATATCTTTTTCAACAGGTTCACAGATAGAGATAAGACAGATAAATACATATATAATACATATATACAAATATATGTCTAAAACATATCATAGTTAAGGCAAGCTCCTACGAGTGAAATTAGAAATCTGAGAACTGCAGCAGGTGGAATAGCTAATGAAATAGAGTTTTTAAATCTAACACCACATAGTCATATGCTGGTGCTTTTTCATTTGAATGCAGCATGATTAAGAAGGTCTTAAATCTTGAAGAAAGTGCAAGTTGTTTCATGCCCATCTGACTGCTAAGGGTAGCCAGGATTCTGGTCTTGAGAGAAAGGCTTTTATTGCCAGAGTTGCAGAATTCAGCTTGATCTGATTAGGGACTCTGCTGGCTTGGACAAGGGCAACATAGGTTGTTCATGTAGAAATGGTCCAAGTGTCAGATCAATGGGAACTACCTTGAGCATGCACCCACTGCAACATATTTGGCTTGTCCTATGTTTGGAAAGAGATCTTGCAAGTGAACAAGACAGGTTTAGATCCCTGTTTGTTGCCACTTTTACTAAAAAGTAAAAAAAGGAAAAATACAACCTAACCACTGGGTATGAGGAAAACACAGAGACAAGTTGTGAGAAATCCAGGTTAGTCAGGACATGATGATTCCAACTAGTATGAAGCTGGTCATAAGATTACCTGATTGAAGAACTGCTCACAGCTTGTCAGAACTTCAGAGCTCTGCAACAGAATTGAAATGAATATGTAGCAGCTTTCATTATACAGAAGCAAAAATAATTGACATCGACCACCTGCTGAGAGAACATCAGCACTAATGTAATGTACTTCAATTTGCAGAAGACAAAAATGCTTTGTCACAGTGATGAACAGATACTTCTATACACTTGACTTATGAAAGCGTCTTGGAAAGCTGGAGTCCTTGAAAAGAGCATAGAAAGAAAATTATGTTCCATGATAATTTTACTAAGCTAGCCATCCTGGCAGCTAAGATCTTTATGTCTCTTTATATGCCTAAATATGTTATTATGCATATGCATATCAGGCTATTCTAAATGTGCTATTATACATATATACACACAACTGTGTATACATATCTAAATATATGCATACACATATTTGTGAAAATACACAGAAATACTTGTATATTCATACACAAATTAATGTGGTCAACAATATATATAAGTAGGCAAGTACGCAATCACAAGGACAGGTCAAGAAGAATAATCAAGAGTCCATAGTTCCTAGAAAATACTTGAAAAAGAGCTAAAAAAAATTCAAAACAGATGCATACAGTTATGTAAGTCTATGCAGAGTCTTCAAGTGCATGAAAAGTTCCAATAATAAATGCTTAAAAAACTGGGTATACTCTGATAAAAGAAGAATTCAGAGGAAGAGTACATTCTGTACAGCTCTCTAAAACTGCCAAGCAAATGCAAAACTAGCAAATCTACAAAGCATCCTTTGAAAGCTATTGATATAAATTAATCCAGAGCAGAACAGGTCACCAAATTCTTTAAAACCCAGTCATTCCTTATGCCAACGGCAATTAGAAGAGAGAAGACACTTCAATATTTGCCTTCAGAGATCTACTGACTGAATTCATTAAAACTGCAGACAATACTGATTAATAAATCTACATTACAGAATCACCACTTCTAAAACAAATAAGAATTTGAACCAAAAATGCTGAAAATGATTCAGTGGGGATGAAATAGGAGACAAGTATTTGTCAAAAAGTTTGTGATCTTTGAAAGCAATGGATTACAGGTTCATGTCTTTAACAGCATACTGTCATAAAAAAAGCCTCCTAGCAGTTCTGACTATAGACTAGAGTACAAGAAGTATTAAAAGCTACCAGCACTTCAGTAAGCTCTTCTGGAAATAAAAGTTAGGAGTGAAATAGAATGCTAATCATTATTTCAACTAGCAGGATATCTTCCAGTGTATTTTTCCTTCACCTGACATGCATTTTACTTAATAAGCAGCTGCACTGCTTACTCTACTCTTCCCATAGAAGCAACATCACAGAAGAGACCTTTCTTCTACAAAATTTTCATACAGACAGACATGTTCTGTCCTCGTATACATATGGGTAAGAGCAGAATTTGGATGTATTTCTTTTTATACCATTTTTAGTCTTCTGTGCATACTACATTTTGTCAACTAAGGTTTGAATCAGTTTTTCATAGTTTTTTTTTTTTTTAAAGAAAGTTATATAAGTAACATTATTCTTATTATTCTTAATCCAATAAATATTTCCCTGTACTTTACCAGATGCAAGACTTCTTCTTTTTTTTTTTTTTTTTTAGCATAGACTTTATTTTTATCTGCATCACTGAGGATGTCTAAGTTTAGAGACATTCCAAATCCTTTTACTTTATCTTGTCTCTAAACCACTGTTATCCACTGTAAACATCTCATAGGGTAAGTTTGATATATGTATTGCAGATTGTATAACATACATCTTAGATAATATTAATTTAGGAAGTTAAAGAGAAGATTTTTCCATCACAAGAGATCAACTGTGGAGGACAGAAGTCAAAAATAAAGCCTGAAGTTTTGCACATAAGTTGCTGTGAATACAATAATGCAGCGTTAGAAGTCAACAGAGGAGCAAAGATCAATACAAACATTCTGAATCTGTTCCATAGTACATACAGGCTGTCAATATATATTGAAAATGTTTGGATGATCAATATTTCTCTTCCAAAGGAACTTTAGTAAAGAACAGTCAAGGATTTTGACTGAGAAAACTGTGCTGGATTACAGAAACAAAGAATCACAGAATAGTGGACGAGGGAGAGGACCTCTGGAGGTCAGCTGGTCTAATCACTTTGGGCAGAACTGCTTGACACAGCTTTTGAAGATCTCCAACGAGGAAATTCCACAGCCTCATTGGGTAACTTGTGCTAGTGCTCTGTCATCCATACAGTAAAGGGTGATCATTGATCTCAAATCTTTCATTAGGGGATCACTAGTATTGTTTATGGCTTTAGTGCATTTCTAACTAATCACTGTGAGTTAGAAAGACATCATCATCCTCATTTTTAGTCAGAAAATATGTGCTAAATAATATACTGCAGGTAGAGCAGTGATTTACTCAAGATGGAGCAGGAACCTGAATAGTCCCAGTTTTGGAAATATTCTTTGTCTACAAATATAATTACTGTTTTCAGTTATGAGTGGCTGTTTTAAATTACGGAAATACTGACAGGTAGCATACACATACAAATACCTGATAAAAAGAGGTTATGATGAAGCATTCTGCAATTCTAGTCTGCAGATGTCTTCTCCATTTAATACACAGTAAAGGAAAATAGTTATAATAATAATTGTAATGTTTTTATTGTGTGAAAACAACGAAATAGTAAATATGTCTTCCACGAGAAAAGAATACAAAGCTTGCACCACGGGTATGAAATCTAATATCTATATGAAGTATTATGTGTCATTTGGCTTTTTGATACTCAATACTATGCTTTTTCAGCTGATATTAAATTCTTATATACTGTAGATAGGAAATGTTGTATGCACACTGGACCATCCAGACTTTTATATGAATTGCTGTACTGGAACAGATCTGTTCAGCACTCTGTTTTTAACACTAGCCAGGGCTCCATATTTCAGAGGAAGATGCAACATACCCGTGGTGTAAAATGATGGAGTAATCTGGCTCCTTGAAATGTATCTTTGTGCTCTTGTCAGTTAAAGATTAACTCGTCCCTCGAGAAGCGATGGTTATGACTTTAAGGATGAAGGACTGAAGCTTCTTGTTTCAAACTAGGAAGTGTGACAAACAGAAAAAGAAATATACTCTGCAAATGGGTTGTTGTGAATATGCCTGCTACAGTACTTCTTTTAAATATATTATATTTGACAGTATCAAAGAGAAAATACCAGACTGGAAGTCTGGTCTTGTCTGTTTCCTATTTCTCCTAAAATACAGAGAATTACAAACTATCCTTCAGCCATACACAGTACTGTTTTATAATTGTAGCCAATGGTGAGAAGGATTCCTTTTTTGTAACGACTTATCTTCTTGGAACTGGGTAAAAATATGCTGTGTTGTTCTACTGACCATATTCAAAATATACCCATGGCAAAGATAAAGCACAACAGAAAAACCACTGATTATTTTTACATATTGAATTTCTGAAGCACAAATTTAAACCCCAAATGTAAATATTTATCTGTCTAATTATTTATTATTATTTACAGTCTTGGGAAAAAAAAAGAAACATGTAAGAAGATGCAGAAGAATAATATGATAGTACTTGATGATACTACATATTGCTAAAGTTGTTCAACACATTGCTCTAGAATATTGTATTTGAAGGTAAGACTTAAATGTATTTTTATTTGTGGCAATGCAAGACATTCTGTTCTTTACGGATTAATTTACAATTTGAAGAAGTAGCAGAGACAGAGTGGGCTCCACCCTCCTTTTCAGTCACAGAACAGATCACACTGCCAGGTAATAAGTTAATAATAATCAGAAAATAACAAAATAGGAAAGTGTGTTACTTAACCTTCTGGAAGCATCTATAGGATTATGAGAAATGATATTAAAAGAGTCTTACAGAAACAGAAGCAAGGTCTAGGTTGATAAACAGCTTAGGATAGGATACATTATTCCTACACATCATTAGAATAATATAGAATATCTTAAGGAGACAATAAACATCTTCACCCTTCCCACCTCTCCTCCACAAATAATTTAGTTATATTAACCCAGAAGTAATAAAGCCTTATCTGAGAATACTTTTCTTCCACTACTGATAATTTCATTTTAACTGATAGGAGATATTCTCACATCTATTTGTGTTGATTAACTTCATAACTATTACAACAAATGCAACCCTTGAGGGAGAAAGAGGCCACTGTTTATTTCAATCATTTACTAAAAATAAAAAATAAATAATCTGCAATTATTCATTAAAGAATTAAGATTGAGGGGATGTTCTCTATTTTCAGTAACAAGTGCATTACACTGCTTCAGTGTCCTGTGATAATTAAGCAGTTACAGACAAATTTCATAGACTTAAGGTCATAATCCTTTGGTGTAAAACAGCCAAGCACTTTTTGTCCCAGATCTACTATTTTAAAAGAAAGGTTGGTGGCTTTCTTTCAACAAGTTTTTTCCCTTGTGCCATTTTTGCTAGGAAGTTTTCATATATCCCGAGAGTTGAAAAATATTTTTTTACTTCATTAGCTTCATATTTTTATCACTCTAGCAAAGACAGGAAATGAACTGACCTTAGTGTATCCTAACTCTTCTTTACATAACTTTTGAGCTGCATATTGCTGTTACACTTAGTATATAGTTCAGGTATGTGCTCAGAATATCAAGCAAAAGGAAAAACAGAGGATGTTTGGGAGAAAGTACCTCATTTTCTAATGCAAATTGCTTTGTGTTTTATTTTGTTTTTCCAGTCAATGCACAGATAGAATTTCAATAGAAATTCTGTCCACATAGCAGTGGAAGATATAAAGCTATCTTGCCGAAAATAAAGTACCATAAGAATAAACATACTAGAAAACCTGCAACAAAGTCAGTCCACAGTTGTGCTGAAGATGGAAGCTGAGATCTGCATGAAGCAAACACCAAATTACATATTAAGCATCAGCTACTGCATTACCCATTTGGCACAAGATCTTTCAGAGCTGAGGATAGTACCAGGACTTTCCTTGTTTTTTCCCATTTGCTGCCACAGATCCCTGAAGCACTCTAAGCTGCCACTGGGATCATACCAGAAAGGAATAAAAGAAGAAAAGATTATCCTTTTCTTTTCTTGCTTTTCAGCATTTTTGACCAAAGACACAAGAATGCTTCTTCATTCCCCTCAGGATTCCCTGAGACCAGACATGCATACCTCTGCCAAATTGCATTCTCCAAGAGTACTACTGTATACACAACAGTCATATTAAGGTGCTGAGACCCCGGCATAGGCTGCCCAGAGAAGCTGTGGTGCTCCATCCCTGGAGGTGCTCAGGGCAAGGTTGGATGGGGCCCTGGGCAGCCTGAGCTGGTGGGGACAGCACTGTCCACAGCAGGGGCTGGGGCAGTGTGGGCTTCGAGGTTCCTTCCAACCCAAGCCATTCTATGATTCTATGATTATCTTTGTTGTACTTTTCCAGCATTGTGTAATATCGCATACATTCAAAAATGCATTATATTTTCACTCAGAAGCACATCTTTAAAATCTCTACACCAAAATCCCAACATAACTTGCTATATTTTAACCAATGCACTCTCAAAGAGTTACAAAAAAAATCATTTTGGGAAAGGGTTATACTACTACACTTCTACTGACTTGAGAGCATAACAATTCTATAGATACAGAAGGAGAAAAGAAAAAACAGATTAAAAAGCAAAACAAAACTAAACTCAGGTGTTTTTTGCATCTACCATCTTCGCTATCTTTCAAAATATATTTACATATCCTTTCCCTCTCCTTGTATTCTCTATGCTCATTGAACTTCCCCCTTCCTGAATCTTGCATTCCTGCTTTATTTACTGCCCCTGTATTTGTCTGTTTTCTTTTTCCAAGTCCCTTCTTTCTTGGTTTGCAGTTAATATTAGTTTTAAGACCAGCTCCTTCCTACTTTTATAGTTTTCTTCAACTACAAATATGATTTCTACTTGACAGTGCTCTTTTCAACTTAACATTGCCCCATTTGCCTGTAGGCCCATTAGTTTATGAACTTCAGTGTTTCCAAATCTGATTTTCATCACTATCTAAAGGTTAAATTTTAATTTGCTGACACTGTTTAAGCTTACTCAAAAATACCATTCTGAATTATGTATCACCTTTTCCTTGCACCATTACATTCAGAATTGCTATTTTGTTCTAAATACCTGAGTGGTGATACCTTTGCACTTACTTTTTGGACTCAGATTATAAGCATCAGACAAAATGCTCGTATCCATCCTAATATGACCCGTTCGGCATTCTGCTCTGTGCCATTAAATGTTAAAACAGTTCTTCAAACCTGGTCTATGTTAATCCACGAAGAACTGCTGACTGGCTGGGAAAACAATTTTATTGTTTTGTATCAAATTATATTGTCAGTACAGGGAAATCAAATGTTTCTGGAACCATACCCTGTAAAATATTCTCCATTCCCTTTTTGACCTAGTATGATGACATGATTATTTAAGAAATAACTTTTCTATGGTAGCCCTTTTATTACATGTAGGTTATATATGTATATACATAAATAGTTGTAAGAGGTTAAGAAAGCAGAGATTGTAATTAAATGTGCAGTCTGTGCTACAGTTTTATGGTTCACATGCTGAAGCCATCACACAATAGCTCACACAGTGAAGTCTGCTGAGATGCCAACTTGTCAGAGACTAAATCAGGTATTATTTTTGGTGATGCTTCTGTTTCTTTAAAGAAGATTCTCTTGCTGCTTTGTCAAGTGGCTGTTTTGTTACATATTTCCATATTGGTTGGTCTCTTCTAGAATACAGCATAAGATTTAGAGGTCTATTATTTTCCCATCTTTCCTCACACATTAGGGAAATCATAATTACATCCTTGTATGAGGTATGGAGCCTGTGCTTTACTGTTTGTACTTCATTTTAGTTGCTGTCATAAATGCTGAAGACTAAAACATGAATATGTTATTTCTTTCCTGTTTGCACACCAGGAATTTTAATTCTGCAGTGCTTAACAACTCTACTGCAGATTTTCAGATTGTGCTTAAGATCAGCACACACTGTGAGGATCAAGATTAATACATATAGATGGTGTCCCCTGAATGTGTAAAGAAATAGGTCTGCAAATGTAAAGGCACTTTCCTCCACCCACTTTGTACCCAGGAAAGCTTCCTTCAAAATGTGACTTGTACCTTCACATAAAGCCTTGCCTTCCTTTGATCTTACACCCTGTATGATATCCGTGTTACATATGATTTCTAGACCTAATTTCCTTCTGCATTGTTTGTTTGTCTTTGCAGAGGAAAGAAAACCATTTCTTTCACAGAAGTACAAAACAGTACCTCTAAGCCAGACAGGATCAATATTATTTCGCTTATGCACTATATAGATTTTTCAAGTGCACACAGATTCATATGGCATACTTCTATCAAAATCGCAGTTGTGGGTTTCAGTACTTTTTGGCTCAAATAACAATGGCCTTGCCAGTGAATCCTATGCTTTAGTAGACAAAATGTCTTCCAAGTACACTGTAAAACAAATGATACCAGCATATCTTTCTGAAGAGCAGACTGAAAGTCAGAGGATTTAACATTACATTGATTGAAATGTCTTTCTGATGGAAAAGGCATAACATACAAAAAAATCACACCTATTTTTCCACAAACCCTGATATCTCATAGAAAGATCTGTTTCTATTACTTGTATTTCAAAAGCAACAAAGGAATAACATCATTTTTAAAGGTGACAAGCAGAAATGGGGGAGGTTCAGATTGCATTTAAAATAAAAAAATTCCCTGCAAGGACAATGAAGGACTGGACAAAGATGTCAGCAAAGTCATGGAATATTCATACCAGTAGGCTTCTACAACCTGAGAAGACAAATCCTTGACTGAGTTGGTTTGAATTCAGTGCTTTGAGCAAGAGGTTGGACTCCTGAGGTTTCCTCTGTCCTGAGTAATTATTTGAACTGCCAGTGAAGTAAGGCATTCACATCATTATTCATATCAGCGTATGGCAAGAAGTCATTATTTCAGAATGACATAAGACAAGAGTTCCTCCAAGACTAGACAACAAGAAAGAAAGCTTTCACCAATCATAGCATTTTCACATTTCTTTTGTTCTGTAATTGGAAATTTTCCTACTACTTTGACTCCAGTCCCACTTCCATCCCTAAATTCAGTATGATACACTCTTATGTGTTGGTATGTGCATATGACACTTGGGTATGTGCATATGACTTCCTAAGACATAAAATTTATGCCCATGTTTTTAAAGGATTTTGGAAAAGACCCTTCCAAAAAAGCCAAACAAAAAACCAGCTTCAAAATATATATATAAAAAAATAAAAATAGAAATATGGTATTCTTATCTAGCATTATGCTTTTTGTAATTATTTGAAATAAGTTCTAAAAATTACTGAGTTCTGAAGATCACACTTCTACAGAGACTTAGATTTCTCCACCACAGTTAGATACCGGGCTGTTATCCAAAGTGCCTAGTTACTAAAATTTAACAAGAATTATTTGTTCACCCTATTTCAGCTCTTCTGAAAAATATATCTATCCATTTCACTTCATTTTAATGAACATTTTTCCTCTTTGAATTAGCCTGAAAGTAACTACTGTTTGAATTAAGGGCTTGAACTTTTCATTACCAAGTATAAAATACTTTCTAAAAGATCTAATTAAAAAAAAAAAAAAAAAAAATCTGCTGCAGTAAGCTACTTACTTTTGAAAAGACAAATCTTAGCCTTATAATTTTAAATACACAAGTGACCAAGGCCATTATATATCAGCATGCTACTATCTTCCACTAAACAGTGCCTAGAATTTTCTAAAGGAGCAAAGTTTGTTACACGGTCATTCTGTATATCATGTTATCACAAGAAAAAATCATGAATCCACACAGCAGGGTTCAGCTGCTTACGTACAGATTAAGCATGTCTGATATTGTTTATAATTCCTAAGTTAAATGGTAGACATGGCACTGTGGTAGAAGTATCTCATCTTCTGGATAGACAACTGGAGACTACATAAGGTACTGCTGAGTATCTCATATAACACTAAATGCCTTTCATTGTTAAGGCAAGTTAATCACTCCTTAGTAGCACTTTTGCAGGAATAACACTTTAAATATAGTGTAAAATTAGTGGAATATTAGTTGACAGATCTTGTGTGGGACTTCAAAAATATTTTGCTTAAGCTATGGAAAAAAGATATGACCTCTGATATAATCTATGTACATTCGCTACAAAGCAAATAATACACATGCTCCAAGGAATCGCTGAAGTTATGTCAATTCTACAGCTGATTTAATTCATAGGGAAAAAACAAACAAACAAACAAAAACAAAAACACACCAAATACAGCAAAACTATCCACTATAGGTTCATCCAGTGGCTAATACATCAAGTGCCATTGTTTTGGAGTTGAGAGATATAGCACTTCATGGGCTTGTACTATATGAACAGCAGTGGATGATTTGTCACGTAGTACCATTTGGAGACATGCAATACATTTTTTCAATACATAGAAACAAAGAATAGAGCATGTAAATACTTCACATACCCATTATGAGTTACATATATCACACATTTTTGTAGGTCTGTAACAGAGGACAGAATATCACATAAAATTAATTGTTACTTAATAAAGAACACAGATGTTGAGTAAGTTTTATTCTTCAAGTGAGTTCTCCAGGTATACAATTTCTTTTGCGATTAAAAGAGGCAATGAAAACCAGTTGCAGCTCTGCTGAACTCCTGTAGCTTTCCATCCATGGATAACAAGACCTGTTTTCTAGAGGTGCCTTCTCTTCCCTGCTTGCTGTGGTTGAGCTCATTGGAATATACTACAGATTAATTTTCATTATTTCAACTACGTAGGTGCTCTGATGGTGAAGAATAAAAAAAATTCTAGGCATTTGCACATTGTGTGCACATTCTTTATACTCTTATATAAAAGAAATGTGTGCATATTGACCTTACATTCAGGTGTATAGACAATGATGAAAGGAAGGTAAAAACATTTTCCCAAAAATCAAAGATGTATTATTTCACATGCTATTTTTCTCCACAAGATTACTAAAACATCCCCAGATGAAAAAGTAAATTTTTAGTCTCTTTTGTGTTTCATTTTAAATGAAACATCAACAAATAATAATTGAAGTTGTCAAAGGAAAATTTCATTCCTGCTATCTATAAGGAAGATACAGTCGAATAAAGTTTTATCAGCTTAATAAACAAAATTGTAACTAACGTCCTTCCAAATATAAATGAACAAAAGAAAATCCCAGCAAACTGAAGATGACTCACCTAAGCATTTCTATCAATATTCAGAAACATTGAGATTATTCTCTATGGAAATACAATTATTTTTAATTATGAGATACCTGTTATTTTTTTTCCTTCAGAAGTTGTCTTTTCTTCTACATGTTGATATTTAGATTACATTCTGTATATAAGAGAAATATTGATTTTTTTTCCAGTGATGCACTTTTACACCATATTTTAATCAATTTTACTTTGCTTTAAATAAATAAATTATATTATATTCAAACTTAATCTTTATGCAAAGCCATCTCAAAAAAAAAAAGAACAACAAAATGTCAAAAGCAAAGTTCCCAAGAAGAACGGTAAACTCCTCACAGGAAGCTGGCCTTGAGAAATACAGCTTCCTAAATATTAATACTTACTGCTCAACAGAATGAGGTCAAACATATTATTGATCAGACTATCTCAAAACAAAACAACAAAAACCCTTAATCTCCACTGGTTTAAACTCATGCCTTTGGATCTGAATATTTCATTTAACTGTTAGAGAAAATCTGCAAGTAAAATAAGATGGGGGGAAAAAAGCATTAATAAACAGCACAGGGTAAAGTAGAATTTCTGTATTTAGTTCAGTACCAATTATTTTCATGACTCCCCACCTACCTAATGCAATATATATGACAGTTAATGGTTAAGGACAGGTATGACTATACGCCTTTAAATACTAACAAGCCTTATACAGGTACAAATCTATTCAGCCACAGTTTATTAAAAAATAAACACTACATAAAAGGAAAAATGATCACTGATTTCAATCACTTTTTTTCCCCTCATTGATCTGCTGGCTTCTATGAGTTACCCAGACACACCATACACCACTGTCCACAGCGACAGAGAAAACATGCCGACAAATCCATTTTCAGGGTACAAGCAGTAACTGTTCTAACAGTAACCAAATGCAGTTGTGTGCAGGCTCAAGGAGCACCTTCACACCCAGGTAGTGCCTCTGTGAGGAAGACCTTTCACAGAGGTGACAACAGAGGTCTGTTTTCCGATCTAAAGAACTGCAGCTTCTCCTTTCCACAGAAAATTCAATAATAAGAAAATATTTTCCCTAAGGTTCTGTTGCTGCTGCTGTTATTTTCACTAAATTGCACCAAAAGAGCTCCATAGAACTCCAAGAAGAAATTGATTTTTTGCTCCACAAGAAATATCATTTGGAATCTTTTTTTTCATATTTTTGATGCAGGAGAAGAATGTGAAAATTTTTAACTGATCATAAAGTGAAATCTAAAATAAACATTACAAATTGGGTCAATGATTTTTGACAAACTCATTTTTTAAGTACTTTTTTTGTATGCAATACATGCAGATGACTGATAATATTTATGCTCACTGTAGGGGACACACTCCCTCAAGTAAGTAAATAGAACAGTGATTTTCCTTCATTTATTTTACAAAACCCAAGACAAGAGGGATTTGGTTTGGTTGCAGCATGCAAATAGGCCTCTGAACACTTCATTACCAGTTCTACCACTCCTTTCTCAAAGTATGTAGCCATTCCTGCCTTGAAAGGAAAACTGCAAAGTGCTTCTGAATTGCACAAACTTTTCACAAGACAAAGAGTTTCCAAGATGCACTGATGGTAATAACAAGACAATGAGTACAGAGAAACCGCTTTAACAGAGAAACACTGACTCCTGAAGTTGTTTTGATGGGGGCAGATCTACATATATTCACCTGAGTTCCAACACCATCCACAACAGAAAACTGCACAGAACCTGCTAGTGATCATGCTGTACTCCACCTTCACTGTTTCTTCTGAGAAATATGCCTCACTAAATCTAATTTAAAAGCAGTTCCAGCCCCTTTATGTAAGATAACAAATTAGACATGCTATACACAGATGATCACTCTGCATGCTGATACTTTTCCAGCTGGGTAGATGCTACAGCAGAGTACAAATTAATTAATTAACTTTAATTAACTCAGATAAAAAGGAAAGACAAGAGAACAGTGAAAACCTAGTTACTGCAAATGTGATCAGGCTGTGCCTGCATAGAGTATATGAGAAGTTAGGAGGGTAGTTTGGGAGTGAATTCTGTACATTGCATCATGAAGCACACCAGACTGGAAATAGTAAGACTTGCTGAGATGTATGTGGAAGTTGGAATGGAGCACGCATTTTTCACCTCGGTGGTGGAAAAAGCGGCAGAGCAGATAGAGGTAAATAGAAGGGAGTGATGTAGGGCAGTGGGACAGAGCTATATAAGGGGACGGGGGATGAGTATAGATGATAAGAGGAGCCTTTGTAAACTCCTATCACATGAGCTGCTCCCATTCCTTTCTGTTCCACCATCTGCAATGGTTAGTCCCTAGGCAAATTGTCAACTATTTTACAGATTAAGCAAAAGGCATGCCCTGCTCCTCTGTTGGTATGAACACAAAAAGCTCTACACAAGACACTGGGAATGTGTCCTGTACTATTACAGAAAACCAACTATTCTTCAGTAGGAGCAGGGGGAAGAAACAGAAAAAGAAGAGGAAAAACAAATCAAGACCCACAAGATGTAGAGTCTTTTCCATGAGCTACCAAAGAGAGATCAAGTCAATTGCATAAAAGAGCAAAGAGTAAATAAAACCACCAAGAAAGGAGGGAAAATAGCCACTGCTCATTTGTTGTTCTTCTAGAGGAACCAGCAATGAGCAAATCCTTTACAGTATCCTTCTGTTCACATCATTGTGTGTGTTCATAAGGCACAGTGCATATTCACTAGCCAGAAGCTTTTGGGAATGAAAGCTAATACGGATAAGATGATACATCATTTGGTCCACTTTGTAAAGTATTAAACCTACAATAACCATGACAAAGGATTAAATTTTCATGAACATTTATTTTGATGGTGCTAAGTAATATTTTTTTCAGTTTTATCACCAAGAGATGATTAGATAATGACTAGATTAGTATTTAACAGAATGAAGTTTATTGAAAGTAAATGCCAAAGCAATGAAAGCTATTTCAATCATCTGTGTCAGGAAAAATAGCTATATCTATATCTACAGAAATGTATTTTCCACCTTTGCTTCTGTCTCATTCTCGTCAGGTAGGATGGTTTATCTCAGAACAATTGTAGTACAGCATAAGGCAGCACTTTTAATTTTTTAATTTATTTTTTAAAGAAACTCCCAGAGTCTCCTGTGATATCAAATAGAAACAGTACCTAATCATACATGAAGTTCTGAATGATCTTCTTCCCACCAGCAAAAATGGAATGATTTGCATCACTATTTCAGCTCAGGCACAAATCAAAAGAAGGGTAGTATTGAGAGCTTATCATTCACTAAGGTGACACAAACACAACTCATACATGCTTATTGTAAAGAAAAGAAATAATTACAGATGGAAAACCACCAAGTGGAAGAAGTTTTAAAGGGCTTTCCTAAATATGCAAGCACAGTGGCCAATAAAATGAAAATATTCCTTATTTACTGCGTGCTGCTAAATAAGACTACTATGTCTAGCATGATTTATTATTTATATAAATTTTGATACTACAAAGCCAAAGCAGGTAAGCCTCTCTGTAAAGAATATATAAGATTTTCTAATTGATACCAGAATTTCTACACACTACTATTCATTCATTCAGCTTATGTTTCCAGTAAGGTAGTTGGAATGGCATTTACAGAAGCATAATCTGTCTAGACATTTCCAATACTAAAAAAATCAAAAGCCCTTGCATGAAGAAAGCCCTATCTGATAGAAGACTTCCTATTCTGCAATCTTTGGATCTAACAGCTAAGAAACTTTATTTATTTATTTATTTGGTTGTTTGGTTATTTATTTATTTATTCCAAGTAAATCCACTGAGACTTGATGAAGTAGTTTTTTCATTTCCACGGATGGAGAAATCACACAATTAAATATTACATAATAAAGGAATATAGAAATAAAGGTTATTGAGAAGTGCTTTAATTTTAAGTGTTTCTCTTTATAATATTAAGGGTTTTTTTTGTTTGCTTGTTTTAACATTCTGAAGCTACTCTCCATGCTCAGATACTCAAATCCTCTTTCTGACTATATCTAGAGATGCTTTAGTGATATTTAGTTAGGGTATTACAGAGGAAATTAAACCTCTAATAGTAAAGAAGCAAAGACTACAGCTCTGAGAAGATGGATAGCTATGTGAAAAATTAACTATAGGAAGACTATACGTAGTAATCTAATTTTTCCTCTTTAGAAGCATGGCATCCACACTGTTTCCTTTCTTGTTGTCTCCAGATAACTTCATGGAGAAAGTTTAAAAAATAAAAATAGAAGGCTGTATAAAAGTGATTACTGACAATTTATAGTTCTAGTTTTAGACTCCTGAGATTAAAGATCTTTGGTCCCTTCGTCTATCTTAGTTCACTTGTGCATGGAGTATTGATGGTGTTTTTCTTGCATAAAATTACAGTGCTCTCTGCACCAGCTGAAAAGCCTTTTCAGATTTGCTTACAGTGCTGAAGAACTGCCACTATCTCTGATTTTAGTCACAAATATGACTGAAAGTTTCACACACTATGCTTATAAAAAAAACAACAACAACAACAATATGATTCTTAAAGATACTAGGAAGAAATGTTTCCGCCCTGCAATGTTAAATTAGTAAGCAGGTATAAATAGTAAGATAACTGGTGCGATGTAGGAAACAGCTGAGCACTGGAGCTGACACGTATCAAACAAATAGCAGAAATTTCTACAAGGTCTGCCTACATTTTTCTATGATTCTCTGACTCTGTCCCCTTATTTTGAGAATTTCTAACTGCCAAGAAAGAGAACGGCCCCAAATGAAATTATCTTCTGATGGGCTACAATAAAGGCTCCACTTGAGAGATGTAATTCTCACTCTGATTAGAGGGCAACAGGGGACAGCACAGACATACCTAAAGTGGTCAGCAGGGAGGTGTCATGGTATTTACTTGTAGACTCAGCCAGTGTGGCTAAGAAAGGAATGAAGAAGTGACTAACTTAATTATCCAAAGGAGAATTGTCCCAAGGGGGCTTCCTTGACCATTTTGTGTGAAATTGTTTTGTGAACAGAGAGGAGATACCAATCTCTAGGATTGCCATCTGCCTGGAAAGTTCCAGTACCTGTATAGTAACTTGCATTTGAAACTGTTACAACAACAACAACAAAAAGTTTAGGAAAAGGTTCACGCTACTAGGTTTTATTGGTTCTCTTTCTCTCTCTTCACCGCACACTCCCCCAACCTAGTTTTTCTCTTCTCTTGAAGATTTGTTCTAAGCATTACTTAAACAAGATCAATCACAGTATGAGGTAGATTCTGAGACACAGTTCAAAATTCCTATAAGTTTTACCAAAAAAAAAAAAAAAAAAAAGCATTTGTCATTGAAAATGCATTGGATTTTATTTAAAAGGACAAAAATAAATTAGTGGTTTCACTATTCATGAGAACTCTGCTCTGAATACATTTCTAGGTAATTTTCAGTACCTGAACTCCCATGGATACAATAATTTTTTTCATACTGAAAGTATCTTCTTAGTTATTCTTCCATAATCTCCCCTGTGCAGCCAAGCTATTTCTTAAGATACAGCCAAAGCCCTGATGACCAGGTTTGAACTCCAACACTACTAGTTTCTTATCTGGTTTTTATGTCTTGGTACAAGTTTGCACCAATTTTTACATCCCTTTTGTTCTTTAGACAACCTACTGTTTGAGATTATGGCATAAAATATAGCTCAGGAGAAAAATAATGTACATTACAAACGACAGGGATTTAGCAGAGAGGAGGAGTCTGCACTCATTTGTATTTTTACAGACTTACTTTTGAAGTACTTATTTCATGTTGTAAATACTTTTATAAAAGACACAATGCCAAAATAACAACATAAAAACTTACCAACTCCATTTAACTGTATGTTCTCCGAATACATTTCATTACATAAAGATACCCCTTAAAAAAACTTACTAGATTCTTCTTTTAGATTATCCTCAATAGATATTCCAATCCACCATGGGGGAAAAAAAAAAAAAACAAAAAAAAGAACAGTGTTACATTATCACCTCAAAGTCATCAGATCTAAATTTTGCCAGGGCAGAAGAGTGGATTTCTAAATTTAGGGAACCTGGCAGACAAAAGCAAGTCAGCCTCTGAAAGGCAAACTAATACTATGTTACTCATATTTCATTTAAGTGCAAAATTGAAATTCTGATGAATTTGTGCAGCCAGTAACACATTTTGCATTAAAGGAAATTTCACTGTGAGAGAATTTTAATTTCTTTAATTTCTGCAATTTCCTTGTCTTCTAACACTTGTCTTTCTTCTCTATGAGTTGAACTTAATGATATAGTTTTTGTTTTGTTGCACTTCAACTTCTTTGTTCTAAAGTATTTTTGGATGCATTATGGCTTCTACCATGATGGGAACTAGTCATTGACTTGTGACATTTGATAGTTATGAGAGGTGTGGGATGGCCAAGAAGAAAAACTCACAGATGTGTAGGCAATATAGTCCAGTTCTAAAAAGACAGCAGTTAAATATTTTGTAGTGAAAGTTTTCTGAAAAATATCTCAAAACTAAAACAATTTGTGGAGAAAGTGTGGTAGGGACACCTTTGTCAAAAATTACTGGGAAAGGAAATGATTAAAGTTCAATAAAGGTGTTTCTAAAAGGGGTAGAAAAGAGGATGAATTTTAAGTTAATTAGAAGAAGGAAAACAAACAAACAAACAAATAAATAAATAATCAAACCACTTATAACGGAAAATTTTTGAGCTTAGTTTAATATTGAATAAATGAAACAAACAGTTTGACCTGGCCAAAATATATTTTAAATTAGGCATTTTATGATGCATACAGTTAAAAGCATTAATATTTCTGTGATGCACTTAAAGCTATTTTTTTTTAAACTGAATTATAGGTGCTTGTACTTTTTTAAAAAGCTGGTAACAGCTTTTACAAAGACATTTATTATAAAAGCCTGTGGTTCCATCCTTCACAGCAGACTGAAGCAGAACCAGCACTCTTATCTCTTTACTTCACAGTAGGAGAAAGGTAAAACCATACAGTTAAATCTAATGGTTACAGAAATCTTGTAGCTAGACAGCATTGACAGTTGTTTCAGGAATGTGGCACCACAGAAAAGGCCCAGCTGACCCATCAGAGCATGGCTTTGGGCAATTCCTGTCCTCAGCAGACAGCGAGACGGCAGAAAGCAGATTTTCTCAGCTCAGACCAAGCCTTCCTTTTATTTTTTCAATCACTTTGAGTAAAAAGAAGCTCTTGATCATCCTAAGCCCACGGCTATCAGAGCGCACATGGTACCACATCTTGTAAAGACACCGCATGGAGTGCCAGTGACAACACCTGAGACACTAATCTGCTACCTGATCACTTTCTGATACTTCTTGAGTGTTCTTCTCCTCCTCAGACCTTTCTGAGTCAGTGATTGAATTAGTCTAGTACCTACCCTAATTAGTAAAGATTAATCCACATTAAAATGGGGAAGTTATACTCTTATTAATACAAATTATTTGCTTCCCTTAAGTTTGATTAAATTAAACAGAGAACCAGATTCTCCAGTAATTGAGTTAGGCAAAAACCAAAATGCACAGTAGAAATTCACACCCTGTAATCAGTTATTTACTTTGAGGGGAAAAAAAACCAAACCAAACCAAAACCAAACATATAGTCATCACACAGTGTCTTTGATTTCAGTAGTTCTTCCTAAGACTAAAGGGTACGTATTTCAGCAAAAACGAAAAGATTTCAGTGATGAAAAAAACATATTTATACATAACACAGTGGAAAGCACAATGACAGCAAAAGCCCTAGTTTGCAGCAAGTGAGGACTTGCTGAAACACAACAGCCATAGGCACAGAAATAAAGGAAAGAAGCTGCTTAACTCTGGAAGGCCTCAGGCACACAAGGATGTCCAGTGAGATACCCTTGCCTCCACTGCCAACCCATAAATGAGGTCTGGGAAGGGGTGAATCCTGGCTGCATCCCTTCCTGTCACTCAGGTGCACTGCATGCACCTGAGCACCCCTGGTTTGGCCCTGCCTTCCCACCAGGTGCTCCATCCCTGTTTCAAGCTGTGACTTAGCATTTTCGCTGCACTATGGACTGAAATTCCTCCCTGGCTGTTAAAGTGCTTAAACATGCATTTAACTATTTGAGGCATACAGAGAGTTATTTCTTTTGTTGCTGGCTTATTTGCTACCCATAGGAATATAGTGATGACATGATAGCCAAATCATACAATTCCCTCTGATTTGCTCTCAGTTAAAGAAAGTCTAAGACTCAGGAAATGTAAGTCATAAGAGATGCTTTACATAGGAGTATGTTTGTGTGCACTGAAAACCCTTACCTGCTTCAATTCTAGAAATCACTATACTTACATAATCAAAAGATATCTGAAGAATTGCTAAGTGACACATCCTATTTCTATTTCAAGAGCTTGGTACAACCAGGAAACTATTGGGGTTTTATCCCCTTACCCTTTTCTGGGTGATATCCATTACTAAGACAGAGGAATTATCAAGCTTTAACTCTGAAAAAAAAAAAATAATAAAAAATAAAAGAAATCAGTTATTTTGATTCGGACAATACAGTTTTTCCATCATCCACTATCTGAGACCTGAGCTGCCACAAGTGCTCACTGTCAGAATGCTATGTTTATGCCACTTTGCCCAATTTTAACCTTGACTCACAGCAATGCTGTCATAATGTTTCTGGTTCTGCATTCCATATTCCCCCTGAATATTTCTTTCCCCCTACCTTCTTCTGCAAGTTTAACCAGCAGTTTAGGAAATAGCGCATCTGACCTTTCCAAAAGGGCAAAACTACAGCTTTGTTTATGCTACAGTTATCACAGATCTCAGAAAACATGTTAATGTATGTTTCAACACAACTAGAAACAAATAATCTGCAAACTCTATCAAAACTGTCCTCACAGCAAGCAATCAACCCATTAAAATGTAACAGCTAACTCAAACCCTTTTCCTCCTCAGACAACACAATCTTTGAAAGCTACGTTCTTCCAAAACATAAGAAACTCTTCAACTTTTTCAACTAAATTCTAATCTGCAAATTCTTCCTGTTATTTCTGCTATTTTCAGTTCTTCAAGAATTTGTTTGCACAGTATCTGCATCAATTTGTGGTTACAAAGTATGAGCATTTTAGAACCTATGTCTATGTATTAAAACAGGAATTTTAGTGAAAAAAACAATAACATAGCATATAAGTCAGCACTTTCCATTCAGTTGTCCTTTCCCTAAAAGCCCCATAGATAAAATAATTGGTCATCACATGGGGTCTTCTCTGTGTTGAAAGGGAAAACACAGGATTTGAGACTTCTTCATTCAACTGAAGTGTAAATGTGATGGGGTGTGGGCATAAGCATACAGGTGCACAAATGTGTCTAGGTGAATATGTGTCAAATGAGAAAATAAAACCCAACATTTATTATGACAAAAGTTATGTACATGCTAACAATGTTGAGGAGAGAGTCCACAGTGCTGATGAGCTCTTGCCCAACAGGATTTGTACAATTTGCCATGACTAAACCATAGGATAAAGCAGTGCTGCACAGTTCAGTATTCCCACTATCTGGGATACTACGCTGTTTCTTGTGATGGCTCAGAAACACAGTATTTTAATTAATACATCATGGCATTACTGTTCTTAGTGGCATCCATAAGGAACACTAGCATTATCTCAGTACAGCATCAAGCCTTACCTCACAAAAAGAGAAGGAATAAATTTCAAGTAACAAATAAGGAATTTGTGGATGTTTGCTGATGCATTACTAGCTCACTCACATGCCAAATGAGATCCATTCGGACATACTACATGTAACATAACTACAAATTATATAAAAGTAAATAAATGAGAGATAATAATGAATACATATTGTGAAACAGTTGAAGTATGGCCAGTTCAGCTCAGCAAATCAGGTTTCCCAGAAGAGATTGTGCTTCTATTTTAAAACTTATCAGATCACCTTTCAGTCAGAAAGTATAGGGCTTTGTAAGTCACACTACATTCTGTTAACTAAGGAAACGGGGCAATCGATATGTCTGATTTAGATTAAGTAAAAGACAACTAAAATAGAATTGAAATAACATTGAATAAGGTTAATGGTGGTTGGGGGCTGTAAGATATGCCTGCAGCATGTGCTCAAGCTATTGAGCAGGTGGTATCCAAAATTAAGAAATTTCAAGAAAAAAGGGACATTCTGTCCTACATCATCCCCAAAATATTTAAGGATATAGGGCTACTTTTGTATTGAGACACAGTATATATTTCAGTAAAGATTAGAACATCATGATTTATATGATGTTTAAACTTGAAAATAAAACACTTTCATGTTCATATAAAATAATATAATTTTAAAGCCTCAAGGAATTTTCTTGTCTATCCAAAAGTCGGACATATGGGGGAAAATGTTAATTGAATGTGACATCAAATAAGCTGTTCTTTTGGTCATTTGGTAAATAAATAAATATGGTTTTAGCCTTCATTTGCATGAATGGAGCAGTTAGAATATAATTACTGTTCTAAACTAATTACTACTGGACAGATCTCAGTATATCTGCAGACTATTTGGTCAGAACTGAAAAAGAAAATGCGGAATAATATGACTACCTTACTTTACTAGACAGCATGCTATACACAAAACTGCATTTCATTTAAATGATTCTGAAGCCTACTGTGGATATATTAAAACTAATAATTTTTACTTAAAAGGAAGTATTCGTCAACATATACTTAGGAAAAGCAACCAGTGTATACACTTACTTTAAGCCTGGATTAGCACAACTCGTAAGCAATTACAGAAGATATTTAGAAAGATTAATCTTATATAGCCAGGCTCCAGATTGTGCTTCTCGGAAAAGTACAGCTAGGTAGTTACACATTATTGGTGGGATTCAATTCACAGAATCACAGAATCACAGAATCGCAGGGATTGGAAGGTACTTCAAGAGATCATCAAGCCCAACCCCCATGCCAAAGCAGGTACCATGTACAGTAGGTCACGCAGGTAGGTGTCCAGACAGATCTTGAATATCTCCCTAGAGGGAGACTCCACAACCTCTCTGAACAACCTGTTCCAGCGCTCTATCACCCTTACTGTAAACAAGTTCTTCCTTGTGTTTGTATGCAACTTCCTATGTTGAAGTTTTAGGCCATTACTCCTTGTCCTATTGCTACCACTGAGAAGAACCTGGCCCCATCCGTTTGCCTCCCACCTCCCTTTAGATATTTATAAACATAAATCAGATCCTCTCTCAATCTTTTTTACCTCAGTCTGAACAGACCCAGGTCACTCAGCCTTTCCTCATATGAGATGCTCAAGGCTCTTTATCATGTTTGTGGCCCTCATAGGTGTCTTTAAAACAGTCTCTTTGCGAGCTAGGGGGGGCTGAGAGTAGATAAAAAATGATATTTTTTTAAAGGGATAGCTAGATCTCAATACAATTGCCTTGGTATCCAAATACAGATGATATAGAGACATTTCAGATGAACGTTAGCATTCCACTTCAGTTCAGCTGTCTTTCCAGAAGAGTCTGAGTCTCTCATTCTGTCTATCAAACAGCCTGGGTGCATTGCTAGTATGTCTCAAAAAGCACTGCACTTATGTTTAGACTGTAAAATTGAATAATTACATTTTTTACACACAGATTTTATATACAGATCCTGTATATGGATACAAAAAATTCTGGTATTAAAGTCCTGAACCAAGTCCCAGAAGTTAAAAGACAAGGCTGAATGCTTAAAATCTAACCCTCCAACTCTGGCACCTTCAAAAGGGGTCCAGAACCCTTCAGGAACAGCTCTGAGCTAGGAAAACAAACAAACAAACAAACAAACAAACAACTTTCACTGAAAGTATGACAAAGAATAGAAACAGCAAGTGCAGTCTTCCTTTACCACACACTACAGTTCGCTCAGGTTGCGTGTATTGAAACAGCTGGATAATATCCGTATGCAGTATCAAGAACAGGGATCAAAACTCACTTCTAATACAACAGTCCTATATCTTGATCTACACTGTCATGTCTTCTGCTGCCTCCTCTCTTTGACATATTATATTTGAATTCCTACCTTAACAAATAAATAAATAAATAAATAAATAAATAACCCATCCTAAATGAATGAGTATCCCTACCTCAGAGAAGCAAGTATACTTTTTAACCACTTCTAATGGAGATGGTGGAGTTCACATCTCCCACAGTGTGGGTTAATGCGATGGATATAGAAGCTTTCTGGTGCTGGTAGAGAGATAGCTCATTAAAGAAAAACTGTACCCACTGTGGTTTAGAAGGAAAACAATCTCTGTTTCATTTTTTAAAGAAGAAACTTAGCTGTCTGAATAAAGACTAATAGTTAAACTGCAAATCCCAACAACACAGGGTATTTCTGTACTCAAAAATTCTGTACCAAAGCTCTTCAAAGAGCAAAAAGCATTAAGATGTATTCTGTATTTGACATTTCCTTTTAACTATGCTGAAAATTTAGCATACAAACTGTTACAACTTCCTTTCTGAAATACTCCCTAGACTTCATATAAAAAGGAGACTAATTAACCCAACCACTTCATTGCTGTGCATTCCAATATTTTCATGGAAACAGCCAGACCAAAAACTCCCAGAAGCCATATTCAGGAGTTATGAAATGTTAGTTGAATCTGTAGGGAAAGTGCAGGTCAGCTGTACCACAATTTTCCACTCTCCTATATCCATGAATGCTTTGGGCCTACACATTTTTGCTTCTTTTCACTAGAAACAAAGGCAGGAAGAGAATAGATTGCATGCAGTTCAGTCTTGGTTGCATGAAGTCAGGATGACACTTGGACATTGCTGTATGAGATAGAAGCTGACAACAGCTCCAACATACACAGTTGAAACATAACCCTACAGAATCATATTAAATATATACATATATGATTACACACATTTATTCACAGGATATGGTGAAATTTCAGCAGTGAGAAATTCCAGGTGAAAATTCAAAATTTCAATTTGGCTGAAAATTTCTCTCATTCAGTTTACAGAATTCTAAGAATTCAAAGAATTTGAAGAAAAGAAGGAAGGAAGAAAAGAAAAACTAGGGACTGTCACACAATCAGTATGAAAACATACTTTAATAACTCTGTGTCTACAAATCTTTCTAGACAATGACAACTTCAGTAATTAGATCTCTGATGTTTCCTATTGTTCACATGATTGAGTACTAAGCTTCACAAATTAAAATTTCCTGTCATTTTTAGAGATTAGATCATCCATATGTCCATATGTCCACAGGATGCTATTCTTCTACCCAGGAATGGAAATTTCACTTCTTTCCCTTTTTTTTTTTTTTTTTTTTTTTTTTTTTTTTTTTTTTTTTTGTGGTCCATTTGTATATGAATATATTCCCATTTTACATTAAATGCCTCCGATTTTTGGCTCAAATTTACAATCATTCAGAATGTGAAACATAAGTGTAGCACACTTACAATTGTGCTGAAAACACACCTTAGAATTTGCACAAGGAAGGAAAAGCTACATAGGGAATGTATGTGGCAAACAAACTAGGATGTTAAAAATAAAGAGGAGGTTATAAATAAGCTTGTGATCTATTTTGTTCTTATGCCCGCACTTCTTATATCTTCGAATTTTTTCCAGTTCAATTTCTCCATCTGAAGATGCACTGAGGGCAGATTATCTTCATTTAAGTAATCGTATGTGTATAAAATACCGTCCAAGTTTTATTTTATTTATGTTTTTGTTTATTGTATATAGTGCTACCTTGTTTAAAGTTTTCTGCACAGACCATTACTCATGTTGCCTCTGAAGACTAACACTCCTATTAAAGGCAGTAGGAAGCTGAATGAGATTGATCCACACACAAAAGTGAATAATGCTTTCCTACACAGATTTTGACCTGAGAGGTTCATTATTCTTAGAAACCTAGTATCTCCAGAAACTTTTATCTTTACCACTTCCATGACTCTTAACATTTAATCAGTATACTCC
Source organism: Gallus gallus (assembly GCF_016699485.2). Lineage (NCBI taxonomy): Eukaryota > Metazoa > Chordata > Aves > Galliformes > Phasianidae > Gallus > Gallus gallus. The sequence continues at coordinate 116,640,262 of NC_052532.1, forward strand.
ATGAAACAGAAAATCACAGAATTGTAATTCCAGAATTGTAGGGGTTGGATGGGACCTCTAGAGATCATCAAGCACAACCCCCAAAGCGTATGAAGAAAGTTATATTTTAGTAAGTTCATTAAATTTCTTTAGGATTGTGTATGCATGCACACATACACCTTAACATCCCTTGTTTTCATGAACACTCATCAAAATCAATCAGAATTAACTTTTAAAATTGATTAGTTAAACTACATTAAACTCCTGCCTGGACACTCTCATACAGAATTAAAGAGGCTTGCATTTGGTTTAATTTAATTTATTCAGGATGTGAATTCCCTAATCTACTTTAATTTTGACGCTCTGAATTCACAGCTTTAGTCAATTTGGGTTAACTTTCCCGATTGTCTTTCTGTAGACAAGTCCTAACGCAATTTCAGATCTAAACCAGGATTACCTTATAATCCATTTACATATTATCACTGTACATCCAAAGCCTAATTTTATGATGTCCTGGATAAATTTCATAGGCATGTGCAGTTAGAATGGCCAAGATGCAAGATGTGCAGAAATCACAGTATTTCTTTCAAGTCCACCAAAAATAGTTAAAACCAACTGTACTGAGGTAAATGTTTGTATCTGGAACTTGGGTGTGATGGAGACAGTAACTATTAGAGTCACTAGCTTTTTTATATGCTACAGCATTATTAATCATGTAGTACAGCAGTTCTGTGTTTCGTTTGTTTGTTTGTTTGTTTGTTTGTTTTTTGGTGGGGTTTTTTTTTTAGGTATTAGGATGAGATGGACATCATGGACATCATAGTATGCAAACATTTAGAAAACTGACTAGGCAGCAGGAAAAGCTTGCATCTTCTAAAGGCCTTTTAAAGGCACTACCAACATTTTAAATTACTGCTATTAATGTCTTTTCTTTATACATGCAATGATGATGAATGCAATGTTTCTACCTGTACAGCATATTTTAGCCCAGAAATCTGAATATGCTATACACCAATAGGTAAGTAATAGACAGTATTCTGTACTGAGTAACTAGTGCACAGAGATACTTAACAGTTTATCAGCAGTCACACTAAATGGCTTCTTCTTCATCACAGAATGGCTCAGTGGATGTAGCAGAACAAGACACACAGTATTTCCTAAACAAGGAAACTTCATTTTCTTATGTAAGTTTGTATTGTTTATCTGTCAAATAAAGATGATACTGGGGAAAAAAAAATCAATTTCTAAAGTTTTAGAATGCAAATATCTTTACATTAAGAAATTGTTGCGTAGAAACTGTTCTATCAGCAAAAAAAATCAGAAGATTATTAGTGGTAGCTCTTGCTAGCGACATGAGAAATCCTACACAGAATAACTGTGTCCCTTGTGAGGTGACAGGGTGAAAGTCCATGAACACAGTGAAGAGATAACTGAGAATCTGTAATTGGACCACTGTGAAGTATGATAGATTTCTGAAAGTACTGATTCAGATCTTGGGTCAACTAGTACAGGTCTCACCGAAGATGCCAGTGAGAAATAACTGAGTTTAAGATCTGATATTTTGGGTCTAAATTCCCCAGATGGATGGCACTGGTCGTGTACATTTTAAAATAACATGGGTACCTTTCACCCTTTCTTGCCCTATTTACTGCTTATTTACCACTTTCTGTAACATCTGAAATGTTTACAAGGAAATTCTTCTAAACACTTTTTTTTGTGTGTATCACAGAATCACAGAATGGCCTGGGTTGGAAGGGACCCCAAGGATCATGAATCTCCAATCCCCCTGCCGGGCAGGGCCACCAACCTCCCCATTTACTAGACCAGGTTGCCCAGGGCCCCATCCAACCTGGCCTTGAACACCTCCAGGGACGGGGCATCCACAACCTCTCTGGGCAGCCCATTCCAGCACCTCACCACTCTCCTGGTAAAGAACTTCCCCCTAACATCCAACCTAAATCTTCCCTCTTTCAACATAAAACCGTTCCCCCTTGTCCTGCTGTTATCTACCCTTTCAAAGAGTTGACTCCCTTCTTGTTTATAGGTTCCCTTCAGGTACTGAAAGGCTGCAATGAGGTCACCCCGCAGCCTTCTCTTCTCAATAAGCCCAGCTCCCTCAGCCTGTCCTCATAGGGGAGGTGCTCCAGCCCCCTGATCATCTTTGTGGCCCTCCTCTGGATCCTCTCCAAAAGCTCTCTTTCTTGTACTGGGGGCTCCATACCTGGACACAGTACTCCAGATGGGGCCTCACAAGAGCAGAGTAGAGAGGGACAATCACCTCCCTGTCCTTGCTGGCCATCCCTCTCATGATGGAGCCCAGGATACCATTTGCTTTCCGAACCGCAAGAGCACACTGCTGGCTCATGTTAAGTTTAAGTATACTTTATAGATTTTAAGATATATAGAATTTATATGACATACCCTTTATTTTAATCACAGTTGCAAAGGACCTTGATCACAACAGATCTGTAACATCCTGAGGACAGGGACTGGCTTTTTTTTTTTTTTTTTTTTTTTTTTTTTTCCCCTTAGAATAATAATTAAGAAGAATGGCTACCAAGACCTTACAGAATCTGTGGATGCTTCCATACAAATTATACACCTAAGCAACAACTACTTCAAGTAGCCAAAGTAAAAGCTAAGGAAGAAAACACACTGGTATTGAAAAAAAAAGATAATTTCATTCCTGTTTTTCTCTTGGTTTGGGTATTTTACTTCTAAATTTTTATGGCATTAACCTGCTTTAGCTGACTACATATTTACATTGCTTATAAGATATCCAAGTCAATTTAAATCACAAATAAGCACAGAGAGAAAACTCACTTGGCAAGGTATCCTGATTTATCTTGTCAAGAAAGCTTGTATTTGTCCTTTTGTTCACCTATTTTAGGAGCTATTTTTCAAGGCAGGAAAGATCTTTAAAGCGTTCATATGTAGTATCAGTTTAAAATATTCAACAATGGAAAATTCAAACTTCCAGGATATGAAAATAACTGGGTGCCCTCTACAAAAATGCTGAATGCTTATTTTGGTTGGCTTAGTGCTTTTTTGGTAAGGATCATAAATTGTTTGCAAGGTGAAAATGCCCTAATGTGCAAGGAAAGTAGGGAAACATTTATCTATCAATCATATAATTGTGTTGACTCTCTAGATAGTACATTGAAACTGTATGGCAAACTCACGTATATCTACAGACAGTAGTCAATGAACCTCTAGAAAATGCTGTTTACTAGAGACAGCATCGATATCTGAAGATAAAAACTAAAGCCACTCAAGGTTATCTTTCTGTTCACTGAAACTACCGAGAGGCAGGGTGAACTGAGTTTGTTGAATCACTGTTTCGGATTTCTCAACAATATTGTTAAAGTGTTAATTCTAACACAGTGCCATAAATTATCCTTAAGAAGTCTATGACTAAATCCCTCCCAGACTCAATACAAGGACTTCTCAGGATAAATACAATTTCACGTAGCTCTACTAAATGCACTTTTCATCAGAGCAGCAGGCAGGAGGAACTGGTTGCTTAGCAATAGTAATATTGTTATATCTGTACACACATATATATACTTGGTTGAAATTTGTATGGTATTCACACTTATTTTATAAGAGAGATGCTTAATGGAAAAAATACCTCAGCACATAAAATTCTTAGTTCAGACATAGTTTTAAGATAACATTGCTAACTAAAAATTATTTCATTTATTTTTCCTAAATAATTCTTCATTTTTTCTGAAACATTTGCTTATTTTAGATCTTAAAAGCTTTAAAATTATTCCTGTAATACAAAGATGAGGGCATGAAATTTACAAATTCATTATTTTCTTTCTCCCTCGAATTCTTTACAAAGAGGTGCATTTATTCCATGCTCACAAACACAATAAAAATAGGCACAAGCTACACCCAAACAATATTTACATTTAAAACAGAAGCAACTTCAAAGGTTAGCATTTGAGAAGTCTCAGAATCAAGTACTATTTTTTCTTTTTTTGTAAAATGGTTTTATCATATCAACATCTTTATTCAACTTTATTCAAATGCTGTGCATTTGCTGTAGCCAGTCACTCATTAAGCAGTGACTAGAGAAATCTTGGCATAACACTGCTTCTTAATCATGTGGGTTTTATAGAGATCTGTTGAATGTTTACCAGCTTGCTGTAGCTGGGTCTGAAGATAGCAGACTTTAATGCTCAGTTACTTTAATTTGGAGCTGATTTGCAGGCATAATTAAGTCTGCAAAGGATTTCTAGTTGCTCCATCTTCACCTGGCTTTGTTGTTTTTTTTTTTTACTCGATGACCATGGATGCATGATCTTAAAACAATGACCAAAGATGGTCCTTTTGTAAAATAAACCGACAAAAAACTTACCATCCATCTAATGCCCCTAATGTCACTGATTAGGCCTAGGAAATTATTTGAGATAAACAAACTACTGCATTCTTCTAGTTCGCCCAAACTTACTGGTCAGTGTCCAGCTCTTTAGCAAAAGGGCTTCTAGATAAATCAAAAATCCCATATTATAATTATCTAGGAGATTGTTTTACTACTATAAAGTATATTTGAATAATTAGATGTTATTTGCCACTTTTTGTTTCCTCTTTTTTAGCATCTGTTAAAAGGCATGTTTGAAGTTGAGCACTATGACTACTGAATATTTTTCAGATTCGGGATTAAATGGCCAATGCCTTTGTATAATAACTATCACCCAATTCAAATTAAAATTTACATTCTATTCAAAAAATAACTGCTCAAATTTGGGAATCACAGCTATTTTGGTTAATAAAGCCTTATTCTTAATAGCAATATATTGTTATTTACAATTATTAATAATTATAAATTATTATTAATAATAATTGCTATTAATCCATTGAGCCAAATAATTTGTCTGCATTATTCTATCATTTGACTTGTTTCTACTCACTATGCTATAGCAAAGTAGCTGGGATAACCTAAGTAAAAACAAAACAATAACAAAAACAACAACAAAAAAACTTAATTTCTTCTTATATTTAATTTTCTAGTATTCTATTTTATTTGCCTATAGTTTCTTCCAGGTCTCTTCTAAACAACAGCCAGCAGTGACTGTAAAATGTTCCCATGACATAGTGTTAAACACCTATCCATGATAAAGAAGCAGCAGGAAGCGAGCTAACATGCTTCTAATGACCTTATATTGAAAAAAACAAAAATACTTTTTAAAATACTTTTCATTTGTCTTTATAATTACGTTGTTTTTTTCATCACTTCTAGAAATAGACAGGTTTGTTTGTTTGTTTTTAATCTTTACAAGTAGGCTTGTTTCTCTAGCACTCTTTATAAAAAATGACCAAGTTGAATCTTTTATTTTTAACAATACATAAAATTAGATAAATGATGACAATTTTATAAGCATTTTCATTATTTTATGGGGTGGGGGGATGGAGAGTGCTACAACATCTCCTATAGAGGTCTTTAAAGAGCTCATAAATGTCATGAACAATTCATTATGAAATGGCATGATCAATTCAAGTAGCAAATCTAGTTTTCAGTTCTTCCACTGACCGTAACTATGGCAGTAGTATACTTCATTTGCAAATTGCATTTTTCCCAAAGTTACAGAGGAAAAACTGAAGAAACAGTCAAGGACTGCACAAGAACTTGCAAGAGCAGAAAAACAGTTTTATGCATTGTTGCTTTTGTATAACATTTTATATTCTAACATTGATCAAAGTAAATTGAATGTTGAGTAATAAACCTTAATTATATATCCAGAGAGCTAATAATAAAGAGTGAAGTAAAACAAACTGTAATCCAATCACAAAGCATGCAAATGAAACAATCAGGTTAAAGATGCTGAATTGGCAGTGTTAACAAAGATCTATAGAGAAAGAACATCATTTAGCATAGCAGAAAAAAAATCTATTTGCAAATATAATCTCCCTGATGTACTTCCTTTTTGGTGCATGTTAATTCTTCTAACAGATCTCCAATGGTTCTGCATTGAATATTCAAGGGAACTGAATCAATATTAGGGAATCATATTATAACTTGCCAGAAAGGAAAGAATTCATTAGAGCCACCGAGAATTTATTTAAACATCCGAAAACAAAAATTGTTAGGACACTCTACCAAATGATACTGCATCCAAGTGCTTGAGATCTATAACACCTATTCCTGAATCCAGGACATAGTCTGTTCAAGCTGGAAGCAGTCTGACTTATTAATTGTGTCCTTTCATATGTAGATTTTATGGTTTGTTTTATATACTCAAATATTATGTTAGAAAGTACAGTCAAGCTTTCTGTGTACAATAAATCCAAGATATCAATAAATTACATGTTAAATTCTAATGAAGAACTACCTTTGTTCTGTTGTTCTTGGGGAAGTACTGTGCTATACCTCCAGTTAAGTCACTCATTGACATCCCAATCTCTTGAAATGAGTAAACTAAAGCTGTTTGTTGAAAGAAGTCTGATTGATGGATAGTTTTTGTGCACAGAGAAGATGAGATTAAGTTCACTTTTTTATTTAGGAAAAGATAAATGTAAGAATTCAGTAAACACCTATGGACTATCCATATTTCAGAATATCTGGCTGAAAATAAGTTCTCTTTGTCCATGTCTCTAAGACCAGATTTTGACACAATGCACATAAATACCTAAATAACAGGACCAAGCATGGAACAGAGGTAATTTGGTTTATAATTGGCAAGAATAACTGGGCAATGGTGAGTACTTAGATTCTACAGTGATGTCTAGTCTTATTTCCACACACTGCAGTATGTTTTCCACAGTTGATGATTTCTAGCCAAAATAAACACTAATTACATTCTCAGAACATTTCTCATACAGCTACTGGGATTCTCCACTATGAAGTAACACACAGTGTCTACGGCTTCAAAAACACCAGTCAGTTTTAGGCAGTTAAAGAATCTGCTCCATCAGGTGCTGACATTTTGAGGTCTAAGCTAATAACCAGGACTGACTTACAAAATATGATTTCCAAATGTCATTTATGTCACAGTTACAGAGGGAATATGACTTCAGCTAGAATACAAGTGCTTGATTCTGGAACGCAAACTGGCTTAGAGCTGGCATATATCTGTAAGCATTTAATCTTCCTGAGGGACCGGAAATCATACTAGCTTTTCACATCATACCCAGTGCTGCCAGAATACAGTTGCTGCAGAAAGCCTCAGACCCTTGCCCCAGATCGGCTTCTGCCCACTATCTAATCACTCCAATGCATTTTCTCCTTTTGTCTCTTCCTACACATACACAACAAGAGCACCCACTAAGTGCTTAATGACTAGGGAAACTGATAATTTTTATGGCTCTCAGAAAAGTGAGGTGTCCATCTGCCAATTTAGTTATTCAAAAACTTCCCCTCTGTAACCTTGTTCAGAGAAGTACTTAAACATCTTGGATGGGTCTCTGAAATCAGTGGTGTCCATACTTTAAAGTTAGTGCTATGTTGGACAAGAATATTAATATACAAAACATATTTAAATCTCCTACTCCAGCTCAGGAGTGCTCCTGAATCACAGAATGGTCTGGGTTGAAAAGGACCACAATGAACATCAAGTTTCAACCCTCCCTGCCATTGGCAGGGTCACCAACCACTAGAGCAGGCTGCCCAGAGCCACATCCAGCCTGGCCTTTAACGCCTCCAGGGATGGGGCATCCACAACCTCTCTGGGCAACCTGTTCCAGCACGTCACCACCCTCGGAGCAAAAAATTTCCTCCTAATATCTAATCTAAATTTCCCCTGTCTGAGTTTAAAACCGTTCCCCCTTGTCCTATCACTGTACATCCTCGTAAACAGCTGTTCCCCCTCCTGTTTATATGCTCCTTTCAAGTAATGGAAGGCCACAATGAGGTCTCCCCGGAGCCTTCTCTTCTCCAAGCTGAACAAGCCCAGTTCTCTCAACCTTTCTTCATAGGAGAGGTGCTCCACCCCTCTGATCATCTTAGCAGCCCTCCTCTGGATTCGTTCCAAGAGCTCTGTGTCTTTCTTGTGTTGGGGGCCCCAGGACTGGACACAGTAAGTTATTTACATGCAAATGATAAAAAAAAAAAAAAAAAAATACTTTGGCTTGAAGCTTGCGTAAAAAAAATTCAGCATTCAGTGAAAAAGTTAAGAATTTTACCAAAAAATGACAAACAACACTCAAATAATATAATCTTCTGCTCTTAGGTGGCTGTTTCCTGTACATTAAACAAAATGCTAAGTTGTTTTTTTTTTCATATTTAGTCAAAATTTACATTTCATGAAAAGGAAGGAAAAAAATTTCTGACAAAGGTCTACTCTAATGAATTCAAAGTTGCAGACAGAGGCTTTGCACTTTGACAAAGAAAGCTGTCTTAAAAGATTTTGGGAGGATTTTTCATATCTCTAGTTTTATTGTGTCAACAGTCTTAGCTCCTGGAAGTCATTTTATTGTTATTGCTATGCACTTGTATGAATGCCTGCATGTGCTTTCCACTTTTCTTTCTTGGTGGGAGAGATGAAGCTTCTGTGTTATGACAGCTCAACTACTTACAGTCATCATGAAATCATACAGAGAAACACTGCACATCAGTGTCATGAACAACATTCATCTCCATCTCCGGTAACCACTGAGTTGATAAAACCAGAGCAGTACTGTGAAATCACAGAGGCAGAGGATCTGTGCAGAATAAGTTATTCTGACACCAAGGTCATTTTTCATACTGCTAGAATAGCGAATACCCTATATTTATTCATAGGCGGCACACCTTAATTGTCAAAACGCATTTTTAAAAGTCCCATGGGCACATACGGATTTTAAAAGTACCAGTCGCATGAACGTGCTCACTACTGCAATTTTCACTACAAGCGTATTTTAGACAAGCCAAATTGGGTTCTTGGTTCATATTTATCTGGGCAGTCAACATGTTTTAACTTCTACAAAAGTGTAGTGAACTGGTGAGGGCGTACTTCATGGAAACATTCAATATTTCTGCAAATAGAGACTGACCTCCAAGATAATGTATTCTTCGCAATGTGTTCAGTTTGCTTTAGTAATTAGTATTGTAGTGCTGTAACATGTAGTTCTACATACTGCTTCAGTACAAGATAATAAACAAAACAAATAGTTTCCTAGCAGATAAACCATAAAATCATAAACAAAACTCCACCTCTATCAACAAAGTAGCCTGCAACAAACAGTAGTCCTCCATCATTGGGACTGCACAAAAATCTCTCTGGAGTAACCTTTGAGTTGAGCTGGTACTTAAACAGTTCAGTGGAACAAACCTAGGAAGCATACACGCTCCAGATAGCTAGGAAATGATCATGCAAATGCAATTCCATCTATCCTTCGGAGGCAACAGTAGACTAACTGTAGGACAGATTTCAAGCCACTTAATTTCAAGGCAAATCAAAGCAGAGAGGAATAATTTACTGCCTCTTTGACATGGATACAGTCAATGAACAGAGCACAGTCAGATTCCGCCTGGAAAGCGTAACAGCTGCAGCAAACATATGGAGCTGCCATGGAAGAAAAGCTGTTCGGTTTGTGGAGTGAGACCCTAATCAAAGTGATTGATGCTGGATATGATACAGAAATATGGCAGATATCCCTTTTGAAGGAAGATATTCGTGAGAAATACAGAGTACTCTAATAAATGGGACAGTCTGGAACACCTGTAATACTAGCAGGATAAATGTTAAAATCACTTAGAGTAACATTGGCAATGAATCTATTTCCCTTACACAAAATATAGAAAATTTAAGTAAAAATGAATCACTGGTCATACGCTAACCACAACACCTGGACTGCAGTCATCCTGTCTTCCTACCATGCATATCTGTTACTCTATTACTTTATCCTTTTGTGGTCATTGGAAGTGATATATTACATATCAGAAAAAATGTGTGACAGAGTCATTTGCTTTTAACAGGTTACAAAGGCAGGATGTACTCAGCAATCTGATGTTGAAGGTCAGGTTCTGGAAAACCAGCTTGTACTGAACAATGGTCATCAAAGAGTAAAAATATCAAAGCCACTGGACTTTTGCCATTAACTTGAGGGAACCACTCTTTTTTAGAACTTAGAGCAAAAGAGAAAAAGCAAGATTTCCTTTTTTAAAATTTTTTATTGATACATTTTTCTCTCCTCAAACAGTTCTGTCCGTCTTTCATGCTGCTTCTGCCCTACATCTTTTCTTTATTTTAATGCATAATAAAAATCAGAATTAAACTTTGTTTAAACTTAATTCGCACTGAGCCATAAAATACGACAGGCAGATAAATACAAATATATACGGGTAATTATGGAACTTTTAAAGTACGCATTCGTAATAAAAATTCTGTGTACTAATGGATTTTTCAGTGTGAAAAACTGAAGTGAATTCCCCATAGTCGGTACAGTCTGTATTAGACTGAAAAGTAAATGTGCAGACTTCAGTAAACTTTTAACAAATCTTCCAGTCTGATGAATTTCACTACCTTTTAGATCATTTTAGTGCATTCTAGGTTTCAAATTAAAATAGTCAATCACTTTAGCTACCACAGATAAGAAGACTTATAGTAAACACTAATGCTTCCTCTAATGTTGCTTATTTTTCTAACTACATTGATTTTCTTCAATTATAGTCTTAATTGGATTACCTGTGAAGGGTAACACCCCTTTTATAAATCTGATTTTAACCTGTATGACTGCTGTAGAAACTAACAAAAAAAGTCTACATAGGTAGAATGGGAAAAAACAGCCAGACTCATTCAGAATTAATCAGTTTTCAGGATAAGTTAGATAAATTCACTTCATCTAACTTCAACTATTTTGTTAAGCATTTATTATGAATTGTTTTTCTAAATATTACTATTTTCTAATGGGGAGGAAAAAAGTTAATTAGCTAAAATGAGTTAAATGAATGTGACTTCTGGATATTCTGGTATATCTCCTTGACTTTAAAAGATGTCTACACAACTAACCTAGAACAGAAAAAATTCCAAACACCTCCTCTTAGGGGAGATAATTGCAAGAGTCTTTAGCTGTCTTCTGGGGTATTCCTGTGTGGATGAACTACTTTTCTTTTAAAATACTTCACCTGGTAAAGTGATCAACAATAAAGTTTAGCTCCCTGGAACAGCAGATCTCTTCTACATATTTGTGGTATCTGGCCAATATACTGTTCTTTGTATCTTGAGTGCATTTGCTCTCATTGAAGTAATTGGAAGCTAGCAAATCTCAGTATCAGTATAGTCAGGATTGGTAACTGTAATGCTCTGTAATTTCTTTTTTAGTTAAATTCTTTCTTTTGTAAGCAAGATCTATCAAATTAAACAGAAACTGTATTTCATAAATATTCCAATCACATAGCAAACATACTGATATCAAGCAGAGCAGCAAAGGCTTATTGTCAACTAGCAAAGATTTCAGATTTTCCTTACAATACCATTACTGTATGTTCCAAGCAATTACATACAATTTAACACACATTACATTCTGAAAAGAAAATCAATAGCTTTCCTATCTTCTGAGCCTTTAAAACCTGATGAAAAATATCCATGACAGTGTCTACAATTTAGCTAACCATATGTTTAGTGACAAGGTTACAGAAAGGTGTATATTATATTTTTCCTCCATCACATTCCCCTAAAGACAATGAATCATTTAGTTAGGGATCTGCAGTTCCTAACCATGCCATCCCTGTGCACACTCTCTCTTCACCTTAACAGAGAGAAGAGAGAATAACTTCCACCCTTCAAATCCAAGCAGCAAAGGGAACCTAAGTTTATCACTACTACAGCTGACTCAGGGCCATGGGAGCTTGGTGCCCTTTCACAAACAGAAAGGCAAAAGTGAACTAGCTAATTGCATTTTGTCTTCTGATTCACTAAAAGGAGTTGGACGGGGGGGGGGGGGGGGGGGGGCGAAAATGAAAGAAAAAAGCCCCATTGCAACAAGGGTAGTTTTCCAAAGTTACTCTCTCCTACATCCTACATGTAGCTTCTCCTTTATTTAAGATAATGCTTTACATTCTAGATATACTCGAGGCTCTTTTAATCCTGTCTACAGAATAGATTCATGGCACGGGATGGGGGTTGCCTCTTGGACCACTGGATCTCAAGTTATTTATTAACATCATGGAAACTGATCATTCAAAAGAAGCCTCCTTTCAGGCAGTGGTAGAGTTGCCAGTCCCTGCTGGCAACAATATTTCTGACACAAACAGGATGTCATTGGCCTTCTTGGCATTAACCAAATTCCCCAGGTCTGTTACCTCTACAGCTTTCCAGCCGCTCTGCCCCAAGCCTGTAGCATTGTCTGGGGTTGTTGAAGTCAAAGTGAAGGACCTGGCACTTGGTCTTATTGAACTTCATCCCACTGGCCTCAGCCCAGCCATCCAGCCTGCCCAGATCCTTCTGTACTCTTGTTTATCAAAGAAAATAGATAGTGCTACTTCAGAGAATCTTTAACAAGATGCTACTCAAAGAAAAGGCAGCTATTTATTTATACAGTTCAGATTTTAGAGAGCACATGCATGAACTAAAAGCAAATAAATAAGTACTGGTACGAGTTCTGGTATTAGCAGCAAGCATAGTAGATGATCAGTATTCTTTCCACAAAATATAAATATTCATAATACAAGGTAAGAAAATTTTCTATTCACAAACTTTGTTTTGCTTTTTTTTTTTTTTTTTTTTTTTTCTGTCTTTTTCTTACAGGTAGCAGGCTACTAATCCCCCATTTCTCAGCAGTCTTCTTTTCACTATCTGAATATCTTATTAACTAATTCACAGAAGTCCCTAAAGATCAAGATGCATTTGTAGCTGTTCAATAATGTTGAATAATTAACAAAGTAGTCTGCTTATTCTTTTAGTGTTTTTTTCTTTTTTCGTCGCTCATTTTTGTCTTGTTTTGTATATTTATCTGTATTCTTTCATTCCAGCAAATACAAGAGAAGTACTATATGTCAGATTTAGTCAAAGGTATGGATTAACCAAAGAAGTTATGTCAAAACAGGAAGGAAACACATCAAGTTGGTCAACTTAACATTTAAAAGTCCTAGTTTTTTGAGTAACATATCTACAATAGGTTGTAACAGACAACTGATTTTTTAGGGAGCTACATCAAATCCATTGACAGGCAGACATTACAATTTTGGCTCTAAAATCTAATCCCTTCCTAAATCAGTTCCTCCTCTTCCTTCAATTTTTTTTTCAGAGTCTTATACAAACCCCTGTAGCTTGAACTGGATTGATTTCTTAGGTCCAAGGCTTAGTCTAGCAGTACAGATTTTTTTTTTCCCCAAATTCCCAGTGGTTTACAATCTTGACCTGTCCCTCTTCTCTCCAAACTTTATTCTTTAACTTCCTTAACAATTTTCCTATCTTCAGTCAGATTTTCTGTTTCTTCAGACTTAATCTACCTCTGTCTGTTAAATATTATTGACCTCACAAATCAAAATGAAAAAAAAAAAATACGATGATGTCTTCCCTGCAGGGTCAATTATTTCTCACTTCACCATGACTATTCATTTGGATCATTTTCCCATGAGGTCTTATGAAGTTTAAAGACAAATATATGAGGTTTTACAGAATTTTGAAATACTACTGTCAACTAAAAACTATTATTTAAAAAATACTTGTACTGACATATGGTAAATGTAGTTTTCAGATAAGTGTCATAATATTTTGGTGCTAAAAATCCTACTGGTTATATTTAAAATGTGCTAGGATGTAGGCTGACTGAAGGACAGTTGAATATGGCTGACATTTCTGAATCTCTGAATCTGCTTTATTGTTTACCTATGAAAAATGGAAATTCCCAGAATAGTCTAAACTTGTTATTAGCATCTTTATTTTTTTTTTAAGTTGAGTTTTAAAAAGTGAATGTCATACTTGATTGTACCTTCAAATAAGCATATGTTGCCTCCCAGTACTCACCCATGTTCCAGAAAACTAGAAGGCCGATGCATTATACAAAGTACTGAACTGCATTATGTTTGGCTAAGGAATAATATATTCTTACCATATACTAGATTTCATATATGTGTTACATATGTTTATTACATGCAGTTAAAAAGAGAAGTTATATACATATATATATGTAAGTTCCAATAACTTCTTGCTTATACTCCTGTAGAAAACAGAAGTTCTTATTTAATTTTCAAGAGGGTTATCATTAACAGAATAAAGGGATGTGAATCTCATACCCAGCAAATTAAACAAATTAAAGTTGATATTAACTTCAGTGGGAGTAAAGATGGAGCTCAGCTAAATGAACAAGACTTCATAGAGGAGCATTAAGGTTGAGTGTTGTACATACAAAAAGAGCCACATAGAGATTTAGAACTATGATTCTGAACACAGAAGTGAGAGGATAATCACTTAATAGAGAATCACAGATGTATTTATTGGTCTTTACAGATTTTCTACAAATGAGATTTTGTATTTATAACAATTTTTGACAATGTGCTATCTATACTGCAAAACTACATAGATCATCAGCATTCAGTTTTAGCCACAAACAAAAGTCATACTACTCAATATTTCAAAGCCTATTAATTAGTAATGCTGGCAGTTGTGTGATATCTTATTGTCATTCATCTAACAGCTTTATTTTGCTTTAAAATGATATAACTAAAGGGCTTTTTTCCTCTGTCATTCTTCATTTCATGTAGGGATAAACCCACACAGCCACAAACCCACACATAATATGGCCTTATTAACTGAATGTGAATGCATCTGTAACAAACAATCTCTGCTTATAAAACAATGTTTTAGCCATTTCTGACAACACACTAGACAAACTGTTAATCCACCAATGCCAATTATGTACAACCTAGAAATAAGTTACTTTAGCTGATGACATTGTAAATCCTAAATTTATTTTAAAGTAACAGTTTAGTAAGTTCTTATTATCCATACATAAACCCAGGCAGTATATTCTGTGTGGTTACAGTAAGAGAATCAGACACTTCCTTCCGTATCCATTAGAAAAAGTTTCCATCTGTTTTATTTACTTGGCTTCATTAGCAATTCATCATCTTACATTTTCAAAACAAAAAGAGAAATCAAAGTACAAATTCTTTTAAAGACAAATGACTCAGTGGCTGACAAAGAAGAAAACCCAGTTATGTTGTAAACTCAGTCCCTCAGTGTTAAGATGAAGTTAAAGATCTAAAACAATATAAGCATAAGAAACTAACAGATGCTGTACGTGCTTCTCCTAAGAACAAAACTCATGCTGAAGTCACAAACCTCAAATCTTGTTTAACTAGAACAGCAGAATCTTTTCCACAAAACAGACACATTCCTTCAAACATACATTATTTGGTAGAAATCTAGCACTGTGTTGGTAGTAAGGAAATCCTTAATAGTAATTTGATTATATATTTTTGAGAGTGTGGTTCAACTGCCTATGCAAATTTATCTATTGCCACATGCAATGTTTCTCACCCTGATATCAGCAGTTGCTCCCAGAGAGGTTCAAGTCTCTGCAGGCTCATTCACATGACAGCATTGGGATGCCTTCAATATAAAGTTCTCCTGCTGCATGAGAAACTCACTCCTAGTTAATACAGACAGTGGTCTTTACTATGACATCTTCAGCAGGAAATGAGTTATTGCCTAAATGCACTGATTTGATTTATCAGGTCTCCATTTATAGGGAAATTTTGAATGCATGGCAGAACTGCAGTTGCCTATGCATAGACAACTGAAATCAGGTACCTTACTCTTGAATGTTATCCTGATCTCCTTATACAGCATTTGAGCAGACTATTTGGAGTCCGCAAAGCACCAATGCCAGTCAATGAGTCTTAAATGCAGTAAAAGTTAATGAAGTGTTCATGAAGAGGTATCAAAAATTAAAGAGAAAATGTTTAAATTGGAAGTTCTTTACACTCAGTATGAGTACAAAATGAACAGAAAATAAAATCTTCCAGAAGAATGAATGCCTTCCACATTATGGAAGAAAAACTTACTGAAAATTACAGATGTAGTATAATTTAGCTGAATTATGTATGTAGCTGACTTATGAAGGACCTGGGAAAGATTAATGTCTCAAGAGGCAGAGAAAGAAGTATTATTATTATTTTTTTTTTATTTACCTTTAGTAGTCTTTCAGAAAGTAAGCACTTAGTTTGAAAGGTCAAAGTGAATTCTCTGGTGTCTGTTTCTCCCTCATGACAGAGAAGACAACACTTTTATTCATCATTTTAAGTCTAAAGAACAAAATATTGAAATATCACATTAGACGTTCATTGGAGAAGCTGGATTTCAGAAAACTTCTGGCTCCAGTATATCAATAAAATTTCCTGAAAATATCTTAAAAAGAAAAAAGTAGCATTTAATGAGTAGTAGCACATAAACTATCTATAAAGTTAATTTGCATGTTGGATTTTTGGCTAAACAACTTTTTTTTTTTTTTCAAACAAAACTACAAATCATGTGATGAGAATGCATCAACACCTAAAATAGGCATCTTAATACTGAGATAAAGTTTGTAAAAGCCCTCCTTCTGTAGTGCTAAGAAAAAGAATAATGTTCCAAAATGCCTTGTGCTAAAAATTAAATATTTGTGCTTATCCAGGAGTTGAAAGAATTCAGGAGAAAGAGCATTACATTGTCCACATATGTATACTTACATATGGCACAAGAGCCCTGCTCCTATTTAGTTGTACTCGGTGAACTATATATTACTTCAGTAACTACCATACTAATTTTTGGCATTTCAACATGAAATCTACATTGTTTTGTTTTGTTTTCTTTTTTTTTCCTCATATGACTGTTATATTTTGCAAAATAAAATAGATTAACTAATTAATTCCTCATGTATCTCTATCTGCCTACATTTGGCATAGCCACTAATTATTTCAACAGGGCATAAGCCCTATTAAATGTCACATGCAGTTTGGAAGAACTGAAAACATATTTGCCATGACATGGATTGCCCGTGGGCTATGAAGTACCCTACTTTCTGCTTAAGTTTTGTCACTGTCAGTGATATTTAGTATTTGACTGGGAGCTGTCATAGACAAAGATCGAATGCCTGATCCTGTACACTGACATTATACTGGCTTATTTTTGAAGATGAATATCTTGAATCTTATTTAAAATGAGATGATGTTCTGTGGCAATATATAACAGCCACTCCACTGGACAGGTGTAGGAAAACAAAGACATCTATCACAAAGAGATCTGACTGTTTCAAGAGATAAAGGAAGGGCAGCACTGATACGTGGATTTATGTTCAGTGGTTCAGAAGAAGCAGCGCTTTTCCTCAAGTCAGAGAATTTGACTTATTCCTAAAGTGAAACAATGATGTTGAATCATGATCCACCTCTCTCTAAGTCTAAAGCACTCCACTGCTACCCAAAAATCTGCATTTTTTCAGGAATTGCTCTACTTTCTTTGTCTTTTTATTTTTGAGAGAGGAGATACTACAGAAAAAGAGAGGAGGGGAGAAGATATCATTTTTACAAAACTTAATCTATTTGAAAACATTTTAGTTTACTGAAATTATGAAAATTCGAAACAAGCAGACTGAGGCTATTCTGCTGTAGCTGTACAGAGTAAAAAAAACTAGTGAAGAGGAGGAGAGGCACTGTCACGATACACCAGAGCATGAATTCAGAATTGATTTTCTTTACATGCTGGACAAGAGCACATTTTTATACAAAGCTCTGTTCATGTCCCATAGCTATTTAGGGCCTGTAGGAGGAAATGTTGACAGTGCCTTTCTTAAGCCTTCTTGTAGCTAATACTGTAGCCACTGCCAACTTGGCATTGATAGGATTCTATTGGACTCTGTGTGGGATTTGTAAAGCCTAACAAATCAAGCAAAAATTTGCCTTACTGCAAGAACAGGATTTTCTCTTAGGAATAAAGTATTATGAAAGAGATGTTGCTTTAATGAAGAAAATTTTCTAGCATTTAGACGGTCCAAATAGCTATGGATTTGGGGTGATAAAAATCTATACATCCTTGTGTTGGAAAAATCAATTTCATACCTTTTAGTATCTCTGAAGGGAAAATATAAATCTGAAAAGTTATAAGATTTGGAGAGACTCATGAACAATGAAGAAGAAGCAAGTATCACTTATTGGTGCTGCATTATATATTGTTTTACTTAAATTCACAGTTAGCATAGTACAGTTCAAGGTTTATTTTTTTCAGTTTTCAGCAATACTACTTAAATGGCCCCTTGAGATGAACTAGATAATTCCAGATCATTTTAGATGTTTTAAATATTCAGTTATAGGAAAAATACAATTTACAAATATTATCAGTGCAAGCAAGTGTGCTGCACATATGGTTGAGCTCCAGAATGGTCAGGTATTATGCGTCTTGAATAAGTACAATGTTCATGAAGAAAAAGAAACTGGGGAGAAATTACTGATATTTTTCATGCAGAACTTTATCAGGAACTAGACTTTTTATTTTATTTTTCCAATCAAGAATGCTGGTATTTCAGGGTTTTCTTAAGCATCATGTACAATACTGATTAAAAATCTGCTCATTCTGTACTTAACACACTTTCTGCAAGTATAGAAGAACACAGAAATGGTTACACTGAATCATATCAAAAGCTCATGGAGCCCATAAAACCAAGTCTCCTTCCCACACTGGACAACAGCAGATGTCTAAATAAGAAAAAAAAAGGCCTCCTGCAAGCACTCTTCCAGCCTCCAACTCTGCTATTCTGCAAATAAACCTTTGGTTCCGTTTTCATGAGAAAGGAATGAAAGTGCAAAGTGAGTTTCTGAAGCCATTTCAGTATTCACTGCCAGGAAGCAATTTTCGCCTTCCTTTAACTAATGTCAAACTGGAATTGAACACCAATAAGTGATAAGAACATTGTAAAAAGGAAGGAAAATAGACAGGATAAAAGCTGACTCGACTATGAATGCTAAAGCCATGTTATGTCTGTAGGCTTTGTAAATGACTTGTGGAGAAGCTACAGCATTGTAGGGAGGAGAAAACTGGAACTGGTGGCTCTCAGGGTGCTGCATGTTTATTCATGTGAAAATTTAATGCAATACCATACTCCTGCTGTTATACTTTAGAATGGACGTAAATCAAGTCACTGAACATTGTGGCATATGGTCAGGCTGCTGATTCCCCCCAGTATTTCAGTCAATACTAGGTTACAAATCTAATCTCATGCTGTATTTTCAGCTACAAAACTGTTACTTTAAAGTAATGGTCTATTGCCATTCACAGCAGAAAGCTATTTTTTGAAATGCTTACCACTTCGGAGAAATGTTTTTGAGTTACTCTGTATTCAAAGACTTGTCAGATCATAAGATCCTGAGCTCTTGCTTCTCATAGTAGCACCTTTTTTTCTTCTTTTTGGTAAAGTTGCTGCTGTTATGAAAATGTGATCAAATCATAAGGGGCATTGGGACCTGAATTTTGTGCAGAAAAAAAAGCTGAAGCTTTTACATGACCTTGTCTCTTTCTTCAGAGTGAGCACTATTCATGGCAAGGATTTACCTTTATATGCACCTCTATTTCCTCAGCAACACAGGTGTTTAAACATTTAAATAGCAATAATTTGGGAACAGGAACAACAACAACAACAAAATGGAATTAACAGTAACGAAAATAGCTTCTCCATAACATTTCTAACCATTACTGGTTCTCTATGTATCTTCTGTAAACTTCCAGGTGTTAGATGAATGTTTCACATCATTTGAGGGGGTGGGAAGGGGGAAGGAATAAGACAGCTTATCACCACCCTAAACTTGGTGTCTGAATGAAGAGCCTAAGTAGCCTGAATCATCCACTGGAACAGATTCTCTTTTTCCATTCTCTACACAAAGGTTGCTGGGACAATATGTTGCAATTCAGACATCAGGAGTTGGGTGCTGTAAGTGTTTAACCCACATAAAAATGCTTAGACAATCATAATGATACTGAATAGATCCTGTAAAGTTCTTTGCATATAAAATCCTATTAATATTTCTAGGCACTGAATAAAGTTCCTCAGTTTACATAATACTTGTTTACAGATTATTACAGCCATAAGAAATAGGAAGAAGAGCTTTAGTTCTGCAGCATTCTAAACTGGAAGGCACAACTCTATTTACGTAGTGCATCTGAAATTTTTTTTTCCAGTGAAACAGTTATTTCAACATATCTAGTCAGCTTTCATGTGAAATCTGTTCTTCAAAGACTATATTTATATTATGGGAGGTTTGCTTCATCACTTTGGCTATTAAATAAAAATAATTTAAGAATCTGTAAGTTCCAAACACCTTGTAGGCTGTTAATAACACATCAGAGACTTTCCTGAATAGTGTCTACCTAACACAATTTATTCCTTTAGTGTTTGTGAGGGCAGGAAAAGATTTAATTGCAAATGTGCAAAAGATACTGCTCTTAGCAAATTGCTAGTTTCATTCCTTAAATAAAAATAATAACCAGATTAGACAAAACACCCTTGAAACCACTGAGCTTTGGCTTCTCAACACCACAACAAATACATATAATGTGTAACAGAAATTGACACAGAAGTGTTAAGCACCTGACATTTATGTTATACATGTTTTCCTGGGATTTAGTTTAGATTGGTAAAGTGAGGAAAATATTCACTTACAGATGTGCTTCCTAACTTGACTAAATCATGTAAACTGACTAACATAACATACACTACATTTATTTCTGGCTTAGCACTACTATAAAATCTACTGGCCTCACTAAGTTATTTCATTTAGTTTGGGTATGTATTTAATGAATAGGGAATTATTCTAACCAATTAGAGTCCATAGTACCTCATTAAACAACTCGTGGATATGTATGCCTTTTTGAATGGGACACATATTACAAGAGCAAAAGCTCACAGCCACAATACCTGAGTAAACATCATCTACTTTGAGAAAAAGTAAGAGCCATGCTATATAAACCTGGAATGTTTGAAGGCTCGCAAATGTGATTGTCGGAGTAGATGGGGAACATAAACATTTTGAAAAAAAAATGTTGTATTTTACCTGTAACTCAGTCTTCTGCCTGTAAGCACCAATTCTTTAATGTGACAATAAACACAGTGAACGAAAAGACAAATTTTTGACTCCTCAGCTAAGAAGAATAAATTTTAACATTCTGAAAGCAATTTCTGAAAACAAGTTATGAAACTGATTACTTATCTCCTGAAAATTGCACTGAATTTTCTGGAACAGAATATTTTCCTAAGGCCTAGAGCATGTTCCCATGATGCACCTTCCCAAAAAGTGATATATGTGTAAAAGGCAAAAGGGGGTATTTTGGCTGAAAAAAGGTAATATTAATATCCAGTAGAATAGGAAAAAAATAAATTAATGTCCAAAATGTTACTGAATACGGAATCATATTATCTTCTCTGAATCGTAACTCACATAGAAGAATGAAGTTACTTATACTTGTCATTTATACAGATGTTCACATATGGACCTTTACACAATTTTAGCACTATCTTATACAATGAAACGTGTGAACTTGTTTGGGCACAGGGAGAAAAACAAAACTTTTTTGCTATTTGACTAAAACTCCACTGGGCAAACAGTTAAGAGCTGCCACAGGTAGTGGTAAGATCCTGATCCTTTCCAATGACAAAGAGACTCTTAGTGGCACGGAGTTAAATGGTGCTGAGAGAAATGCAGAATTGAGATCAACAATTTCTGACTGTAAAAAATCTTGATTATTTACAAGTCAGCATATCATTTGGGATAAGTGTTTCAGAGACAATGGAGAAGTGACAGTAATCATTTCTATTATGTAATAAAGCTGAATATTCTCATGAAAACTGATCACACTAAAAAGCAGAGGGTGGGAGCAACAGAGGCCCCAGTGAACCAGAAGCCCTGAAATAGTCTTTTTAGGGTCCCCGTCATGGAGCCAAATCTCTAGAATTTTAATATGTGACATACTACTTCTACAAATGTGACTGAAGTGCAATCATGGTGGACTTCCAAGCTCTGTGTCATATAAGTTGATTTTTTTTTTTTTTTCCTGCTCAGAGAATCTATGACACTGAAGCCAATATACTGAAAGTCTTAAATGTATGTCTAGTGCTCACAGTTCTTGGGATGCCTTGGCATAGAATCAATCATAAAATCATAGAATCAATCATAGAATCACAGAATGGCTTGGGTTGGAAGGGACCTCAAGGATCATCAAGCTCCAACCCCCCTGCCTGCGGCAGGGCCACCAACATCCAAATCAAATACTAGACCAGGCTGCCCAGGGTCCCATCCAACCTGACCTCGAACACCTCAAGGGACAGGGCATCTGCAACCTCTCTGGACATGCCTAATCTCTTGGCATTTTAGACTTAGAGTACAGATGATTCCCTGCTCTATCCTTTCTCTCTTCACTTCAAGAGCTGTAAAAAGTACAATCACTATTTTCATAACCAGTTTTCCCTCCCAGCTTAAGGATTTGCAGTACAATATCTTAAAACTGTGACATTATGCATCTCCATTCCCAAAGGTGGAAATACTATTAGTATTATTCAACTCAAATAAAATCTAATAAATAGGCCTAATATTGTAAAGGTAGTGCACATATTGTAAAGCATCCATAAAGAACTAGTAGTTAAATTTTACTTCAAAGTTAGACATTACTGTTCCTTGTATAATAGAAATCAAAAATAACACTTTCTTCTGGGAATATACTTGTACTATTAATACATATACATACACATACACATATTTTGGTTTCCATTTATTCAACCAAAATTCCTGTCAGGAGACACACTTATGACTCATTGTTAATGTTAAAAAAGTACTAAATATAACTACATTTGATAGTCAGATTATAACCAGGGGGAAATTAACATATATTAACATCACAAAAAAATAACAAGCTAAAAAAACGAAATTGTATTTCTATACAGTGCTGAATCACTACATTTTTTAACTATTATCTACATTCTACACAGCATGATATTCTAACATTACCTTAGACCATTTTTAAAGATAGAGAAAAGACAATTTTTTTTTCATGTTCGTGTATAGATTTGATAGATTTTACAAGTTAGCACTGTAATAGTCTTATCTGATTTCCTGTTGTAATTTTTTACTTAAAATGTAATATACCATTCATAAAGTTTCTGAGAAAAAAACAAAAAAAATCAAGTGTCATCTCCAGGTTAGCAGTTCTAGTATTTAATTGCTACTGAAGAGAAATAAAAAATCAAAACATTTTCTTCTGACAACACCTTACTGAAGTTCTGATAATCAGATATTATTTTACTGTTTTTCTTTTAAAGTGTCTTTACTCTCAG
Organism: Gallus gallus; assembly: GCF_016699485.2. Taxonomy (NCBI): domain Eukaryota; kingdom Metazoa; phylum Chordata; class Aves; order Galliformes; family Phasianidae; genus Gallus; species Gallus gallus. The sequence goes on from NC_052532.1 coordinate 116,663,458, forward strand.
ATGTCTCATTTCATTTGAGAACAATCCTCAAGACACTTATCTCACTTATCTTCAGAATGCAGTAGATAGCCTATTCAGCATCCTTCTGTTTCTTTATTTTCATTTTCATCTGAAACCTACGTGACTTCTATGTTTTTGTTTTTAATATAAGACTAACATTTTTTATATTTTCTTCTACTTAACATTATAAGACAAGAGCAATTTCTTTCAATTTGTATAATATAGTTTAAAGGCCGGACTCATGGTAAATAATCCCTTTTGATACTCTGAATTCTGAAGAATTTAGTTCACAGTAAGTATTAATGACCACACATTACATTTTGCTGTCCTTTGCTATATGCCACCAAAAAGCCTGCTAGTACTCAGGAATAGTATAGGAGAGGAACTACTACTTTCTTTAAGACATGGTACTGGTCTTTACAGTACCTGGCTATTTGGGATATTAGTTTTGATAGAGGTAACTGCCATAAGACCTACTCCTATCTTTTAACGCAATCATCTTATGTACAGTAACTGATATGAATTTTAGTAATGCTGTTCCATTCTAGTCAGTAGAATTATTGTTAGTGACTTGAATTGGAAATGGATTGAATCACAAATAAAATCCCACAGAAAAAGACTTTTCATGTTCCAATGAAACTTATACAATGTCCTATCCCTGGACAGCCGTTAATACAGAAGTTTGCAAAAAATTAAAATCCCATGATTTTGTGACATATTTTAAAAATTGATATAGATAATTCAACAAATAAGCAACAAATTCCAGGTCATTTTATTTAAGGTGTATAATATAAAAATCTTACATGATCTCCCTCATTTTTACAAATTGTACTCTGTTCGCCTATCTAATAGAAATAATGCTGCTTTGAAGATGTTAAATGAAGACATTCAGTACTTCAGTTTTTATTTGTGTAGAAAGAATTAAGAGCTTCATGTTCTATTTCTGGCCATTTGCAGATGCATAAAGCAGTCACTTTAGAAAATGAACTCTTTCAAATTTATAGCTGGTGTGTTCTCATTTAGTTTAATCTCTGCTGGGTCAGCAAACACGCTGCATTTATACAGTGCCTACCAGTAGATGCACCCTAACAAATTTTGTAGTGACTAAAAAATAAAAGGGAAATCCTCCCTTTAAATGTTAGTACATTTTATACTAATGTAATGATGTAATATTTGCCTAATAAAAATATCATAATAAATAAAGAAAATCATAGAGCACCTTTTCATTTAGTAGCTCAGCACTTGGACACAGAATTGTATATTTCATAGCAGACTGGTCACAGTCCTTACCGTTGTCACATAACAAAGACGTAATATATTTTGAAAAAGTCATTAAGGAAGCAGATAATATAGTGTCAATTAGCTCTTATTCTGAGATAAAATAAACTGCAATTTAACATCATCTTTAATATTTGGAAACTCGTTCATTAGTTCTACATTGCATCTTCATCACTTGATTTAACTACCTATATGCTAGATGGCACTGGCTACTTTGGAAAAGTTCTTTCAACTTGACAATATCAGTGTTTACAGACTAAATGGTTTTAAATGGTAGGTACTGAACACTTTGAAAAACTTCCATATTTTAGATAATTTTGCATATTGGAACACTCACCTTGCCAAAAAGCATGTTCTAATAAACTTGTTAGGCACCAATGACATTTCAAAATAATGTCACTGTTTGGATCAAAAGCAGATATTAGTACAAATGTCCTCAGATTACTGTTGCATGGAGATAAAAAGCTCAGCAAATGTTATTATGCAATTGGCTTGAACTTCAAAGTTTTTTGAGTTCGTGTTTCAGGCTGTACAACTAAGAATTCCTATGCCTCCAAATCCCCTTTTCATACAAAAAGTTCTTATGAGCATCCTGGACTGAAGCGCTTACTAAAATTATATTTTCTTCTTCAAGACCCAACCACTCTGAACAGCATTGGAGTCTTCCTCCATGAATAAAACTCCTAAGATCTGACTGTAACAGCAGATCTGACAAGGTTCAAATTTCTTATCAGTAATGCAAATGTAGTTTGGAAGACAATTTGGCTCCTAGTATGAGAACAGTTTATTTATTTCAGTGTTAATAAACTTACTTACAGTTCTGATGATTCACTTGCATGAATCAGAAAATACATTTCAACTTCATTGTTTTCTTTGTAATAAAAAAATCTAAAGATTATATTCTTGATTACACAAGTGGGTAGAAGAAAATGTTAGGTTTATTTATCTGAATAGATCACAGTTATTAAAAGAACAGAAAAGAAAATGCAGGATTTCTGTCTTAGAAAACATAGACAATGAAGTATCTCTTTTTTTTTTACCCTCATATTCTGTATGATTGCTGATCTAGAATGTAACCGTGGTGCTCTAGGGATGGTGTTCACTTAAGCAAGTTCTCATCAAGAGATTCACCTAAAGGATACTTCCCTTCCTCTTTCTTTAACAACAAAAACAAACAAACAAATGAAAAAACCCTACAAAATCAGAGCAAAAATTCACCTTTCTGCAGTATAGAATTTTAGCTTTTGAACAGAAAGTGTCCTCAAACATGATTTCCTGTTACTTTCCACATTTCTGTGTCTACCCTACATACTAAAACCTGATACATTTTTGTAATCTTATGGAAGGGCTGCTTAACTGGGAACAGGAAAATTATAATACTCAGAATATATTAATTATGGCAATCTAGTATAGCAAGAATATACTTTGTGTTTTGAACTTGTCTAACTTACAAGATAGGCTGAAGTATATGCCACTCCATATAGAGATCAAAGAATTGGCCTCATTATTAGAAACTGCAATTGACAACTCAGGTGTGGATTTTTTCCTAATGGCAGAACTGGACTGAGAGAGGTTTTGTAAGAAGGAAAAAAACATAAATATGAGGCCTTTAAAAGAGCATCAATGAATATAAGTAGTATTAGAAATAGACATATATTTCTGCCACCACATTAAAATATAATTTAAGTGTGATGGAAAGCTTGGATCCAACTTAAAAGATTAGATGATTCTTCTAATCTCTTGTAAAATCCAAAATTCTGAGAAGTGATTTGTCTGGGATTGTCAACAGTGGTCTCAATATCAATATTTTATTCCAATTCTACTTGATTAAGATAGCTTTTATTTGGAGGAAATTATTCAGTATCCATTAGCTTGCTTTACTGATTGCAGCTGTAACTATTGTAGTGAAAGTTTTCATTACCTAAATCTTATTCTTCTTTAATTTCTTTTAGAAGTCATTACTTAAACCATACAAACAATACATAGAATTACATTTAGAATTTTACTTCTAAAACCCTACAAAACCCACATATTTTCATTATCACAGCAATACACAAGAGTCTTTTCTTCTGGACCATCTTGTTTTCTCACCTGCGGGCCTGCAGATAACCATATGAGGTGGAATGGTTACAGAAAAGGGTGAGGTGGGTAGAATTTAAGGCACTAGCCAAAACTTTCTGCAGTTCTGCTCTGTGACAGCATCTTTCCCTAAGGGCAGGTGTAAAAGAAACAAACAACTAAAAACAGAATGTGATGATTTATGATTCTAGGATGTTATGGCTCTTAATGACCATAACAAGGTATTATGCAGCTCTGGCATTGCTGCAGGGGTCACAAATGATTTACTTGTATCATTGCTCATCTTGGAAGATTTTTTAACTGTATATAAGTTTATAGACATCAAATATGCTGTATGAATACAGTTTACACAAGTAAGCATAGAAACGTTAAAATTTTGGGGTATCCTACCATCAGTTTAAGGTATATGGATATTAGACCTAGCAATATCAGAGAGTCTTCCAACAAACACAGAATTTTATATTTGATAATAATAATAGAGTTTCTAGAAAGTTACTTTGTTCTCAAGCAAATATCATGGCAACACAATCTCTGAAAACCTGGAGCTAGAATATGAGTAGAAATATGAGAAGAAAGTCTTTGTGTTACCAACAGATCAAAGCTGGACAACTGAATCTTTGAATACTTTGTTTTCTTCTAGGTAAAAGGAAAAGACATTCTTCTACAACCACAAAGTTAAAAATAGGTTGGGAAGAGCCAATTTAAAAATTAAGTATGAATTGATTGATGGAAACTTCACTGATAATCTTAAATATTTAAGTCAAAAATGATTTTACACTTTGATACAAGAAATTAAATGAATCATTTTCTATAACAGAAGAATGAATACATCAGCTCTTTAACATAAAAACTTTTAAAAACTATTTAAATACTTCATGTGATAGACATGGAATCTGAATTCTGGAAGAAAAAAATAGTAATGTGAGTATTATTACTTTTGATTCTTAGTTGAGTGCACATTATATTCTCAATTGCACAGTATAATTAAAGTAAAAAAAAACAACAACTGGTCAGTAAAGGTGATGCTGAGACACAGGAAACATGATTTCTTAAAACTGAATAGCAGATCAATAGCAGGATCTCACACTTGCAACAACTACCAAACTTGGCAACTTTTTTCCACTACCTACTCATCTTAGCACTGCATATATATATATAAAAAAAAAAAGCTAAAATAAATCAAAACTAAATAATAAATGAGCAAGTAAAATAAAATGCTTCTTGATCAAAGACATCCTGTATTTACCATATATATGTATGGTGAATGTATATGTATCACCATTAGCTATAACAGCTCTTTTTAAAATATTTTATGCAATATGGAAATATTACTGGAACATTTCTTTTTTGGGGGCTGTTTTACATCTACTAGAATAAAAAACATTGCAGATGGAACATTGCAAATGCATTTAACACTTTATTATAAACAGAAGAAGGATGTTCTTGTCTAAAAAATTTGCAATGTCTGTGAATGATATCTAAAATACAAAAAAAAAAAAAAAAAGAAATAGTAACAGGTAACCAATGATATCCTCCCTAAAGACTAAGTAAGCTTATTGCTAAGTGGAAAGTTGCATTGATCTTCATCATTTGCTGGAAATTTTATTTAATACACTGAAATATAATTCTTTCTGATCGATCAGTACAAAACAAAACTGGTTTAAGCCAAGACAGTATCAATAGCACACTGATGTTTTGGTTGTTGCTGAGGGATGGGAGTGCACCTGGGTCTGGGCTAGTGAGTAAGGAAGAGACACTGCCTTTATAACATTGAGCAGGGAGCAGGACAGGCTGTTCTGTATATTGTGACATCATGTGGAAGGACACAAATTTGTGGTGAGTTGGCACGGGGCTGGATGCTGATGTAATTGTTGAGTTGGTGAGCAATTGCTTTGTGGATATATTTGCTTATATACATATATAGAGAGAGTTATTGTATTTTTGTTTCCATTTTCCCTTCCTTTTTATCAAATAGTTCTTATCTCAACTCATGAGTTTCATTTTGTTTCCGGTTCTCCTCCTCATACCACCTCGGGGGAGTGAGCAAACAGCCACATGATGCTGAGCTGCTGCCAGGTTAAACCACAATCATTTAGTACAGTACAAAACTTTAAACCAACAACAACAAAAATACTTGCTAGAAAAACACTTATTTCACTCCCATCACAAAAATGCTCAATCTGAAGCTCTGAAACTACGAGGAACGCCTGTTGTTTGAAAAGTGCAACGTAAAGACAGAAAGCATCTTGGTTAACTAAACAAAATGGGCAGAATACTTAGGGTTTAAAAGAAAATAAAACACTGAGATATTTAAGAAAATAAAAAGAATCATTCTTAGGAAGATTTCATCAAGCAAAATCCAGCTTGTTCTCAATTCTTTCAGTGCAAATTACTGATGGATAAATAAAATGCGGTAGACTAATTAAAGTGAGGCTGTTGAGCACTACTCTCTTAGCCATGAAAATACAAGTCACAGAACTCAGTGTAGAAACCCTTAAACATTCTGAACAGAACAGAATGGTCCAGCTGGAAGGGACCAACAAAGATCTTTCAGTCCAACTGCCTGACCCTCTTCATGGCTATCCACAAGTTTCAACATATCATTAACGCCATTACCCAAATGCCACTTGAGCACTGACAGGCTTGGGGCATCAGCCATCATACCAGAAAGTCTCTCCTAGTGTTTGACCATCCTCACAGTAAAAAAAATTTCCCTGATGCTCAGTTTGACTCTCACCCAGCAGATTTGTGCCATTCCCATCCTGTCATCAGCAGGATCAGAGCCTATCACCTCCCTCTGCTTCTCTTTCTCAGAGAGCTGCAGAGGTCACCCCTGGGTCTCCTTTTATTCAGGCTGGACAGACCAGCCTCTACTTGCAGGACAAGCCTTCAGCCCTGTTACCACCTCTGGTGCCCTCTGGACACTTTCAATGACCACAGCATCCATTCTATGTGCTGGAGCCCAGCACTGCACATAATACTCAGTGTGAGGCCACATCAACGTGAATCATACTGAGAAAGTCACCACTCTTGACCAGCTGGATATGCTGTGTTTAATGCACTCAAAAATGTGGCTTGCCCTCAAATAAATATCAATAGCTACCTAATGGAATTATTCTTTTCACTTCTTAGAACAAACTTTTATATTTTGAAACATGAAAATCTATCAAATTATATACTGTGATATTATGATGATTCCAACTCTTTCCTCGGTGCACAAAAATTATACTGCTAACATAGCTGAAAGATTATTAACAGATATGTCACTGCAGGTAGTGAACTTAGTCCAATTTATGGCAGCTAAAGATCTCAAAATAAAAAGCCATGTTCTGATGACCATGTAATGAGAATAATCTGGGGTGCCTTTTGTATAACACAGCATAAAACAAAAGGTATGATTCCAATAACTTATGACTAATCCTGAATTGCTGCAGTTCATTTTTAGTACCATTATTATTACCTGAGAAGCTTCATACTAGCTTCTCCACTCTGATACTCTTTCCGCTTCTGATCCTGTTCAGAAATAATTTAGTCCTAGAACACAATAGGAATTTGAACAAAAAAAAACATACCTCTACCTAAAGTTTTTTTTATCATAAATGAATGTAGTATTATGACAACCTGTATTATCAGGTAAGGCTCTACTTTAAAGCAAAGCTATAGGAAATACTTCTAACCACTAATTAGGATTGTCCTTTAGAGGAACCTGTGTGTGTGCCCTTGTGGTCAAGAAGGCCAGTGGTATCCTGGGGTGCATTAAAAAGAACATAGCCAGCAGGTCAAAGGAGTTGATCCTCCACCTCTACTCTGCCCTAGTGAGGTCACATTTAGAATACGGTCCAGTAATAACGTCCAGTTATGAGTTCCCCATTTCAAAAAAAAGACATTGAACTCCTAGAAGGAGTCCAGCAAAGGCCACAAAGATGACTGAGGGACTGGAGTATGAGGAAATGCTGTGTAACCTGGGTCTATTTAGTCTGGGGAGAAGAAGATTGAGAGGGGATCTTATTCACGTTTATAAATATCTAAAGGGAGGTGAGAGGCAAATGGATGAGGCCAGTGGTGCATAGTGATGGGACTAGGAGTAACGGCCTGAAACCTTGAACTTAGGAAGTTCCATACATACATGAAAGAACTTCTTTATAAGGGTGTAAGAGGTCATTCTTTTACGCCATTGCCTCAAAGCTTGATGAGGGACACAGATGAACAAGTTCAAGCAAGTCCTAACCAAGGATTGGGAAATCCTTTGTCTGAAGGGACAACAGATGGACTAGGCCAGGGGCAATGAGAGTGAGATAAGTGGCAGCTAAATGGCCAGGAAGCAGTCTTTTGTGTGGACTTATCTCAAGGGAGACAGCCATCTCAGGGGGTGTTCACATGTCTCTTACCCAAACACCCAAGAATGTCATGTAGGCAGGGAAGGAGAAGGATAAAAGAGGACCCAACAACCATGAAGGCAGGTTTCTGACAACAGATTTGCTCTGTGCTCTACCTGCTTGCTGCCTAAGGATGGCCCCTCTTCTGCTGCTCCCCCCCCCCAAGAAGGTGTCTGCCATCAGATCCCTCACTATGAGAGGCCTACATGCTGACAGACTCTCCAGGGCCTGCCACCAGACCTGCTGCTTCTGCCCAGAATTCTTCCTGGACATACTCAGAACCTGCACCTTCTCATTGCCCAGGACCAGCCATGCTGCTGCTGCTCTTCCCCCACAATTCTGCCCTGGACCATTGGAACATCATGCAACAGGACTACTGCTGGATCCTGGTGGTGACTATCTCTGCTTTACGCAATTCTTGCTTCTTCCTATCTTTTCTATCACTCGCCTTCCCTTCCGCATCACCCCAATCCATAATAGTGTCCATCCTCCCCTTCCCCATCTCCCTTATTAAGATTTGTAATAAATTGGTCGGAGCAACATCTGGACCATTGTTTCTTAATCTCACACCGGGTATACATATTTCAAAGAACCTCCTCTCCCTCCTATAAATTGGAGAGACACAAAGGGTGATGGAGCACTGGAATGGTTGCCCAGAAAGGTTGTGGAGTCTCCTTCTATGGAGATATTCAAGATCCATCTGGATGCCTACCTGTGTAGGCAAGGGGCTTGGACTTGATGATCTCTTGAGGTCCCTTATAACCCTTGCGATTCTGTGATTCTGTGAAATCTCTATTACCCCTCTGCATCACATTAAAGGTGGGTCACCTTAATGAAAGGAACTCAAGTTTCAGAATTACAAATAGCAGAGAAGCAGGAATTTAACTTTGTTGCCTAGTGGTAAGAAAGGAGACATAGTAGCTGATAGCTAGCTTCTTGGAGTAGTTTAAAATTAAATGACTCTAAATTTGTATAAATATATCAAAATCAATATTGTTAGGAGCAAGGAGCAGAACTGATAACACTTCTAATCACCTCAATGATCTAATCATACTACTAGGAAAATGACTGACTTTCATATTCTCTTCCTAACCTACTGAACCTTCTTTCTATGACAGGATAGCAAAGCAGAGGAGTACCCTTTTGGTGTAGGTATGGGATGAAATCCCTCCAGCATAAATTAGACACGTAAACTAAGCCAAATGAAAGAAATCTCAAGATACTTAAAAGAGTTATTTTGATTCTGGAAAAAATGGAACTACATAAAAACTTGTAATGTTTATGTTTTATTGGACAATTCTAATAAGCATATAGATTTTGGACAGTTCTTGGTTGGCATTTCATGACAATTTTTGGATCCTAATGCAATATACTTAACCATTTCTTTGCAGTGTGTGGCACAGTTCTCTAAAACACCTCTGAATTCTGTTCTGATGACAATAAATGTAATATTGCTATAATTCAAGAATGCAGAATCCTTAATGGATGCAACTCTAATTATTCTTGTACCAAATGATATCACATTATGTCTGACAGAAACAGCAGTGTTCCAATACCTTTTGGTTCAGTTAGCAGTCATTGGAATGCCTCAGCAAGGTGGGACAGTAGGCCATCCATTCTATTACTCCTGGCTGGAGGACAGAGAGACAGCAAACCCAACAGCTGTGGATTGTACCTAATATTTATCACTGTACTTTTGTTCTAACCTGGGACATGGCCCTTCTCACTGAACAGTTTGGACTTCACAATAATATGCTAAAGGATGATGATGATCCTTCTGAAGACACTGATTCATTCATTCATTCTCAAAATAAATAGATGTCCATATTCATGATTCCTGATGCATTATAGACAGAAATGCACTAAATACTGAAAAATCTAGGTTACTTCAATTGTTTATTTATTTAGTGTATTAAAAACGAGGCATTCCTATGCACATAAGCATAAAAGCTTGCATTCATTAGAAGACTGTGATTTTCTTTTTGAGTCCTAATGCTGTTTTAACTTAATTTAGGTGCTTTGAAGTCAATTCCCAAGTTTAAAGTATGCTGTTAAAGGTGCCTGGATACTGCAAGATTTGACTTCCACACTGTAAATCTTTACAGTATAGAACACTCCATGTTACTTACACAACATAAATGATACATCATGGCCATTAACCTTCCCCTTAGTTGCTGATAAAGTAAAATAGGCCCATTCTTTACAGTAGCAGTAATTTATCTGTTCAGATAAATATTACTCTTGCTGCAATAAAGTGCAGTATTTTTACAGCTGCATACCATCTTTGCAAACTATAAAGTGGTAATTAAAACTGAGTATGAATAGAATGCTAAGTGAATTTTTGAAGGTAAAGGGTATGAAAACAATTTCCAAAAACCTCCCTCAGAAAAAACTGAAGCTTAACATGTAAGTAAAGAAACATTTGTTCATGTGACTTTTGAATCCACAGCAAAGTCATAACATTAAATGAATTCCCAACATTACCTTCAGTGATGGTTGTTAATTTGATGTAGTTAAATATCTAACATGTACATGCCTAGTACATGTTTTATTGTATGTAAGTTAGATAAATCAAGAGGCTATAACTGAACGACTCATGTAACTAAAAATTTAAGTAGCTATTCTGTTAATATATAAACATAATTATACTGATAATATTAAGAATTCAGTGAAATGTAGTATGATATGATAATTGTTTAAAATTCGGAAGACATGAGTGAGCCCAAGTAGAAACTCACGATGCTATAATGAGGAGCCATGCAGGATTTACACGGTGTAGTAGCATTAATACTCCTGAAAAATATCAATCCATGTATCTCATCATATAATCCAACAGTCACAGAAAGTATCTGCTGGATAAGACATGAAAACAGCAACACTACTTGTCTCCTTCTAGTGTATTTTCCTCATGACTAATACTGAAAGACTTATGACTTAAATTGAAAGTTGAAAGAGATTCTGGAAAAGAAAATAACTTCAGAAATAAATTAGTATTAGGACACATGCCAGCATACCAGTTTGTGCAACTGCTGGGAAATAAACATTCAAATACTGTTTTCAGATAATTTTCTATTTGTAAATGTCACAGTCAGCATTATTTAAATCTCACACACCAAAATCTACTTCAATCAGCCAGAACATTTTTCAAAATGTTAACAACATAGATTATGCAATCAACAAAAGAAGACAAATTTTTTTTGTATTTGTCACTCTCTTGCTGCCCACCATACAGGGTCACAGACCACATAGAACCTCATAGCAATGTATTTTACCCAAATGCATGAATCTAGAGAAATTCATAGGATTAGAGAACAGTTTGACTGGTTTGGAAAATTACTGTGGTAACTACAGAAATTATTTCTCAGGCATTTCTCTCTAATTTTATGAACATGAGATGCCAGCATTAAATAGAAGGCACAGGAGCAAATGAATGAATGTTGTCAGTTTGCCATATTCTTGGTTTCCAAGGTTATAATATAAATTAAGTTTCTGCACACGTTCATGTGTTTCAGCTAAGTTGTGAATTTTTAAGTCAAAATGAAGTAAAAGTGAAATAATTTCCTTCCCTCTTGCCTTCTCAAAAAATGTAATTTCTAATTCTAAAGAAAAGACAAGACAAAGATGTGAAATGAGCTACACACAGACCAGTATTCAGGGGAAATGGCCTCAAGTTGCACCAGGGAAGGTTTAGGTTGAATATCGGGAAAAACTTATTTACAGGAAAGGTTGTTAAGCACTGGAATAGGCTCCCCAGGGAGGTGGTTGAATCACTATCCCTGAACGTGTTTAAAAACTGTCTGGATGTGGTGCTCAGGGACATGATTTAGCAGAGGGTTGTTAGAGTTAGGGTAGTACAGTTAGGTTGTGGTTGGACTTGATGATCTTGAAGGTTGTTTACAACCTGAGCAATTCTATGATTGATTCTATGATTGACTGATTCAGTGTCAAACAAAACAAAATGAAGAAAATGTGCATCTTTGCCATTCAACGCTATTCCAACTACAGTGTTGTTATGCTACTTGTCATAGTACCAGATGAAGTAAACGCAAGTGATGTAACAGTTTTCCCAGTCCTCCAGAATCCTAAACATGAAGATCATGTGTACCAGAATTAAAATTATCATCATTATGATACTGGCATTATTAAGTATTCAAGTTGTACATACTTGAGTGCAATAAGCTACCATTTTCCCTACAGCAGCACATTGATTTTTTTTTTTAGGCTTACAGCTAGTAAATACATATTAAATTACACTTTAGTCAAACGCTACCTTTTGAAGTAATGCAGTTGAATGAAAAAACTAAATAAATAAGAATTTTATCTGAAGGTAGACTAAAGTCTGATATGCATGCACTGTGAAATAAACACACAAGCATAACAGATGTACCTACATGATAGATATGCACATACATGGCATATATATGGCTAGATATGTATATTTTAGGCATAAACATGTGATTTAATTATGAAGTACATATACACAGTTTTGGCTTAGACAGTCTGTACATTTGAATTGTAAATTGCTCTCAAGTACTACAAAACTCACTCAGAGCTCTGTATGTGGCATAGGGTTGGAGCTACGTGAAAGTGGATACACAGGGTTGAAAGGTTTTCTGCTTCAAATTAAAGGTTATCTTAGACCTACATTAATTCCGTAATAAACTTTTTTTTGAAATAAACATGATAAAAATAGTTACAAGAATCTGTGAAATTTTCAAGTTTACCATAGTCAATTTTAAATATGTAACAACACAATCACAGTTAATTCACATCATTCTCAAGGTGGAAAGAGAACTGAAATGAAATCTGTTTTTAAAAGTCTGACTCCTTTTGAATCTTCACTTCCTAGAGGAAAACACTTGCTGCTAGGCAATACCTTTACCATTAGTGATTAATTTTACATGTCATCAAAAGGTAATTTAGGAAAAACAGTTAGGAAGAATCTTAGTTCATAAACCTAACGACTGCATTTTAGATGTCTTGTGGTAAAATGATACTGAATGATACATGATAGTTTAAAATCTGAATCAAATGTCTTGTCACTATTATGCGTAGACTAATTTCACAACATCGCTAGACAGTACTCAATCTTTAAACTGACGGGGATGCTTACTCATTTTCTTCTTTTAGGAAGATCATTTTCTACACTTCAAAACCAAATATACAAAAACCAAATCCATAAGCTTTGTCATCCTATTTTACTCTTTTTACCAGTACATAGAATCTCCTAACATTTTAAACTGTTTTTGGAAGCATTACTAAGACTACACAACAGTAAGCCTGAACAGAGTAGAGAGAAAAGGCCACTGACTGAATGCTGAACAGTTACCTAGTGAAAGATCTGTATTCTGAAAATCTGTTCAAGTAAAGCAAAGGTTTTCATTTAACAAAGTCCACATTAGATTTGCCGAAAATAGAAGAACAGAATACAAGATGACCTATCTGACATCATTTCATTATTGTACTGAATCACCTTCTAAGTCTCTTCACTCTAGGAATTTTAAATTTAAATTAAATTTAAATCAGAAATTTTAACCTTCCTATGAAAAGCTTTATATACATATAAATCTTTATACTGTTTTCTACTACTACATATACTTCCTCTATCACATACATAGAGATTTGTGATTTATCTTGCAAAATATATTTGATTCTGATTGCACCTCTGTAGAGATAATGAAGTTTAGCAAACACTAAACATCAAAGCAAACAATAGGTCATAGAAAAATCACTTGGGAGAAAGATGTTTTCCTACTGCTGTAATCAGCATTTTTTTCTTTTGAAAGCATTCTGAGGTTTATTTATTACGACAGAATTCTGATTCTAGAAGTGCTGATCAATAATGACAGCTATGTCCTTCAGTTTTTGCTGTTTTCTCCTCTTCTGCTTCAGGTACTGGCTGAGAAATGGGTTGTTTTGCCTAAGTTCAGTATCTCTGATATAAAAATCTGTTCCATAACTGTCAGTTTACTTTGTTCCATGAAATAAGGAATGGCATAGGTGTTCCATGAGTTCCCACTTTGAAGGCAAAACAAAACAGAATATTTTCCTCAAACTGATTGTTGATAGTAGTGTTCAACAAGAAAGCAAACAAAACTGAAATGGCTGTAGCAGTACATTACAAAACCAATGGGGCATGGATAATGAAGTATGAGACATGGGAGTTTGCTCCAAGTGATTTCTGGTGTTGAGCCCTGTATATTCAATATGATCTTAACAAGTTATTCTTCAAAGATACACTCTAATTCTGAAGAAATAATATAGTTTAAATAACTTCCACCCCCTGGGATGACAAATAAGGAAGACATTTAGGACACATGGGGATTTTTTTAATAAAAGAAAGCAAATATTTTCAAAGACATAACATTCTAGTGCAGAAATCAAAAATAACTGTAGAGAAGGCTCAATTTCACATCTAGTGGCAAAGAACTGTAATTTACATAGTACTAGGAGAGATCTAGAACTGGTGTTATACAGTCAAGAACAGTAGATGAAGAGACCTGAAGGATTAATTAGTTGATCTGATGCATTACTTAGTAAGATTCTCAGGACACTGTCACTGCAAAGCAAAGTCACATTTTGCAATTTGTAAACCTTGGATAATAAACAAATAATGTACACAGTATTGTTTTGAATTCTTAGAATGATTTCAATTTCTTAGAAACACAAAATCATAGGTTAAGAATAACACACAGATTGAAAACAAAAATCCATAAATTTGAATTTTATCAACATAGAAAGGAAAAAAATACTTAGAGGAGCAACTTCCTAAATGATTTGTGAATAATGGGAACATCTGCATTATACTTATTGTCACGGTGTGCCTTTATCACTTTTATTGTTGTGCTGCAGTATAGCCCTTTGAAGGTCTGCCAAACCACTGCGGCTTGCTCAAATGCAGGGCTGAATTTTAATTAAGCTTAGCAAAATACTCATTGAATTTACTGGGCCAGATTAGGCCAGTCAACCTGATAGACATTCAGAGGGCATCTTGCTTACTTGTGTTAATAACTGACAGAAACGATTAATAGATTTTTGGGAAATAGTTAACACGTGAAAAAAAAGGCTTTCATCACCTCTTCTCACTGAGAATCTCGGCTTTTCTGTTACTTAACAGGGCCGCAAAAGATTTTTTTGAAGAGAATTTATTAGGTACTGAAGAATAATCCAGTATTAATATTTGTGAAATGTACCTCATAAAGATAATGAATTTTGTTTTAGAAAAGTTTTCACTATCAAACTGTATCATAATCCAGTGAAAAGGAGTTTCTGTGGTCTCCACAGAATGTTAAATATACATGTAAGTGGAAGACTTCTTACTTAGAGTTCTTTTTACTTTTTCATGGAAATGATATCATCTCCTATTTAATTCTGCATCTTCAGTCTTCCCTGATAAACAAGATCACAAATTGCTCAAACAAATATTCATCTTCATTTCTTTTCTCTGTGACAGCAAGAACTAAATAAGTTTAGAAGCCAGATGGGTTTTGACATAGTTGCTATGTCCTTAGGATACTGCTTAGGATTATTTGTTTTGTTGTTTTCTCCTACCTACTCCTGCAGTAAATTGAAGAAGGAAAACAAAAACAAAAAGACAGAGAGAGAAAAGGCTTCATGTACTGCAAACAAAGAAAACAGAAGTCAAATATCTGCCCAGCCAGTCAACTTATTATCCCCAAAACACTGTAAGAAAGGTAGATAAAAATGGTAAAGAACATGTGTAAGTTTTAGAAGTGACACTAAGATGTTAAAACCTAATTCAGGGTAGTAAATTATTCAAGTGTCCTAACCTTGTGTATCACACACAAGACAATATATATTAATTTAACTCACTATTGTCGTGAAAGAAAAATGAACAAAATTAAGAGACAGAATTTGCTTCTAGGAGTCTGAATTCATGGTACCAATAAGTAAAATTTTAACTAATTAAAATAATTAAAAATAAAAAAACCCACAAGATTTCTTATTTGGTGACTGAACTTTAATGATCAAGTATCTCAGAGAAATCAGGAGTGACTTTCAACAGAAGCAACAGTAGGAAAGAAATTACCACAAAACTCAACATCAAAAGACTGAGTGATAGGAGACCTAAGAGTTGTTCTCTCCCTAACTGAAGATGTGAAAAAAAAAAAACAGAAGCAGGAAAAATGTACAGTTAAAATAAGGACAGTAAATTCATGTTAGAAAGTCCTTCAGTTTGTCACTGCAACCAGAACTGAATGGGGCTAACGCTCAGTAGTGTTTCTCAGTTTTTTTTCGTGTGCAAATTTAATGCAGAGGGTACAAAAAAATACCAAAGTACTTTAGAAGCAATTTTCCATGTAGGGATTTTGCCTATGAACAGAAAACAGGAATAAGGTTTTAAAAAAAAATATTGTTTAGCACATGGTATTCCCCACTCTCTTGCAGAGAAACTTCTCTATTAATCATGTTAACAAGACGTATAGCTAAGCTGTCCTTACTATTATATTATTAATTAGAATGCTTCTGTTTCTAAGCAAAGGATTTACTTTGAATAAACATTTCAGAATTGGACAAAAACAGAAGCAGAAGAAAAAACAGGTTAAAACAAAATAAAGCAAAACAACAAGAACAACATTTTACTGATTACTTGTACTATTGAGAGAAGTGACATATCAAAGGATGATGTAAATTATATAGAAGTTTTTATAACATCAGCTGATAGAAAATTTTGCTTGGGGTGAAGTATTTAAACTTAATTTTTCTGCAGTTCAGTGACCACATAAAAGAGGAAAAGAACACCTAGAAGTACTGTCACCATCATGTTTTCTGCTGCTATTCATGGCATCTTCACTTTCTCACACTTACAGGGGTCAACCTTATCCCCAGGGTGGTGTCTTAATTGGGTGAAATGTTTACTGTTCAAAAGACTGAAGAAGTGTAGAAAATAATCATATTCCAAACTTCTGCTTTACTGCGTCGTTTACAAGAATCTCCCTTTGAGAGCTATATCAATGATATGCAAATTTGTTCCTGTGTCCCTGCTTTACTAATACCAATCTAAACTTATAAAGTAAAACCCACCGTTGTTTTTTTTATTAAGATATATAAGGTTCATCAAGCTTAATACAACTCATTATTTCAATATTTCATCTCATGTCTCCTTGCCACAGACATATTATGTACTTTTCTATTTTAAAAATCTACAAAACAAAGCTAAATACTACATTATATTTTTCAACAGGCAGATCAAGGTCACACAGTAAGGAGAGTAGAAGTAACATTTACTCCCCCACGAGGCTTCACATAGACAGCAATTGTTTAATCTTTTCATTACTTTTTTTTTTTAAACAGACTGAAAATTACTAGCTTTTTTGGACTATGCCTACAAGAATGAGGGAATTATCCAACCTGTTTAGGAATCATTCATTAAAAAACTGTTTGATAAAGCTAGAGAAAGTTACAAATATTGTTGCATTACATTCTGCTTCTTCACAATTACAAATAAGTATTTTTTCAAGAGATGTTGTGAACAGTTAGTACTTTTTCTTCTAATACTAAAATAGCAATTTCTTTTCCTAAAGCAGTATTGCTTATTACAATTTTTGTGATGCTCAGCAGCTAAAAGGATATTTTCTCACAATAGGTCCCTTCCTATTATCCCCATTAGAATTTTGGCAGGCTTCCAAAACAGTTACCCTCCATCTGCTACTGTTTAATAGAAATGGTACCTTGAGGCCCAATTGACCTAAGACCCCTTGAACTCTCCAACAGTTCAACAATTTTCCCTCAGTCAATTAAGTGGACAAGAAATGCTGTATGAAAATAACTCTGGTTTTACACTTTATAATACCTTCCAGCACAGTTCCCTAGTCCTGCAGTTTCCAGCATTTTCCTACTGAGACAACTTTCAAGTCATTCTTTTCAGACTCTCCCTTGTGGCAGCAACAGCAGAAAGCCTCAACAAGAGGAGGTGCTGAAGTTTTCCAAGAACCCTACAAAATGAAGTGTTCTACAGCCTGGGGCTTACAAGATTCAGGGCTCTCTAATGAGAAAATGTTGAAGTGCTGAGGTGGACACACTGAGCCAGAGGTTTAGGGCTACCAGGATTCCTACTTTGCAGCCAGAGGCTTTCTCTACTTCATAATGTTGAACAGAGCATCATCACAATTAACTTCTATTCAAAAATAAAGAAAAATTGAATGATATAAATTGTAACTGATACATACCAAGAGATTTAAGATGTGACACTACAGAAGATGTGCTGTTATTGTTCTAATAGTAAAATGTATATCGATTCTGCATGTATGACATATTTTCTGGATACAATTTATGTGTATCACTCCAAAAATAACACCTCCTACTTATTTCCTTGGAAAAAAAACAACAAACACAAAGAGCACAATAACACTACTTGATACAGCAAATTTCAGCTACAAAACACTCTTTTTCAACAGTCACCAACATTAGCTACGCACTTTCACCTGCAATGAACAAGAGCCTGCATGCCACTTGTAAAACTCTGCACAAGAAAAGGTGACCCACTGTTTCACATCTCCTATGATTATGTGAATGTGATTGTCCACTCAGTCAATCTTTTATCAGCCAAAATAGACAAAAATCAGGAGGCACCAACTGTGGACTAGATAGTGGCTATGGTAGAACAGTCCAGCCAAGACTGACAATGTTCTCCAGTCTTCAAACTCATATAGCCTAGCATTATCATGCTGTAAAAATAAGGTCATTTTCTTCCCTTGTCTGACTTTGGAAAGTGGAGCCTTCAACTCAGACTACATCACAATGTAGCAATCTTGAGTTGGTGTTTGTCTGGGTTCCAGGAAATCCTGAAGGATCTATATCCTAGCCCAGAGGACAGTGCACACCCCTTAACTTGGTGAGAGCTGCATCTTGAACTTTTTCTACTATGGGGAATTCACGTGTTGTCACTCCACAGACTGCCATCTTGACTCTGCCTCTTAGTAACGAGAACACATCTCATCAGGAATGATGCAATTCAGGAAACTGTCACCTTCAGCCTCCTATTGGTTCAATAAGTCCTGAGACACTTGAATATAGTGTTTTTCCTGTTCCTATGTGGGCACTTGTAGGACCCATCTGGCAGAAACTGCACTGCTCCAACATTGCCACTGCTGTTTCAAACACACTGAAGCTGATATTCAGCTCCATACACAGTTCCCTGATTGTAACTCACCAATTTGCACAGATGAGCTGATCAAAACACTCTAAGTGTGTGGAAGCTGTGCAACAGCCTTCCAGAATGTGACTTGTCTTTCATATCACAATCACCACTGATGTAACACACCACCCAGCACCTCACTGTGCTCACATCCACTGTCTCATCTCCACCAACATTCAGCAAGCATCAATGGATGTCAACAGATGCATTTTTTTCTTCACGGAGGAATTCAATTATTCTCCTTTGCTTCATGTACACTTCCATGTCAAACACCATATTGTCAGACCGTCCCTCTGCTGCCATCTGTCACACAGCAACAAAATGTAATACTGGTGGGAAGTTTTAACCTCTACTGCCATACCACCAACATACCACCAACCACCTCTGGCAATGTGGGCCAACATAATAAAATAGGAGGCATTACTTCTGGAGAAGCTTTCATATTTTGTATTTATACAAAATAGAGTTTCTGTGCATGAATATACACTGCAGAACTCCTTTGATGTTCAGAGGAATCACTACATCACATGTTCAATAAAGAAACTCTAAAGCCTAACACTTTCACTCAAGAGGTCCCTACGTTAGATTTCTGATTTGCTGGCAATGGCCAATTATTTGATCATGGCAACATCCATCATTTATCAAAGACTGTATTAAAATGTCTAGTAATCTAATGAGCCTGTTTGAGAAAAATACTATGAAGAGAAAGAACATAGTAGGAAGAAGAGTTGGCTATTTCATTCTTCTCTCTGCTAAACTCTTTAGGCTCAGCAAAGAAGTTAGATCGGAAAGTGAACATAAAGGGAAGGGAAAGGAGAGAGAACATGAGAAAGGCAAAATGAACTAAACATTTCATCTTATTTGAAAAATATTGTACATTCCAACCATTAGAGACTGGTTCTTAAATAGGTTCTCTATTTTTCAACATGTCTACTTTTTGTCTTGAGAGTATCTGATGTAGTGTAGTTTCAATTATATTAATGAGAAGAGAAGCAGTCACTGACATCCTGATGCAGCTCAATTTCATCGGCCATCTTGGCAAACGGAGTATAATTATCTTATGGTAGTGAGAAACTTCAAGAAGGGAAAGGTTCACACAAAAATGCACACACTGATTATCAACAATCAGAAATCGTATTAACAGACTGTTTCACAAGTACTTAATACACATCTTCATCCCAGAATACACTATCTTTATTATTCTGAAATGGTTTATTTCATAGCTTTATGGCTTCCCCTTTTCTTAAAGTCACTTTTCTTATGAAATCAAGTGGAAAGTTTAAATAACTTTTAACTAACATTTGAAAGTGTTTTTACCCAGACCAAAGTATTTATTACTTACAAAATAACATACACAAGTCTAGCTGATGTACAGCTAAGCCAGGGTGAAGTTGATATGACAGTATTTTCAACAGTATATTTTTATACATGTATTTGCATGGTTGTGCATGTGTCTATACAAAGAAAAAAATACGCCACAGAAGCAGCTCATTCTGAGGAGAGAGGTAGGAAAACATTGATTTTATCAGGCATACACGAAATGCATCTGGATCAACAAAGGATGTTCCCAAGTCTTAATCAGACCCAAAGCCTACTTTTCTTATATGGACTTCCCCCCCCCCCCCAAATGCTAGTGATGAAGACTGTGATTTCAAAAGTTTAAATGACAAAGCAAGAAAAGTTATAGTTTTATTTTCAAACTAAAGAGGAGCTCTACTCAAAAGAGTTTCATTCTTGTAACTCATACCATAGTCCTTTTACTCTAGCTTTTGTATCTAAATGCCTGGTTGATCTAATACATCAGTCTGTCCTATAAGCAAAACTCATGGAATGCAATTTAATTAAATATATTTGGTTGCTTTAGGGCTTTATAAACAGAAGTTCCTGAGATGAAATTGTGTTCATGTCCGAGTCAACTGCAAAATGTTATCCAGCTATCTTGTCACCTGCATCTTGTAACAAGACCCTTTTCTAAAAACATGCGTTATGAAGGTAGAGTTCAAAAAAAGCAAGGCAATTATTCAACAAACATACATTCCTCAATTTGCCATGCAGGAAAGTTACAGCACATACACTTTTATTAGGAAAGTGTTCTGGACAAGACAGAAGATAAGAACATAGATCAACTTAGGTGAGAAAAAACATTTCTATACTGACTAATAGAAACCTATGTTAGTCTTTGTAAAAAGCTTAAACAATATACAGCAAAGGCATGTTCATGTTATCTTCACAGAGCAAAACATACCTGTGGGAAGACATCAAACAATCCTATCTTATTGGAAAGCCTACAGTAAACAGTCTGATGCTTGTTATTAGATTGACAAACAAGTGAACAACACCTACAGTAATATTAAAGTATCACTGTAGAAACACTTCCTTGAAATTCCTCTGAGCTACCATAAATAATGTCCAGTTACATACTGGGTGAAACAATCAGATCATAGAATATCCTGAATTGCAAGAGATCCCATAAGGACCATCAAGTCCAAATGAAGCCTAAATATTAATTATACTGAAATCAGATGGCATGAATATAAATCACAGAATCATAGAATCACCAAGGTTGGAACAGATCATGGTCATGACTAAGTTGCAGGAATAATGCTGATTCATTTTAAATAAACATTCCTGATCTCTCTTTAACCTACTTGGGATAAAATGTTTCAGTTACAGGAAATTTTACAGGATTTTTTCCAGATAATTTTTCTGAATTACTCTGAAAGAAGAATTTTCAGGAAAATATTGATGCTTGCACAGAACATTAAAGAAGAACCTTACAAAATTCATAGTGTCCCATAATTCAAAACTTCAGGCACCATAACAAATGAGAGACTGAACTTCCTAAATTCTCATTTTTCTGATCTAAACTTGTTATCAGTTTTTGAAACAAGAAACTCAATGTGTCTCTAACCTGATTTCTAACCATATATGAATTTCACCTTGGATTTACTTTATGACAACTGCTCTCAAAAATTCTATATGTATCAACTATGGTAGACCTTTTCTAACTATTTCAGCACTACCATGTTTGAAATACTACTGTTATTTCATATTGTGGCTCCTGAAAACACTGTAAATACCATCCCAGGGTAACTAATAGCAAATGTTGACATTTGCTAAAAAAAAAAAAGAGGTGAAATTAAGGCCAGAATGGATAAGCTACTACTTCTGTACCCCAGATACAAATCACATTCCTATTATATATTAATATAAGTTAATGCCTTTCATAAAGGTAAAAAAAATAGTATTTTATGTTAGGAAAAATATTTTTAATAGTAATCCATAAGACTTATTTATTCATCACCAATACACTAGAATGAAGACATACTGGAAGAGTGACTAGAGAAGGGGAAAAAAAAACCACAAAGAGGACAAAGGTATGGAGGCTATGAAAGAACAAATACCAAGAAAAGAAGCCTGGTCAAGTGTGCCGAGGGTACAGGAATGATGAGACTGAAGGTACTTCTATAGAAGGTCTGGAAGAGGATGAGAGAGGAGCTCCAAGCATTCATGAAAAACAACATTCCATGAATTTGAGAGATAAAAATTATAGAAGGGATGGTACAGTCACTAGAGAGATAAGTCAGGTCAAGTATGCTTCCTTTTCTAACAAGGAAGTTAGGACATGTGTACCTTGCAAGAGAAGAGTATAAAGACAAATACTAATGAAAAAACTAAGAGGAAGGGAAGGCACAAGACAGAAGAGCATGAAGTAAAAGACCCAGCAACTGTGTCCATGGAGGAAGGGAAAGAAAGGCTAGCAGTCTGTTACTGAAAGAAAATAAGAAGTCTTCAACACTTCTGTGTGGGGGGAAGAAAAAAAAAACAGGTGAAGGTACTGATTCGAATAGTTTCAGTTTCACCTAGCATTTGCATTCACTTTTCAGCCTTAAGCTTTCAAAAAAAAGTTAGTGATGAAGACAGCCATGTGAAACATGGAATTTAGAATGTGTGAGCAAGCTGTTGACCAGACTGGCAATAAATAAGAAGTCATATCAGATTAGGCTACTGGAAAGTAAGTAGTTATAGCATAAAAGTGAAATGAGCATTATCAAAAAAGGAAAGCAACCCAGATTCTCTGATTCAGTCTTAAAATGTATATTACATAAATTTATTTTAAAAATATACACACAAGTCGAACTGCTGAAAATTCACCTTGATTTTATCTTCTTGCATGTTTTATGATGTAGGTTATCCAGGAAAAAAAACAAACAAAAAACCTCTATCTATATTCTAAAGAAATACAGATAGCAATAGCAGTGGCTCTTAATGGAATTAGAAATTAATGAAAGTGGAAATATTAAATAAAAAAATCAATTTTTATCTAAGTAGCATCCAACATGCAGTCTTATTTACTTAGAATATAAAATGTAATCCTGGTCTCTCTGTTTTCACATTGTAAAAGTAATAAGAAAATGAATTACACAGAGTGAAACCCTGGTACTAGTAACATAATGCAAGTTTCATGTGGATGTCAAAGGAACCAGGATTTATAAGAAGTCAGATATTAGTGGTTCCTTCTGTCAAATATTTCTGTTTAGTTGCGTATTGTGACGAAATCAATTTTTCCTCTTCTGGGCACAAATCATGAATAAACTTATATTTACTAGAGATAAAATAACTGTTCACAAAGAACATTCACAGTACTGCAAAACTAATTCTTGCTTAAACATGCAAATCCTTCTGCATATACATCTATACTGACATGATAATAACGTATTCTTCCCATAGAACCCCTGCTGCATTCAGTTATATAATGAACAGCGCTTATTTAATGAGAATTACTTAACACTCTCATTCACCCTCGCTGACAGATCCTTCAGATCACTGTCTGAAAACAAACACCAACATCTCATTAGAGTCTTTGACTCTTCATAGTTATCAATAAATCAATTTCTGCACCACTATGAGACCAGAGTACATTATTATCCTGTTCTAGAGAAGAGAAATAGAAGCACAGATGAAAAAAAATCAGAAGTAACTTCTAAATCCAGGTGTTTAAAATCACAACAAGTACTCAATATTTTCTGCAATGTTCCTACCAGTTGCTAATCAGACTTCAAGATCTGACATTCAAGCCTTGAAAATAATGCATCAATCATTAATAAATATCAAAGAAGGTTTTTCTAGGAAGATAGTCATGTACTCTCTGGCATAGATGGGCTAAATTCAGTTCTTCAGGGCAATATTTGATTTCCTTAACTGTCACATTTATTTTTAATAGAAATAACCAGTAAAGACCCAAATATCAGAAGCTACCTTGACACTATTTTTAGATGAAGGTACTTTAAAAATTATTTAATGACATGTTCTTACTTAAACAATCATTACATGACATAAACAGTCACGTGCTTACAAAATGCCTCCTCCAAATTTCTTTTTCTTGCTCTTGAAACCAGATCCAGCTGACCTACAATCTATACAGAGTAGTGTTTTTAGGACTGGTTAATAATATGAAAAAAGGGCAAAACTGAACCTGTTAACTTCCTAACGAATTCTGATATTCCTGCAATAATATTGATTAAAAGAAAATAAAATCTTGTTTAAATACATTTTGTATACTTCATGTTTCTAATAACATTGAGCTATTAAATCCAAATTAATCACAGCTAAATATATACATCATTCATAGATTTCTGAATCAGAGTAACTGGTAACAGTAACAAGTTACATAGTGAGATACCATGCTTGAAAAAAAAAAAGACTGTCCAGACTGCTTTGATCCATGTTCATTTGCCTTTGCTTTCCCAAAACTGGCTCTTGCCCACAACTTTCCTCCGGGGCACTACTCACGCCTCTCCACTAACTTCAGTTTCAGTCCATTCAGTCTCTGTTCAATTTGGGTTGCTCACAAACCCAGCTTCTTGGGTGCCTTCTTCCCTTCTCCCTTTGGCTTAAGTTTCACTCAGCCTTTTCAGTGGGATTTCAAGGACATCTCCCACAACTCATTGCTCCAACTCCCCTCCCATCTAAAAGGCTGAAATTGCTTCCCATGCTTATCAGTGCCTTAAAACACTGTTCATTTCCTCACACAACCTCAGAATGCACCAGGGTGGGCTATTCATAGAATGGATTTGGTTGGAAGGGACCTCAAGGCTCATCAAGCTCCAACCTCCACATCACAGGCAGGGCTGCCAACCTGCACATTTAATACTAGACCAGGCTGCCCAGACCAGGCTTCCTGTCACCCACTGACGCTCCTAGCCACACTTCAAAGAGAAAGATCATTAGAACCAGAGAGGACCGACAGGAGTTTCTCTACTGGAAATGCAGGCTAGTGTAGCTTTGGAGTAAACATCCAGAGATGAGATGGCTTGCTTTGAAAAAACAGAGGCCAGGCAGCAAAAATACAGGCATACTGAGATAAGTGAGTACAGAAAGAGTTGTATAAGAGTGCAATCAGCAGTATTTTATTACTAACTGTCAACAGCCAATCAATCTAACATCATCAGTATTATGTATGCTAAGTGAGGATACAGATATACTGTCTGTGTAATGCACTACTCAAGACAGAAGGCTCCTACTAAGCACAGAGAGACAGTCTCCTCCTTATACCTGCTCCAGGTTCTGGTGCCAACTCAGGTGACTCACAGCAGCCTGAACCTGCTGCCATCAGCTCAGCATGACCACACAGAGGGTACTGCAGGATTCCAGCTGCAACTGCCACCCCTGCACAGCTCATGCTTTTGAGCAACTGGCTGCAAAACCCCAGGGAAAGATAAGAGTGCATCCTGCATACAAAGTCTGTTCCAAAGTCCAAGTCTCTCTTCTGTAGAGTATGGTAGCTGCCAGAATTATTATTTTTAAGTGGGTAAAGCTGTGTATTTTTCTCTGCTATTTGTCTTGAAATCTGCTCTCCAGTCTGGAACAAAATGAGCCAGAAGTGCCTCGAGGCAGATTAGCAGTTGAGCACTAATGCTTGTGCCACACATTCTGCAAACTGACTGAGAAGGCAAGGAGAAATCTTTCTCCTTGTACTTCTGAGCCAATTTCATCCTCCTTGGGTATTTATTTACTGTATACACAACATCTGTACACCTATAGAAGCTATGCATCCTTTCCAACAGTAGTGACAGGATAACGAATTCAAAAAAACGGTAATTAAAGAGTCTCAGGAGGTTTGATTCTAACCAGCTTTAAGTAAAAACAGTTAAATTTTGTTTCTTTCTTGTTGTATTTTTCTCTTCTTTAAAGGGACATTTGGATTACCCTGCAGAATATGCCATGGATTTTAATTTCTATGCTAACATGAAAATAATTAAATAGAAACTCATTCTCCCCAGTCCTAACAGACTGTTGTCAGCACTCACAACATTAATATTTTTAATTCTCCCCATAGCATTCCCTCTTCTCAACTACTGAGTGCATACTATTTGCTGAAGCCTTATTTTTCCTAATCATCATGCTGATTTATGTCTAAAGTTTCGGTACATTTTCCTCAGTCAAACAAAAATGAAACTCTCATAATTACCCTGCTACAAATGTTTAGGTTTGCCTACATGCTCATGAAAAACAGAACTAGAAGTTTTCAGATATTTCAATTTCTGTCAGTGCTTTATAAGCTGCCTTAGAAAAAGAAGCAGGTTTACTCTCTGTCCCACAATTATTTTAAGGTAGTAGCCTAATATTTATTATTTTCAAGTTGAATAATTTAAAATAGGTGTGTTCTATGACTCACAAATTGTTAACAAGTCAGAAATCCATGATGACTAGTGATTTAATGTTGCTACATTTAAATTAGGAAAAAGAAAAAGTATTAAAACATGACTGGTATGTGTCCCCTATATAACTTACCACAGTAGTTCACATGCAAACCCAGTAGTGATGAATATACCTTCTCCCAAGGAAGTATCAGGTATCAACTAACAGTTGAGATGTCTGCAGTTACTATAAATTCTTTGTTAAAGTGTTTATGCCTCAGGGTAGCACAGGCAGTCAAGACGACATTGCACTTTGCTTTAGAAGATTTTGGTTGAATTTTGATTAGGTTTGCTTAAAAGCCAGAGGTTGAAAGTGCCATGGTAACACATCAGTTTTTACTGACGTATTTCCAGTAACGTTGAGTCTCCTTAAGCTTCAGTGTTTGGGGCTTTTATTCTGATTGTATGAAGTTTATGTCTTACTTTGTGATGACTAGTAGCACCATTTAGAAAGACTACAGAAAATTTACATATAGAAAAAAATACAAAGAATAGAAATGAAAAAGGAAAAAGATAAAATGTGTGAGAAGAACTGATACATAAAGAAATAGCATTCATCTAGAAAAACTGAAAACTCCAGGGGTTGGGTCATTCCCTTAAAGGTGACAGAAGCAAGGATTAAATTACCTTAACCCATTTCCGAAATACTGTAATAAAGAACAGTCAACCACAGGAAAAAAATAACAGTATAGACAGGTAAATTAAAAAGTAAGAAAATCAAAAATGGATGTGATATTTGCACACAATATGTAAGTTAAGTGATTGCATCCAATAGTAGTTTTCCTGCAGTGGCCCTGACCACAGATGAGAGACTTTCTTTCTTACATTGTGGAGTCAATACACTTCAGGCTCTATGGCTGTGACAACCTCCATTAAAGCTCTCATAGGAAACAACAACTTCTCTAGGGAATGAGGCACTACCGATGAGTCTGAAACATTCTCCTGTTTCATGAATCAACTCAAACAGGAAAAAGAAGTAAACCAAAATATATACTATAAAAAATATATATATATATATTGACACTTGATGACTTCATAAAGAATTCTATCTAAAAACACATTCGTGTAACTAATTAAGCTGTGGTATCTTTCATAGTCTACAGCAAAATTGATATAATGATGCTATCTTAATAATATAGTCTAAAGTTTTTGGAAGATAAATAAACTTCCTAAAGACAGTTCATAGACAAAATAGATAAGACGTCAGCATACCTCTCTTATTTCATCATTAGATGTTTATAATATAATGTTTCAATAGAACTGATATACAAAATTCACTATTATGGACTGCATGCTCATTTATCATGATGTCAGTATTGATATTATAAAGGCTATGGGGAATAAAAATAAAAACAATTTTTGCATGTTTACCTTTTTGAGAAGAAAACTTTCACAAAGTGATGCCCCTATTGGAAGCTCTGTTCTGAAAAATAACATGATCCTAAAAATCCCCAAAATAATGTCTGTTTACATTTCTCATTAATGAATTTTCTTATTTTTCTATGGAAGAGATATTAAGATCTTCCAGACTGTTAAATTATACTACAGACAGCAAAGAAGCACAGAACCTCTCCTTAGAAGAAATAAAGTTTCAAATTAAAGTTGTGCCCCATCAATACTTCTGCAATCTCATATCAAAGCACCTCACCTTGATATCCTAAGGTAGTCCTTATGAATAAGAGTCCTGCATGGCAATCAGGTATACATATTGTAAGGTAAATAGGTACAGGACCAGAGAGATTATTGCATTTACAAAGAAGTAATGAAATAAAGAGCTTACCCATGTCCTGGGCTCAGAGAAGAGCTCCAAGAAGGGCAATGTCCAGATAGAGATCCTTCCTCCTTGGGAGTCAGCCCTTAAATGGGGTCTAGGAGGGGGGGAGCCAGGCTCCACTCCTTCTGGTCACTCAGGTGAAATTGCATTCACCTGTGCCCCTGTGGCTGACTCGGTGCTTGCCTTAGGTGGTCAATCAGAGGTTCAGACTGTGATTCAACAGTTCCCATACAAGGCCAAAATAAAGTAAAATAAAGTAAAAGCACTGTAATCCAAAGTTAAGCTAGTCAAAGGCAGTGTGGAGTTACTGAGATAGAAAGCTATGTACCCACAATTTTATGTCTACAAGTTCAGTTGTCAAGACACATCTTTATTTTGATTTAAAACAGAAGCTATGAAACATACAAAGATCTGGGAACTCACAAAAACAAATTCTTTGATTAAGCTTAGATAGAGAAATATTCCCAGAAGAAGTATTAAAGGAGACTTGGGTGAATATTCAAAAATTACCTTCAGCTTAATTTACAGCTAATTGATAGTTATCTGTCAGGAAGCAGAAAGGAGTGGATTATGGCCTCATAACAACCTGCCTTGGTGGGTTGGAGCCCACATCTGAGCTGTGCAGGCAACATACTAAACCTGAAGCAGACTGAGAGCTTTGATGCATTTCCTACAGCTCCCTGTGCAGTCACACCAGCACCACTACCTCTGCTGATAAATATGAGATATTTATTACACAATGTTTAACTGCACAGATGCTGCTCACTCTGTTGACTAACAAACTACAGCATTCTAAAGTCACTTTAGTTCTGAATGAGATGGTCTGCAGATGTTTAAATACACTTAAATTTGTCCATGTTCACTTCATATCTTGAGTGCTTAAAATTATTTTATTAGGCTTACTGACTTAATCCACAAAGGTGATTCAACCAATTTCTCTCTTGGTGTTAGTAAGACTAAGCAATGAAGAGAGTTTACGTTTACTCTCTTCTTCAAGAGAATAAGTGCTCTACCAGGTAATCCTATAATTACCACAACAGGTCATGTAGCAGACTTTGAAGACTTGATCTGAAGAACTGTCGTGACACAAGGTTAAAAACAGTCAATTTCTGGAAAGGACAGAACAAAATTTTCAAGATCAAGCATGCATACACTCTGAGGGGAATATTTCACACCCCAAAAAACTTGTTCATCAGGAAAAAAAATTCCTCCCCAGTTTTTGAACTAAGTTGTTTATTATGGCATCTTAAATCTGCAGTTTCTACCAGTTACACTAACGAAAACAGTGTATTTGTTGTTTTGGGATTAAACTAATATAATTTTCTATTACTTTATTCAGAAATATTCTGCAAATAATAGAAACATAAAAGACTTCACACTGTATTGACTATTTAGATAAAATTATGTATTCGACAGACTAGCATCAGGAGAGATAGTCATTTTATTCTGGCTTAGCAATTCCTCTGACAATACACCCAGTGTTGAGTTGGCTATTTCACGATCATAGAATTACGTGCAGATGTACTCACTTCATTTTCTTTTGAAAGTATAAGGATTGTCCCTCAAAGTAACATCATCTCAAAAGAACTCTTCTTCGACAGACTACTAGTAACTCCTTCAACAGCGGAAAACAAATTTTATGACTATTGTGAGGTTTCTGAATAAACTAGCATTCCAACAACAGCAATAGCAGAAAAATGGGGCCACTGAGCTAGCTTCTGAGTCCATCCTGCTAACCGCCATGCTGAAAAATTACTGTGTCATGACTCTCAATCTATTCACAGAATCACAGAATTGCAGGGGTTGGAAAGGATCTTGGGAGGTCAATCACAGAATCATCGGGGCCCAATCAAACTTGGCCTTAAATACCTCCAGAGTCTGTGCATCCACAGTCTCATTCAGTTCTGGCACCTCACCGCTCTCAGTAAAAAACTTCCCTCCGACATCTAATTTAAATCTCCCTTCCTTTAGTTTAAAACCATTCTCCCTTGTACTACCATTATCTACGCATATAAAAAGTTTTCCTTCATTTTCCTCATGTTTATAACCTCCCTTTAAACACTGGAAGACTGCAATGAGGTCTCCTCGCAGCCTTTTCTTTTCCAAGCTTAGCAAGCTCAGTTCCTTCAGCCTGTCTTCAAATCAAAGGTGCTCCAGCCCTTGGATCATCCTCACGGCCTTCCTCTGAACCCTCTCCAAAAGCTCTACATCTTTTCCGTGTTGAGGGCCCAACTTGGATGCAGTACTCCAGCTGGGGTCTCATGAGGGTAGAACAGAGGAGGACAATCACCTCTTTCTCCCTGCTGGCCACCCCTCTTTGACAGAACCCAGGATACCAGTGGCACATCTGATGGCTTGTGTTTTTCATTAACCAGAACCGCTACATCCTTCTCTGCAGGACTACTCTGAAGGAGCTGATCTCCCAGTTTGTATACCTATCTGCAATTACCTCAACTCAAGTGCAATACCTTGCACCACCCTTTGTTGAACCCCATAAGGTTCAGAAAAAAACTCACTTTTTGAATTTATCATGGTTCCTGCAAGGTTCCTCTGGAACCTTCCTTCCTTCTACTGTATCAACTGCACTGCTCAGTTTGGTGTCAACAGGTCTCCTCTCAGTCTTCTTTTTCCCAGGCAGAATAGACGCAGGTTACTCAGCCCTCCCTCGTGTGCGAGATGCTCCACGCCTTTTATCATCTTTGTGGCTATTCACTGGACTCCTACTAGTAGTCCCACTATTCCTTAGTCTCACTCTGTCCTTGTTTTATTTAAATTACAAAATTCCATCTTGGTCCTAAGAAATGTTCTCAAGAATCCAAATAAATGAATTTATATAGATACATTGTTTGATAACATTAAAGTTCAGAAAATTCCTTGAATAAATCTTAATTTTACAATTTTGTTTCCAGTCTCAAATAGTGCACCATAACTCTGTAGTAAGGCTTAAATAAATGCAAAAGAAATACATTATTTCTTGAGTATACAGCGTAATGATTTCTACATAATATATATCATATGCATAGAGCTTATATATAATTTATAATTTGCACGTTTTCTGTTACAACAGTTGTAGAGGAGTTTTTGCTGTAGCACGAGTTTTTGCCAGAACGAATAGTGCAAAAAATGAAGATTAAGAACTGCTGAAAAAAAGAAAAGGAATAAATTATAAGTGATTGCAATACTTTGTTTCATAGTGGAAATCACACATGAATATAAAGATCAGACAACAGTTAAGTAATATACCTCTACAATATTCACTATCTGACTTTCAGTTATTGATGTCTGAATACCATCAGGACAAAGTTTTTGAAGCATACACCTGAAAGAAAAAAGGTAGAGGCTGTGCTTTGCTGCTTGTTAATTATACCGGTATTACCTATCATACTCCTTTAAAGGTAATACTGGTTCCAATCCGAGATGCTGAAATGTCTACAATTTGTATAATGAGCTCTTTCTGGTCCTTTGGAATAAAACATTTTTTCAAGGATCTGCAAGCAATGTTGGACTAAATGATATAAATGTCATAAAAATATGCCAACAGACCTCTTTGTTAATATCTATTTTATTTTAAAATATTATTTGTATTGTATATTATTTGCTGACATTTTGATGCATTTATTAAAAATACCAATATTTTAATTTGTGAGGGATTTTTATATAACAGAATGTTCATGTTGGATGAAGTATAGATATACTAATTCTGCAACATTTGCACTGCAACTCATTTAGCTGTGCAAAACATTTCCTTTCATATATTTCTCATTCTTTGTAATTTGCCCCGTAGCCAGCCATCAGCAGCAGGAAGAAAGAACAACTCATTTCACAGTTGCACACTGGGTAATAAAGTGTTCCAAGGAATTTCCCTCAAGGTTTTGTATTTCTTGTAAATCTTGCCCTTGATCTTACTCTTAAGAATAATTCCATAATTACTGGATTTTTTCTACTGTGTGTACCACAGTTTTTTTATTTCAACTACTTGAGTTTTCTGAATGTTATTCCTTTAATGAAATTTTATTCTATGCATGATCTTCTGAAATGCTTATCACCATAGTATTTGAATAAGCTTTTTTAAACCAAACAGCTTCTTCACTCAAAATGATGAACAGCTAAGGAAAAAAGTTTTACAGAATATACATTTGATCATACTCTGATATGGAAATTCACCTTCTGGGGAGCAAAGATATAACAATTTCTATTTATATCCTGATTTTTCAAAATGAGGCTTTGGCTTATTTTGGTTAACATCCCAAAAATGTTCAAAGTTCTTTTAGATTTTCTATTGGTGTCTACAGATTTAAAAATACATTAGTACATGTCCCACAGCAGGCAGTCTAAATGAATAAATATTTGGGGAGAACACTTAACAGCTATTCTTAGTTCTGCCACTGTTTTTCTCTTTGGCCTTAGGCAGGTAAAATGCATGCTTGGAATTCAACATATTAAAGCTGGACAAGAAATCACATTTTTGTTCTTTTTTTTTTTTTTAAATTTATTTAGAATTATCTGTTATTTTAATTAAAAGACCTATTTCAGTTAATAGTCAATACAGCCTTCCTGTTTTACATTGTACATGGTGGTATAATACATAAGCAGTTCTAATTGTAATTTCTGCAAACTTATGTCTTTCTAGAGGTTTCAAAAATATGCCTTTTTTATTTTTTTTTTTTTTTTTAACAAAGGTAGAAATTTTCCCAGTGTCCTGAAGGAACTGGCTGATGTTGTTGCAAAGACACTCTCTATCATATTTGAAAAGTCATGGCTGTCATGTGAAGTCCACAGTGACCAAAAACAGGGAAACATCACTCCCATTTTTAAGAAAGGGAGAAAGGAACATCAGGAAACTACAGATCAGTGAGCCTCATGCCTGTGTCCAGGAAGATCATGGAGCAGATCCTCCTGGAACTTATGTTAAGGCATACGTAAGATGAGACAACCAGCATGTCCTCACCAAGGGCAGATTGTGCCTGACCAATCTGGTGGCCTTCTATGATGGAGTGATGGCACCAGTGGACAAAGAAAGAGCAACTGAAGAAATTTACTCGTATTTGTGTAAGGCCTTTGACATGGTCCTGCACCATATTCTTATCTCTGGAGAAATATGGATTTGAAGGGTAAACTATTAGGTGAATAAAGAGTTTGTTGGATGGTTGCAGCCAGAAAACTGTGGTAAACTGTCTATGTTCATGGGGACACTAGTGACGAGTGGTGTCCTCCAGGGATCAATCTTGAGATTGGTGCTCTTCAGCATCTTTAAGAACAACGCAGACAGTGGGATCAAATGTACTTCAGCAAGTTTGCTGATGACAACGAGCTGAGTGGTGCATCTGATACAACAGAAGGAAGAAATGCCATTCAAAGGGACCTAGACAATCTTGAAAAGTGGTCCTGCAAGACCCTAATGGGAGTCTACAACATCAAGTGCAAGGTGTTGAGCTTGTTACTCACTGAGAGTAGCCCTGTGGAGAAACACTTAAGGGTTCTGATGGATGAGAAGCTGAGCATGAGCCAGCAGTGTGCTCTTGCAGCCCAGAAAGATAACTGTATTCCGAGCTTGATCAAAAGATGGGTGGTCAGCAGCACAAGGGAGGGCCCTACCTGGAGTACTGCATCCAGGCCTAGGATTCCCAGAACAAGAAAGATGCAGAGCTCTTGAAGAAAGTCCAGAGGAGGGCCATTAAGATGATCAAATGACTGGAGCACTTATCCTATGAAAGAAATGATGAGACAATTGGGCTTTTTCAGCCTGAGGAAGAGAAAGCTCTAGGGAGAACTCCGTGTGGCCTTTTAGTGCTTAAAAAATGCTTATGAACAGAAGAGAGACTGACTTTTTACACAGCCTGATAGTGAAAAGACAGGGGGGGATGGATTTTAACTAAATGAGGAGAGATTTAGATTACCCATTAAGGGCGAATTCTAAATGGGAATGGTGAGAAACAGAACAGATCACCTGGAGAAGCTGTGAACGTCCCATCCCTAGAGGCATTCAAGGCCAGTTTGGATGGAGTGCTGGGCTGCCTGAGTTGGTGGGTGGCAGCCTTGCCTAAGGAAGGGCAAAGGGGGTTGGAACTGGGTGGTCTTTAAGGTCCTTTCCAAGCCATTCTATGATTCTATGAAATGATGCACACTTGAACAGTGTAGCACATTATTACACCAACAAAAGGAAGCCCATTACTAAGTTTATTTACTGGTACTTTCATTTTTCAAGCCAGATCAATGAAGAAATGAATGACTCACTGTCATTTGCATTTAAGGAACATGTTTTTTGGTCCTTACAGAAAGGAAAGTAGGTACACTGCAACCACAATCACAATTAAAAAAAAAAATCAATAGGAAAGAACAGAAATAGGGATGGATCAGTTTGAGTGGGAGATTTCATTGATAGCTTTTCTGAATGTTACTTTGCTTTCTAAGTCTTACCCATTTAAAAACTGTCATTTTGAATGAATGAAACAAATATAAACATGATTTTCAATTTGTATTCTGTTATCCATCATATATTACCATAACTTCAGTTACTATAAATCCTATCACTGATTATCACAGGTATATTTAATTATAATTTATTTATTTGATCATTACTTTCTGTCATGGTTTTATGATTTTTGTTATTGGTATTCCACATCATAATATCATGTCATGCACTGGGAGTTAAAGAGTTAATGCTCCCGTTCCGTGGATTGTCGATATTTCTGGGTACCTGGTTCTTAGAAGAGAAGAAGCACATACCCCAAAGGACTTTGTGTTTCTGTTCAGAGGGAAAGATAAAACTGTTCACAGATCACAAGATGTCCCCCTTTTCCCTTTCTGCTCATCTCAGCAGCATGTGCTCCCTAGCTGTCTCACCTTCAGCATTAGAGTAAGGCCTTCAATTTTTGGACACCCCCTCTCTCATTTTATTTATTAGCTTCAATTTCAATTATATTTTATTATATTGTGTTAACTTGCATTCTGATATCTTATTTACTAAATTAACTTTCATCCTCAGATCATTGCTGCTGTTTTGTTTTTATGCCCATCTCCCTACCCTTTTCCCTTTTCCCCTTCTCCCCTTCCCAGAGCGTGGGTTCATGGGCCCCCCTGCCCCATTATTCATAGAACTGGGCCGAACCAGGTCATAAACCGTTGACACTTACTTATACCAAAACAATTGCAGGCTTTCAAAAAATCACTCATAAAATATGGCACAACAGTACATAAGCAGTCGGTCCCAAAATCAAGTCCTACCAATGTACATAACAGACAGTGTTCTATATGTTGAGGTATCTTCTTAGTTTCACTATGGCAATTTAGATTTACACATAACTTTCAGATACATAACAGGCAAATTGCAAGAGGAAAGAGGAATATGCATGGTTCTCAGTTTCACAGGAAATGAACATACTTAAATAAGACATATTTCCTAACCTGTATTTTTTTTCTAAATGTACAGTGGTTCAGAATTTGGGATGTAAACTGAATCTCAGATTATACAGTAAATCTGATATTATTCATTTCTAAGTTTATTTCTTAGCTGAACATGTATGTACTACCGAAGTGCACTTACATATAGCTCTCCTGCTTAATTTCTTAGTTACTGTTATTTATTTATATGTACCAAGATTTCCTCCTGAAGATGAAATTTCAAGAATTTCATATTTCATGACAAGCTGTACAACACTGGAAAAAAAAAAAAGAAAAAAGAAAAAGAAAAAAAGAAAGTGTGTATCTAGATTAAACAT
Source organism: Gallus gallus (assembly GCF_016699485.2). Classification (NCBI taxonomy): domain Eukaryota; kingdom Metazoa; phylum Chordata; class Aves; order Galliformes; family Phasianidae; genus Gallus; species Gallus gallus. Next base: position 116,699,541 of record NC_052532.1, read on the forward strand.
GATTTTTTATTTAAATCCATTATGTACTGACTGGAGGTAAGAAAATGGAGTGCTTTTTAATGTCATTTCAACATTAAATATTTACTGTCTATGTAATAGACACTGAACTACTCATAAAGTAAGAGAAACAGTAAGGTTTTTTAGTGGCTCTGAAACTGAAACAAAAGCTTTAAGGGGATGTTTGCTTGCTAAAAGCTTTTATTTTATAGTACTTCTTTTTGCCTAGTGATCAGCAAATACACAACATAAGAAAAACACTACACAACACAACTTATTCTAATGTATTTTTCTCCTACGTTTCCCTCTCCTATTTAATTTTTAACTTTTCTACCTCAAGGTTCATTTCTTTTCATTATTTTTGTTGAGTATTTGTTTCTTTTTATTTTTAAGTATGCCCATGCATGCTCATATTTGTTTCTGTACGACGGCTCCAAAGTGCCTACAGGCTGTAAATTTACTTTCTGTCTGACCTCATGCCTATCTTGTTAATTTGCTTTCCTTCAGGGACTTTCATCTGCTTTTATTTCTTGTTTATCCTAAACTAATTGAAATGTAAAGTACATCAAGAACATGAAGACTGGGAAAAAAAAAATTCTACCTTAATAATAATACTTTCACGTGCTATGTCTCATCTGTGCACAATGAACAGCAAAAATTATGAAAAGAAGTATGTCTCCCATCTGCTTACTTACATAAAAGACTTCACTTTAAAGAAAGTCTAGAAAGACAAACCAGAAGGAGCAGAAGAGGAAGGATACTGTATTTCTGCCATTAACTACCTGAACCACCAAATACTGAGGTTATACGCAAAATTTCAGATCTTCACTGTACAAAGAAATAAGAGATTCTGAAACAGAAAATTTACAAAAAGGAGTAACACAAAGCATGTTGTACCAGGTAAGATAGAAACTGTTATTTTTGAGCTGTCTTCTTGTATAACAGTAGGCTCCCTTCCAGTACCTGAGGGGGGCCTACAGAAAAGCTGGGGAGGAATTTTTTCTAAGGGCGTGTAGCGATAGAATGAGGGGAAATAGCTTTAAACTCTTAAGAGGGTAGATTTAGATTAGATTTTAGGACAAAACTCTTTACAGTGAGGGTGGTGAGACAGTGGAACAGGTTGCCCAGAGAGGCTGTGAATGCCCCCTCCCTGGAAGTATTCAAGGCCAGGCTTGATGGGGCTTTGAGCAACCTGGTCTAGAGGGAGGTGACCCTGCCTATAGCAGGGGAGCTGGAACTAAGTGATGTTAAAGGTGCCTTCCAACCCAAACATTTGATGATTCTATGATTATAAATGAATCTCACAAGAAGTCTCTGAAATAAATTAATGAATTACCTGTAAATAACGAGATAAAGCTTTATATCTGAGCTTTCTGAGAAAAACAAATCATCACATCTAGAACAGTGCTTATATATGGTGTTTTGTGCTCTGATACATTTTCAAAATTTTTATAATTCAAAACTAAGCATGAGCAAAAATACATAAAGTTTTCAGTTGAATTCCAAAAAGCACAGCTCAAGAATTTGCCTGTGGTGTAGAAAGCAACATGAATACTCTAATGTTTGGAAAAGCATGCAAGTGCTGCATGTGATTAAACATTTCTGCAAGGGTTTGTAAGCTTCAGAAAATTCTGTGTGTCCCTGATAAAAAGGATCACAACAGGATTTTCAGGGTAAATACTTCTTCACAGAAAGAATGGGCAGCTCTTCAGAAAACACACACATCCTACCATGGAACAGGTTAGAGATGCTATACAGTGTAAGTGTATATATCAAAAGAGTAGAGTGATATTAACACTGAGAAGACATAGGTAAAGACAACTGGGTTAAACATGTAAGGGGCATCAAATAGCAACAATGCAGTGAGGAACTGCAAATTGCAAGTATACATAATATGATCATTACTGACAGAAAATGATATCTCATTTTTTCTTCAATAAAAGGATGTTTTCCCTGTGTAATACATTTATATGGCAGGAATAAGCTATCTTACAAAAGACTGCAAGACAAAACACCAGAAGAGTGAATTTCAGAGCAAGATTTTGGACACTTAGATCACAAAGGGAAAAATGAAATATCTGTGGTTTGTCTGTTATTGCCTGTAACAACAGTTAGGATGAAACTGAAGAAAGTAACCAGAGACAGAAGTAAAAAATGTCTGGGATGTTGTATTCTCAGTCTTTTTATCAATTTAATCGAGAGAGAGCAAAATATAAGATTTAACTTAAAGGCACCATGTTATTGATTCTTGCTCTCTTTCTTCTGGCCACCGTCTTTTATTATTAAGCTGTCTCCCAGATAACAAACAATTTAAAGAATTCATTGTAGGTATGATTCTCAAGGATTTGTAGAGCTTTTAGACTCTGCAAGTTTCAGTTTCATATTTTTTTAAATACTGTTAATACAAGGTGAGCCTTTAAAAAGACAAATAGTATTCAAGCTAAAACCTTCTATGAAAGTCAGACACCTGCAGTTTATGATTCAGAAACATCCCTCACATCCAATTTTAAATCTATCTGATTACTTAAAATGTGCGATGTACAATATACAATAAATCTCTATATAGAGTATCTATAATAAAAATGCTAAAACAGGCTTTATCAATGAAATATTCTCATCTACTAATGAACACAGAAGGACTTAAAATTGATAACTTACAATTAAAAATATAGATAAGAATTAGTATGGCAAGGAAGAAAGCTAGACAGGTCTAAGATTACAGTTGGAAGTATGTAATTATTTACTACCAAAAAAGAAAAAAGAAAAAAAAAAAAAAAGAAAAAAGCTGTGAAAAAAGAAAATGGATTTCAGGGCTTAAACTGACAACAACAACAACAACAAAAAACCAAACTGTACAGTCTTCACCAGAAACAGTGAGTTTTTTGTTTGTTTTTGTTTGTTTTTTTTTTGTTTTTGTTAGGATTTCCATGTTAACCTGTATCTTACAAAGACCTATGATTATTATTAAACTAACCTCTGATTATCTCTTGTAAATCCTAAATTAAAACCCAAGAATGGTGGAGACACCAGATTATACCTGAACTTTTGGTGCTGTGATAATCGGAAGTATGATGAAGGAAATCCAGACTAAATATTCACATATTATGAATATTAAAAAAGACAAGTCTCCTTCCCCATCCATGAAGAACACTGTATATTTGAGAGATTATCCTGGTTAGATAGTACAATTATTTTCTTACGACCTTGTCTGTGATTGTAGCACTGACTAATCTCTGTTGAAACTTCCAGAATAAGTAAATGAGTGGAAGGCAAAAAGTATTTTCTTCTCACAATCTTGGCTTAATAGAACTGATGATTATGTTCCTGAAGAGACAAAAATTAAGCTTTACAATGCCAACAGGGCATTGCCTCAGGCAAAGATCTAGGCAAAACAAGTATTTTTTAGCCCTACCAATAGGTAACAATGGCTTTTGTTCTTGTATGTCTGGTATTCCTCCTCAATCAGCCCCAAATACATGAATCAAAAGTTTCCTTTCATGTTTCACCTATTCTACAATACATAAACTAGTTTCACTCCAGTGAATGCATACAATTACACCTTTCACATCCCTCCAGGGGAAAAGGAAGTCCGACCTCTTGTTGCAAATCCAAAATAATTCCAAATCCATGTCAAGAATAAATGATTATCATAATACTCTCTACTGAGTGATTGGTGATTACATCATGTAGTGAGTACAGATGCTTTGTCTGAGTTCACAGTTAATACTAAAAGTAAAAATTAAAATCCACAGATATTACAAATCATCAGAGTCCCAGTAACCAGGGAGGGAACTACCAGTAAGTGACTAAGAGCTATGCTTTTATTGCTCCAGGTAAGACCATAGGTGCAAGGACTCAACAGACAGAGCATGCTGTTTCCATCACTGGTCAGTGCAGCAAACAGTATGAGAACAGTCATATTCAACACAACTCCAGTTAACCTTCCCAGTTCCAACAAGGACTCAATGTCTTGCAAAGTCACTGGTTATACCATTTGTTTTTAATATTCCCTAATGTATTACTTTCTCATGCACTAAGTTTCTTATGCCCAGGCAATCCTTAGCACTCCATGATAAAATGCCTCCTGTATCTCTGTTGCATAAAATCAGATCTCTGAGAATGTTAATGTGGGTTTTAAAGAAAGCAAAGAGTAGCATATTTTGAGGTCAAGGATCTAAACAACTTCAGAAAAGCATCAATAAATGAATGGAAACCCCAAAAGGACTATTGCATCAAATTCAATCATTACTAAGTACTGACATATTAGTAGTACTATTTCAGTTTTGAAAAGCTGCAAATTCTATAATGACAGTTACACAAAAAAATATTTATGATGTAGGAAGGAACTGCATGCATATAAAAGTACTCACCATGCTACAAGACAGTTTTTGCAGTATCAGTCAGCATAGAAAACTAATCTTGAATATTTTTTCAATTAAAAAATAATTCAGAATATGTCAATAATCTCTAGTTGACATTTTGTTAACAGCAAATAATTGTACTCCTCCAAGACAAACTTGATGATTTTGATTGCTAAGACTTCTTAAGTAAGATTTAACATGAGTGATAAGACATAGCAATATGAATTTTAAAAACTGTCTAACATGTCAGTATCGATGAATGAAATTTACTTCTTTAAATCTTTGTTAAGCACATAATATCATATATAACTTTGAACATATTAAAGCATGTGCAAAGGAAGGATTCAATTTCAGTCTTTGTCTCCAAAGGCACATAAATCAATGTATGTAAGAAGTTAGAGGTAAGGTGAAAAATGAAATAGTGCAAAATCTGCTCTGAATTTCAATCTTATTACTAAATGACTTTTATACCTACGATGACATTGCTTGAGGACAGATGCTTTGCATTAAAAATAAACAACTTCTGTTTTAACCTGTTACTTTGCAGTAATTCATCAGAGATAACTGGAAGAACATACTTATCTCCTAATTTTGAGAGTGCACATCAGTGGTATTGTTCTAACTGCTAGATATTACTAATGAGACTGTACTAAAACATTGTTTCTATCATTTTTTTTATGATTTCTCATGGATTATTATTTCTGTAAACCGAACTATTACAGACTGCACTAATAAAAATTATATCTTTGTAGCAAGCTATGTTAATAAAACATTACATTATTAGCTACATTCTCAACAAAAGACACCTTCTCAAGAAATACAGGGAACTGTAACTGAGGTCCCTCAAAGTCCAAGCACAAGATGCAGGCAAAAGCTCTGAACGTGCAAACATAAGTCTCTAGGGCTGTAAACATAAATAGCCAATTTCTGGTCAATAAAGGACCTTGGAAGTCTTAGTAAAGATGCTTTTAAGGGTAAGTGTTAAAAGAAAGACCAATCAAGCAGACTGCGGTATCAAAAGTAGAAACATGATCCTGAGCAAATCAGTAATGGTTCGCATCCACGTCATGCTTCTCAAGCATTGGAGACACAAAATTTGGATTTTGTACTTTCTACTGAATACTGAGCGTTTTTCTACTGCTTGGAACACTGCCCTTTTGAGATCCTACCTCTCCCTGCAGATAGCTACTGCCACTCAGTTTGGGACCCAGATGAGCAGGAAAATAGAAAACACACAGAAAAGGATTATGAGAAAGTTTGCATATAACAGTTTTCACAGTCTCACTATTTGGAATAAACAATATTAATTGGACATTTTGAATAGAATCACAGAATGGTCTGGGTTGAAAAGGACCACAGTGATCATCTAGTTTCAGTCCCCCTGCCATCAGCAGGGTCACCAACCACTAGATCAGACTGCCCAGGGCCCCATCCAGCCTGGCCTTGAATGCATCCAGGGATAGGGAATCCACAACCTCTCTGGGCAACCTGTTCCAGTGTGTCACCACTCTATGAGTGGAAAACTTCCTCCTAAAATCTAACCTAAACCTCCCCTGTCCCAGTTTTAAACCATTCCCCCTTGTCTTATCACTCCCCACCCTTGTAAACAGCCATTCCCCCGCCTGTTTATACGCTCCCTTCAAGTACTGGAAGGCCACAATGAGGTCTCCCCAGAGCCTTTTCCAAGCTAAACAATCCTTGTTCCCTCAACCTTTCCTCATAGGAGAGGTGCTCCAGCCCTCTGATCATCTTAGTGGCCCTCCTCTGGACCAGCTCCAAGAGCTCCATGTCCTTCCCGTACTGTGGGCCCCAGGCCAGGACACAATACTCCAGATGGGGCCTCATAAGAGCTCAGTAGAGGGAGACAATCACCTCCCTCTCCCTGCTGGCCACCCCTTTTTTAATGCAGCCCAGAACATAGTTGGCCTTCCGGGCTATAAGCACACACTGCTGGCTCATGTCCATCTTCTTGTCCACCAGAACCCCCAAGTCCTTCTCCGCAGGGCTGCTCTCAAGGAGATCTTCCCATAGTTTGTATAAATACCTGGGATTGCCCTGACCCAAGTGCAGCACCCTGCATTTATTGAACGTCATTAGGTTTTCATAGGCCCACTTCTTCAGCCTGTCTAGTTCTCTCTGGATGGCTTCCCTTCCTTCCAATGTATCGACTGCACCACTCAGCTTGGTGTCGTCTGCAAACTTGCTGAGGGTGCACTTGATGCCATCATCTATGTCATTGATAAAGATGTCGGAGAGCACCAGTCCCAAGACCAACCCCTGAGGGACACCACTTGTGACTGGCCTCCACCCTGACACAGAGCAGTAGTGTTGGTTTCATTGAAACTTATTGCTTCAGAAATAGTTTGGTCTCCATCTGCTTTCTCCTAAAGGCTGTGGCATGGAGTAATTTAGATAAAGCGGAACTGCACGCAGCAAGCACATTTCCTTCACCTAACAATTGGAATCTGTTCCTATTTGGTGATAATCACCAGAAGAATGCAAGAAATCACATTATCTATCAAGAAGCACTGAGAACAAAATACTTCTGAACAAAGCAAAGCAGCAAATAAAGGAATAAGAAAACCTGGACTGAAATGAAACCTTATCTATAAACGAACTTCCACTGTTCCAAATGTACTGAGTCCCACAAAGCTCAGAAGGATCTACTGATTTTGGACTGAAAGCACAACGAAGTCTGAAAAATCAGAAAAATAATGCATTGCATACTGCTATGTCTCCTTTTTTTTCCTTTGGGAGCCAAGAATAAAGAGCATCTTCACACAGTAAGAACCTGGTTTGCGCTAATTAGTACAGCTTAGAACAATACATATTAATAGAAATTCTTTGATTAGAACAATATTATATCTTTGATTTTGCAAAGCAGGTATGCTTCTTCAGTTCACACACATCAGGTAAGATGTTTAGTCTGGTATGCTTTCCATGAGGATTGGCTGGTAAATCTGAAAGCAAGTCCAAATCACATGGGAAACTGCAGTACCATGCACTCCTCTAGACTCTAATAGGGTCTAATGCTCATTTAGGTTAGTGTCTGGATCTTAATTTAAAAAACATTTGTAATCTTGTTAGATATTTTCTTCAACAAATATGTCCTACATTAGTATTATTGGATACAAATGTGAAATACATGTGAAATAACATTATTGAATTCAATATTGAATACAGCTATTATAGATGCAGATATAAATAAAGTGAAAAATTGTTTTTCTGTTTATTAACAGTCCTGTATCTTTGTGTACTTTCATTCTCAAAACAACAAATATGTCTTTTAGCAAAGATATTAGAGGAAATTGGAATTTAAAAATTTGAGGCAACTTAAAATAGAAGTGTTTGGTGCAATTTCTGGATGTACTGTAGACACTGGCCATATGTTAGGTATTCTGCATTTGAAAATTTTCCAAGTAAATATATGACATGAACCCCCGTGTACCAAAGATTTGAAAATTGCTTAAGAATAACCTATTTATAAGACATATATACATCAGACGTTATTATTGTGTTCTTTTTTTTTTTTTTTTTTAGTTAGGGCAAATTTGTTACCACATATTTCACCAGATAATTCCTCATGGAGAATGAGAAATGGCACATATGACATCTAATTACTTCTTGGGCTTGAATTAGCTATTTTATTATGTGAAGTGTTGCATCATTAAATTGTGTTTTATATACATTTATAGATCATTAACTAATTATAGCTAATGTGAAACATGGTAATTAAGCTTTCATTAATGACATATAATTTGACGTTATTAAAATGTGATAATTTTATTCTACTTAATTTTAATGCAGGAATGCAGTGTACTATAGTTTAATTACAGCTATGTAAACAATAATATAAAACAATAAGAATTGTTCTAATAATAGAACCATTTCCCCTTTTAAAGGAAAATTTACTTATTTTGGTCTTAGTTTGAAATTTACTAACTTGAATTGTACTTTTTTAATTAATGAATAATTCAAGAAATCATATTGGAAGTAATACAGAAAGTAGTGGAGAAAAAGTGTTCTGATATAATGTATTGCTTTAAGCATTTCCATTGAACAAAATTGCTCTCTTCAGTTATTTGGAAAGGAGTATTTCAAGCCACTTTGCTTAATCCAGGGAACTTGTTGATATACCCAGTTTTTATTTCTTCATTCAGTCTAATTCTGCACTTGTTTGAGTAGAAAAGCCTTGATCCTCCAGATATCTTCCCAACTTCTTAATTAAAACTCTTCCTTAAACTAAATGCATAAATAAACATTATCTAAATGAGAAGACCAAAACAAATTATTTCCATGTAATTATTGTCGGTTTGCTGTTTATAAGGCCATGACATTACAGATCTGTGAAGAGGCTTGTAGACAACTTTACAGAATCAATTAGCCCTGCTGTATGAATGCCTACCCCAAACCGTAACTGAGAATTCTAACTATAAACTCTAATTTGCTATCCACCAATTCACTTTTTTTGCAAAAATGGAGACTGAAAGATCACCCTAGATCAGACATGTTCAACCTGCAGGCCATGGCCTGCAAAAAACCAACACAGATTGCATTTTGGCCTGCATCCCCTGCTGCCATGTCAACAAGGCAGCAGCTTTGCCCCGCAAAGTGGTCTGAGGCGGCGCAGTGCAGTGCTGACAAAAAATATGGAACTGTGCTTAATTTACAAGGAAACTGTGTCAGTTTTTGAAGATTACAAATTGAAAAGACACTGTATGGAGAAACATGCTGTCAAATTCAATACATAATAAGGAATCACAGAATGGTTTGGATTTGAAGGGAGCTTTAATATCATCTTGTTTCCACCCTCCTGCTATAGTCCAGGGACACTTCCCACTAGACCAGGTTGGTCAAAGCCCAGTCCAGCTGTCATGGTTTTATGATTTTTGGTTATCAGTATTCCACATCACAACATCATGCAGTGTACTGGGAGTTAATCCCTCCGCCCCACTAGTTGCGGAACTGAGCCGGACCAGCCCTTAAACCGTTGACACCAGCCTGGCCTTGAATGCTTACAGGGAGGATGCATCCATAATCTCTCTGGGCAACCTGTTCCAGTACTCTGTTTGACATCTTCATTAGAGACATCAATAACAAATACAGTGTCACTGAAGAAATGGCTTCTTTGGTACCACTGAAAGATACAACTAAGTCTCTTGATTTGTATGAATCAGTAAGAAAATATATTGAAGCAATTTTCTTTAACCTTTGTCAACATATCTGGTACAGTTACTGATGGTGTATTGGTAATGGCTGGCAAAAAAAGAGGGACCTATAAGATTAATAAAAGATGATGCAGTCAGCACTGGTAACTCACATTTGATGAAATATCACTGCATCAGACATTAAGAAAATTTATTCACAAAAGCTTAAAAAATGGATAATGTCAAGCAAATCGTCATCACAGCTATAAATTTCATGAAGTCCAAGGAACTAAATCATCACTAATTCTAGGAGTTCCTTAGAAGTATGGATGTTGACTATGGGACAAATACATCCCTCGCATCATAGCCATGCCTTATTCATGTCAACGCTTTTTGGCAGTGCACATGGCTGTGAACAATTATTGTCAAGGATAAAGTGCAGGAAGAGTAAAATTTCATTAACACCTTCAGTACTCACTAGGAATGGCAACTACCGCCATCAAACCAGACTGATGCATCCATTTCGCAAAAACAAGGCCAAACATCGTAGTATTTTTTTTGTTTGTTGTTGTTGTATTGTTTTGTTTTGTTTTGTTTTATGTTTCAATAAAAAATACATTACAAAATGAGCTTTGTTACTTAAATACATTAAATTATATGTTTTATATGTGGCTCAAGACAACTCCTGTTCACTCAATGCAGCCATAGAAGCCAGAAGGTCGGACAACCACACCCTAGACAACGTGTGTCTAATCAGTGGCCTGCAGGTCTCATGAAGCCCTGAACAACTAGTAATGCAGCCCACAAGATCATAAACTTTTAACACTGATGTGTGATTTTTTAGTAATAGGTTGCTCAAGGAGGCTGTGGATGCCCCATCCCTGGATGCATTCAAGGCCAGGCTGGATGTGGCTTTGGGCAGCCTGGTCTAGTGGTTGGCAACCCTGCCCATGGCAGAAGCATTGAAATTCAATGATCATTATGGTCCTTTTCAACCCAGACCATTCTATGGTTCTATGATGTGATTTGTGCAGTGCTGAAAAATTTTGTAATTCTCAACATCTCAAGAAGCTCAAAAAGTATAAAATAATTTGTAATATGTTGTTAATTTGCTTTGCAATATGTACTTCATTAGTGTTTCTGCTACTCTGACCATGTGGGGGCAATGGACAAGTAATAATTGCCTAAAAAAAATCACATGTCAATTTGCTAACAAGGCAAGCTAAAGCTGGGTTTACAGAGGATATGTATTATACCTACATTTATTCAGTTTGTCTCAGAATTTACAAATTTGCCAAATGGCATATTTAGCAGCCACTTTTTTGTGTGTTGAAGTAACATAAGTGTTTCACAGTAAAATCTTAAACACAGATAAAAGTACAAGAAAAAAAAAAAAAACAACGGTGTTTTTCAAAGCATTAGAACGTATAAGTTGTATTACTTATATATTAAATATATTCTGTATTTTAAATGCAGCCTAAGACAATTCCTCTTCACTCAATGTAGCCCGGGCAAGTCAAAAGGTTTTTACATCCATATCCGAGATGATCAAGTGAAGAAATTAATATCCTTACCTTGGCTAACTATGCCTATATTCACACGTAACATGACCCGTTAAATCTAATTCCTTGGCATTCACCCATAGGGCTTCTATAAAAAAAATGATCTTGCACAAAAAGTGTCATTTAATATTTATAATAAATATACATGATTACTGAGCTCTGTCAAGGTGGCCTATGTAATACGAGAAGTTTCATAACAGGCACAAATCATAAAATCTCACTATCTCCCATATTTGTCACATAAGTTCCATAAAATATGCATTTTAATAAAAAATATTAAGTTAATAGTAAGTTATAATTTTGTATTAATATTTTTATTTAGCCATACACTAATATAATTAACATTCTAATAACAACAAATCTCATTTTTGATGCAGTGCTTCATTACTGGTTAGAAATCATGGATGAATGTTCAATAACCAGACTAAATCAAAAAAATCTATTACCATGATACATAATCAAGCAGCCATGTGTGATTTTTCCCCTCTGTCAAATGCATCTCATGATTTTTCTTTTTTTTAATTTCAGTTCACTCATCCAAAGAGTTTTAGTGGTTTCAGAAACAGTCTTGATCAACAAAAATTTGATTTTGTGACAAACTTTCAGATATTACTGAAAATAAGTAGTATTTGCTACATCTGTGGAAGGTTGAAAACAATTTGCAACATATGACAGCTGCAGTTCAAAATCTTCTCTCATAAATAAGAATCCACCTACAGTGAAAAGAGGTCATTCATTCAGCAGTGTTTTAACCCAAGACTTTGGCTAAAGATTTTAGTTCTGCTAAGGATGCTTCAGAAAAGAAACTTTTAATAAAATGGATTTTAAAAAGCTTACTTTTTTCAATGTTAAATAGGTACAAGAGATTCCTATTCTTATCCACATTTTCAACAATAAAGCAGAAACTCTATTTGCCAGGAAAATACCTTAACCACCAGCAGCTGACAACGAAATAGTTCATAAAAGTATTGTTTTAATATTTAAAATGAGAAATAAAACGTATATTTACTAATGCACGGAACAAAGGATCTAGCGTTTACCTTTCCAGCGATTTTTTTTACAAGCTGATTAACATTTACAGACTTACTGTACTTGCTATTAAATATTTCATTTTGTAATGACCAATTTTTCCTGTTTCTTCAATTACCTTTGAACACTTTCTTTTAATACAATTCAGTAACAGAAAATGTTGTCCTTCCAAAATCAAAATGGTCAGACCAGAAGCAGAAAGAGTCCTTTTCTCCTTGAATCTGCGAGAGTAGTTCTTACATTTTCAGTGTTCAGGGCCAGTGGGCTGTAGTTTCTTCTTTCATAATGCAACTTGAACATCTAATTATTTTCAGTCTGACAGCTTGGAACCTTGAACCGTACACTAAGTCAGCTGAGGCATGAACAACAGTAATGTCAACTTATCAACAAATCAAGTGTGAAGTGTCCTCCATGCAAAGAACTTGTCGTCGTGACAGCTGAATCTGCTGAATTAACTTTATACTGTTGCAACAGTATTATATTGAAACATTTTATAAACTAGAAATGCATTCAGTTTCTCAAAAGTTATTTTGCAATGTAGTCGTGGCTTAGTAAATTTTGCAAGTAAAAAAATCCCATGTACTATGAAAACAGTAAAATTTTCAGGCACAAGAAAGCACTGGGAGAAATGTGTGTGCTGGATATATAGCAGCTCTTAATGACATAACTACTTGGTTCATTTTGGGGATCAACACAGCTTTAGTTCACAACATTAAAGAAGTTAGATTGATTTGGATTATAGCATGCAATGTAAAATTAGTCCTACAGTAACTACTGAAGCAGTATTACTATTTTCAAGTGTACAGATTGCATTTTGGTAAATTAATTTTATTAATCAGACTTATGAGCACATTTTGCAGCAGATACTTTGCAGATATCTGTAGATAAATTACTGGCAAGAAAGTGTTACCTTCATAAGGAATTTGTACTTCACCTTTCATTCCTGGACTCAATTCGGTCTACTCTGTGACCATCAGGAGACAAGTCAGGAAATAATATAACATCATCAATAAATGTCCATGTTGATACTTCCCTTTTTTGTGAAGGAAGAAAGAAGTCAGTACTGGGTTTTGGTATACAAATATTGGAGGTGCAACTTATGAACCTGTTTAGAGAGTACAGTCACGTCCAAAAATAAGACATACAAATACAAATTCTGAAATGCTTTTTCATCTTGTTACAATGTATATTTTTACAGTCATTATCACCTTTTTTACCTAAGTTTATAAAACAAATTTTAAATAATTAAGAATACATTAATGTTTTTACCACGCCACTGTAGTCATTTACACAATGTTCATGTTGACTTAGTAATTCTTTGACATCATAATATGAAAACTAGAATTGTTAGAGTGAGTGCAAGAATTTTTAAAGTTAGCTATGCAGTCATGTAATGTACTACAGAGTCATTTGACAGACGGAGCTCATCACCGTGAAAGCAGAAATACGAAACTTAAGTTTACATGTTAAAATATTTTTGTCCTCAAATTGATAGAAGAATCATATACCTCTACAATAAAGGCATGCACGCTTGTTTAATTATTGTACATATCAACAAGTGCTTCCTTCCAAGTCACTGTAACTGTTCCTTTCACCGTAGAGAGTCTGAAGGAACAAGAGCAAGTCAGACAAATATACTTAGGCACTTAATGATGCAGTTCACCCACTGATAGGATTTTGAAAGTATGAAAGTCATATTCTACATATAGATGCCTGCAGGGCGTGGTTACCAAAAAGACTACAGTACTTTTTACCATTTTCATGTGAAGCTTCAGGTATCTAAAGCCTCCCGCAAATATGCAATGCAAAAAAAGTTTGGTAATTTTAAGTGCCTAGGGTTTTCATTTTGTTCTTAAACTGTTTTCAGTTTGAAGCCCGAAGTCAGTCATTTTGAAGAAGTACTGGACACAATGTTGCATGCTGATTCAGGAGTAAATGATAGAACCATTAAGAGACAATGAAGAAACAAGAAATACAATGACATAAAACATGACATAAAATATAAATGCTATACTGTCTATAAAACTTAAACGGAATGTTATAATTACATGAGTATGTTTTACGCTTTTTATATTAAAAATCTGGATAATTCAGTGTTCCTCAGGATGGCCAACTAACTTCATAAGATAACTTCATAAGATAATCATAAGTTTATCATCATAACATCATAAGATAACTTCAGAACAACTAAAAATAATAGAATTGGTAAAACAGTGAGATTATGAAATAATACTGATGTTTACAATTTATTCTGAGTATGAAATGGACTAATTAGTTATGAAGAAGTATTTTCAGTACAAGCACATCCAGCGTAAAAGAGATTCTATAAAAATGCCAGTAACAGTGACAATACATATTTGTTCATACATCAACACTCCTGCAGTTTTCCCCTATAGTATTTCATCCTGATCTACTGAAATTTCAGCTACATAGACAAAATATAGCTGTATTCATCTGTCAGGAAACGTACTTCTAACATATTCAGCAATCATTAATATATTACATTCTTCCTGAAATAATCTCTCAAGCTGGAGTGCTGGTCTGTATTATTGATCAGTATTTTCCACTTTCCAAGAAGGATAAAATTTTATTTTCATTTGAAATGTTTTCAAGGCCTTAAAATGGCAAAGGATGTAGAAAGATGTTATACAATTATTGCTAAAGTTATTGTTCTTTGAGATGCTAATAAATGATATATCAGCAAGGCCGCACACTGACAGTCCTTGGCCCTGACAGAAGAACTTAATTAATCCATCTAATTTATTGATCAATTTAGATGTAAAAACCCATCAGAGCTAAATTTAGCCTTTCAGTCACTCTGAGTTATGAAGCACAGTTTATTACATAACTTCCCTGAGAAGGAAATTAAAAAAAAAAAAAAATACTATCAGTCACCTCAAAGGTGCTACCAAGACTGGTAAATTTGTTTCTAAAAGCAACACTGGACACGGGCATTTGCTGTAGTTTCTATTTCATGTCAATTTGTAATGGAAAAAGGGATGGCTAGATTAATTTACTTTCTATAATTTCTAAATTATATAGGTAATAGACAGCAGCACTTTTACCCATGTTTTTTCGGTTAGGAAGTTAAAAAACTGTTCATAAAGAACGAAAAAAAACCTTCAAATTATATAATGCTTTGTATTGCACAATGACAGAATGTCTATGTTACTCTTTCTGACACTGCAAAAAAATCTCAGGAGAAACAGTGAAACCACATGATCTAATACACCTTGACACTTCAATCAGAGTTCATAGCTTAAAACAACTTGAATCCAACCAGTATTATGTACTGATATGTCAAATAAATTGTTAGGTCATGGCTTTTTAGTGAAAATAAGGCATTTTCAAAAGATATCTTTTATATAGTGAACATTTATCTATGATTCAGTTCAGAAATCTGTTCCATCAGAATATCTTAAATTAACATAAGCAATCTTTGTTATATATGAGTATGTAATGTATACACATACTGTATGTGTATACACACTTATGCATTAGATTAGACAAGCAGAGAGCATTGCAGGCTTTTTTAAATTTTCTTCTTTTTGTTTACCTTGTTTGCCTGCTTGTTTTTGTTTTAAATAATAGCAACACTCAAATTTTTGCATGTCCTCTAGCATGAGCTTTGTCTTAGTTTCCTTAGGTCTTTCTGTGCTGAAATAGAATCTTAGATTAACAGATTCATAAAATCAGTATCCTCAGATGAAAGGAATCCCCAAGCACACTTCAGTCCAGCTCCTGGTTCCACACAGTACCACCCACAATTCAAACACTATGTCTGAGAACTCTGACATGAACTTATTGAACTCTGACACCGCAGGCCGTACCTACTGCCCTGGGCAGCCTGTTCCATGCCCACCACCCTGTGGTGCAGACCCTGTCCCTAACCCCCAGCTGCCCCTCTCCTGACACAGATCCACGCTGTTCCCTCAGACCCTGCTGCTGTCACAGAGAGCAGAGCTCAGCACTGTCCCTCCGCTCCCCTCATGAGGAGCTGGAGGCCATCATAAGGCCTCCCCCCAGTTCCTCTGCTCTGAATTGAACAAACCCAGAGAACTCAGCCACTCCTCATACATCTAGTCCTCTGCAGCCCTCACCATCTTCATCAAGCCCTTTGAACTTCATGTTATTTATTTCCCACACAGGTATTCTGTAAAAGATGTCTGAATACTTTAAGCATGAATTTATCCTGTGTCAAGACATGACTTCAGCACTATTAATGATTCAACCCTATAATATACAGCACACTGGCCTCCCACAGCAAGAATGTTGTTTTAAAGCACTTTGATATTACAGCCAGGCTCATATTATAGAAATTCAGAACTATATATACATTATTCTCCATTTTATGTGAGCCATCATTAGTATTTCATTGATACCAGCAGACTAACCATCTTGAAGACTGTGTCAAAACTGTAATGTAGTATAGAAAAATCAATAAGTCAATCCTAAGTAAAAGACTGATAGCATAGCACTTTCCAGAACTGAAGAAAATTCTAGCCAACAAAATGTCTGATTTCATCATAACTGTCTACAGCGTTCAAGGTCTGTGAACGCTGTTTCACAAAACAATGCAGAATTACGAAAGGAACAATTGAAATTATCTACCAGATAACTGTATTTATATATGCATATATTTTCCCAGCAGTTGCATTTAAAGCAGATGGGTTAGACACATTTCAATCCCTCCAAGCCAATTGCATCACAAAAACCTGACAGTCAAGAAAGGTTACTTCTTACGGTGTCCACACATAAGCAAGGTGATCTCTCTCATTTCAGAACATCAGTCTACAGTCCTTCTGCATTTCATTTTATGTCATCTTCATTAAGGAGACTGAAGTAAGGGGGCAATTACGTTCACTTGATAACAGAAGTTGGAAACAGTCATGTATGCAGACTGAGCTCAAGTTTGACTTTGTTTAAAATGAATTAAAAGCACCTTTACATTTTTAGAAGAATAGATTTCCCTGTCTTACAATCATCTGCATTCGTAGAGCAGGGAAGTGGGAAGGATGGGGCTACATAATCTTTTAATTTAGTATATCAATTATGTAAATGAAGATAAAGTAGAGACCTGAATCATAAGCTATTCTCTCTGGCCTCATTTTTTTTTTTTTTTCCAAAGAACATCTCAAATAATCATTTGGATTTATTTAACATTCAAAAGTACAAAGAAAAGCATTTTTCATTTTTCTTAGTAACTATGGTCTTATGCTGAACTTCATTTAAAGCAAGACAAGCAACACCTTTGCTACATTACTTAGCACTCTTCAGAGGTAAAGATCCCTTTGGCACTCTGAAGGTTGTAAAAGGATTTCCTCAGAACTGGAAAAGATGAACTTACACGACAGTAAGCAAAAGCGAGGGCAGTTTTCAAAGGCATATCTAAAAGAATTAGGTGACAAAATCTTTTTTTTTTTTTTTTTTTTGCTTCTATTTACATAATAAGTTCATACAAGTTTACATAATAATAATAATATCTTCAACATCTCCATCCAGTGACCTGGATGGAGGGACAGAGCCTACCCTCAGCAAGTTTGCTGAGGATACAAAGCTGGGAGGAGTGGCTGACAAACCAGACGGCTCTGCTGCCATTCAACAAGATCTGAACAGACTAGAGAGCTGGGCAGAGAGGAACCTGATGAGATTTAACAAGAGCAAGAGTAGAGTCTTGCACCTAGGAAGGAATAACCACATGCATCAGTAGAGGTTGGGGGACAATCTGTTGGAGAAGATCTCTGTGGAGAAGACCTCTGTGGAGAAGGACCTGAGTGTTCTGGTAGACAACAGGTTGGCCTTGAGCCAGCAGTGTGCCCTTGTGGCCAAGAAGGCCAGTGGTATCCTGGGGTGAAATAAAAAGAGCATGATCAGCAGATCAAGGGAGGTGATCCTCCCTCTCTGCCCTGGTGAGGCCACATTTAGAATACTTTGTTCTAGGCTGCCCAGTTCAATAAAGAGAGATTTCCTAGGACCACAAACATGATAAAGGGCCTAAGACATCTCCCATATGAGGAAACCTGGGTCTGTTCATCTCAGGGAAAAGAAGAATCTGATTAATGTTTATCTGAAGGGAGGTGGGAGGCAAATGGATGAGGCCAGGCTCTTCTCAGTGGCGTGCAGCAATAGGACAAGGAGTAATAGCCTAAAACTTGTACATAGGAAGTTCCATACACATGCAAGGAAGAACTTATTTACAGTAAGAGTGATGGAGCACTGGAACAGGTTGATCAGAGAGGTTGAATATCTTCATAGGAGACTCCACAAGACCCATCTAGACATCTACCCGTGTGACCTATCATAACGTACCTGCTTTAGCAGGGGGGTGATCTCAGTGATCTCTTGAGGTCCCTTCCAACCCGTACAATTCTGTGTGATGCGATTACATTCTGAAGGAGAGCCCTGATCAGAGCACAGACAGAGGAGGAATGCCTCTATGGCTCTATGCAGTCAGATCTCAGCCATTTCGGGTGTGCTTGAAGATCTCCTGCACCTATACCAGCCTCCAGAACAGCTGTGGCAGTGCCACTGAATAACACTGGTCTTTAGTTACAAGTCCTTCATATGTCAGTATGTCTGTAATCAACTACATGCTCATAGCTTACATGTCCATGTCACCAAAAACTACCATCATTGTAGGGGGAGAAAAATCTAGTATAGAATATCAGATGCTGAGATTTAGGTATATTTAAATTGAGGCAAATGAGGATGTACATCTGAAACCACCACAGGTGAATCTCCTAATCACTTATCTGTTCTAATACACTGTTTATTCTCTTCCCATCCCTTCCTGTTTTCTTCTTTCCCTCAGCCTCCAAATATTGCCAAATACTTCTTCAAATTGGAAGCATTTCTATATGAAGTCTGCAGAAGTCAGGCAGTGAAAACACATTCTGGATTGATTAGTGAAACAAAATAAGAAAAGCAACAAGGTATAGCTGCATAGCTGCATGGAACATCATCTATCTGCGGAAGTTGTTTGGTTATCTACTGGAGACAGAAAAAAAGACTATACCTGTAACCTTATCTATATAATATATACAGTCAAAGCCTGCTAAAATATGGTCTTGGATTCTATGGTAAGAGATAGATGAAAAAAAAAAAAAACCCCTCAATCTTAGACTTCATATACGTACAAACAATGAATATGATTTATCTCAAGTGAAATTACTATGCTCTGAACTAGTCACTATGTTAATAAAAGTAAGCAGTAGACTAATGAAGTTTTAGAATTAAAACATGTTATTGTAATAAATGCACTGATGGTGTCTTAGAAACTTCTACAAAGTACATAACATTTAAATTAGAATATTTTATTCTTTGAGAACAATAGAGTGCTATTTTGCAGACAAGCATTTGTCAGAATAAAGTGTTCATAGAAATGCTATGTGAGTGTCTTCTAGAATGCAATGATTCACAATTCCAGTCACTTTTGATCTTTTCCATGGTATAACAATAAAGCAAAAAGGAGGAGGAGTCACAGAAAAATGAGCAAAGGGCATGGAGAAATTAAGATCCCATTTTGTATTTAGAACCATTTGTGGAATCCATCTTCTCAAAACAACAAGACTAATCACAATTAACTACTATCTACTATTATTATTAACATATTACAAACCAAAGTTAAAATATACTACTTTTATTTTTGCCAATCAGCTTAGGAATATCTTAAGATATAGGAGAAATCCTAATTCCCTGGTCATGCTTACCAAAAATGAAAAGACTGGATTACAAAAAAATACTGCAAGATATTTAATTAATTCAGATGGTCCAATAGAAATTCTTCTTGATGTAGAGAAAGAAGCAATTTAAGATTTAAATGAAAAGCTTACAATAAGAATGGAACTTGAACATCTCTTACAGAAAAACCTCTTAGTAATATTAAAAACATTTTTTTTCAAGTGACAAATAGAGTAGTAGATTGAATGTTATGCTAAGATCCTCCCCACTTTAAAGAAAATGCAGTTAAGGGAATAATGTAAATAAACAAAAGCATCCATTTATGATGGCAGACATCCACACCTACCTACACATCAAGATTAAAACAGTTATCCTTACAGAACTGAGCTGACAGTTATCAAGAACACTGCAGAAAGTGATAAGCCTTCTGTTGGGTACACAGGAATTTAAGAAGAAAAAAATGAAAAAAAAAAGGAAGCAGTGAAAAAAAAGTTTGTTTTCTATATAATTTTTGATATGTTTCAGTTACCATGATGGAATCTTCTCTCATAGGGTATTACATAACATGCATACATATATAAATAAATGTGTCAGGATAAAATGCATATATATAATGTGTATATATCACATGCATTTACGTTAAAAGAATATTATATATTACATATAATACACACATATTATATTTTCCTCGTTATTAGTTTACTCACATTACACATTTCAGCATCTAAACTGCAATGTTTCTTATGATTAGGTACAAATATTTATTAAAAATTTGAAGCGATTTTGTTTTTAAGAAAATATAGAATTCATTACCAGTCTATGGAGATTATTGAGAAAAAAATCTAGATGACGTATGTAACTGCTTCTAATTTAGAAAAAAATAAATTATAATTTCCACTGGTGTGTGTGTGTGTGTGTGTGTGTGTGTGTGTGTGTGTGTGTTAAAAGAAAAATAAAATGCAAAGAGAGAAACAAAAATACTTAGGTATCTGTAGATTACCTTTAAGATAGCAAGAAAAGTACCATAAAGCCATCTATAAATGAAGTTATTCTGCAAGAAAAGTGATAATTCCATTATGTTTTCCTTTGCCATGTGAAGTCCTTTTTATTTCATTAATATTAGACATAAGTTGCATGAAAGATTTTGTTCCACTGCTACCAACAAAAACAATTAATTGAAATATTTAGAATAGAGCTAACTCATAATTGTCATTCTGGGGCCTTTGCTCTTGAGTCTTTCCCTAAACTCAATCTTGTCAAAGTCCAATACCCTCAGATTAGATTATTTTAGATAGTCTACATGTGAAGTGTATGATGTTTGATATCAAATTTACTTACTGCTAAATAAATAGAAAAAAAAACACGTTAGATTAGAGAAAAGAGACTGTAGAAATATTAAATTAATTAAAACAGAACATAACACAAAGGAGATTGCCTGGCTTTCATAGAATGAGAAATTATCTGAGTCCATGCTATGTAAAGTTGAAATGGAATACGCAAGTACAAAGGAGTGAAAACACATCATATTCACTTTTTGTATGGTGAAGGAAAACTAGCAACCTTTCCATAGCCTTTTTTTTTTTTTTTTCATTAAAATATGATGTAAGAACTTACTATTCCATGAGTTTGATACATGAGAGTATCAAACTTCAAAGTTTCTCCTTTTCAACTCAATTACTAATTGAAATGACCAAGTCATAAAAAAAAAAAAAAAGTATTAATAAGTATCTGAAATCTAATTTTAGCTCCAGAAATATTCAAGAAGATATTTCTTAATCTGTTAAGCTATTTGAAATAAAAGGAAATAGGTTGCATATGAGACACCTTCTGCACAGGTGTGTCACCAAGCACATTTCTATGTACTGCTGTCATTGCAGGTGATTACTGTAGATCATCATCACTAACATTTCTGAAAGGCTTCTGTTGAGAGTTCATGAATCAAAATGAATAGCAGAACTGCAAATGATAACTTACATTTATTTGTCACTGAAGAGAGATACATTTTGTTTTCATTCTTTACTGGCTGGTAGCAACACAACTTAAAAGGGGAGAAAATTATACATAAATAACTTGGTAAAATATAGAATTCATCCTCAGCATGTTCTTAAGTTATTTATTTCATCCTCTGTAATTTTAATGAATAAACCAAGATGTCAGCTAGCCTAGTGCAAAACTGCAAAGAAGACTGCAATTCAGATCTATCACTGAATTAGAATAGTATATCAGAGACTTATTGTTTGATAGGCATGCTCTCTACAATATGGTTTACATTAGATATTCCCCTGTCAGTGCATCTGAATCCATAGCTGCCAAAATATTAATATCATCTGGATGAAACAACAACAGTGATGGGATCCCAGAGCTCTGATTCTTGAATCAAGAGTCACCCATTACTCTAAACGGCCTTAGCTGAATTCAGAGAACAGAACTCTACACCGACAGACCACTGCACACTCCTGTTCATATTATGGATTATGTCCACTGCACACTCCATAATCTCACCCTCTAAATTCCTTTTATTTATAACAATATTCACCTCAAATAGAATTTATTTCTCTGCAGATAATTTCTGTCAGCATAATTGCAGATACACAATAATAGGATTAAGTTTTTACTTTATGTATGTAGCACACTGCGGTAACACTAAGAAAGTATTTTTCAGATTCTTATGTCACAAGAGCACAGTAAAATCAAAGCAAAATTGGACAATATAATAACAAATGTTTTATTTGTTTCTAAAAAATTGTTGTCTATTTGAACAATGATCACATACCCCTCCTCCAACATTACTCCCTCGAAATCAGAATATATTTAAAGTAATATGTAATAACTGAGGGAAAGTACTATTAATATTTTCTTCTTATTAATCTGGAGTCCTTAATCAGCAACTGTAGATGCTTGCATACAAGTATTAGAATGGTTCCACTGTAAAGCTCTGTAGTTTGAAATGACACTCAAAGT
Source organism: Gallus gallus (assembly GCF_016699485.2). Taxonomy (NCBI): domain Eukaryota; kingdom Metazoa; phylum Chordata; class Aves; order Galliformes; family Phasianidae; genus Gallus; species Gallus gallus. The sequence continues at coordinate 116,722,278 of NC_052532.1, forward strand.
ATCTTAAAGTCATGGTTAAACACTCACAACATCCTAACACTGAGAACATGATAAAGTATGAGCAAGAAAAAAAGCTTTAAATATAGGTTTTTTGGCCATGATAAAACTATATTTAGACAATGATAGATTGGGCTTACATCAAGCACATCTAAGTAGCAAAGACTATCATAATTACTTATCTGCTACATGTCCAATTTTCAAGATTTTAGTGCTATAAGAACCAAAAGATAGACCAGCCTTTTCAAAATCATTTGGAAATCTCTTACCCTCTTAGCTTACTCTGCCTCCATTTTTTTTCCCCCTTCAGCTATCCTGTTATTTCATTCCCAGAAGAAAAATATTTCAGATGCTTAAATATATGAATTGAAACTGTTGCAAACCAGATTAGAAGGAGAGTTGAAATAATAGTGAAGACAAACTATCAGAAAAACAATATACTGTCATGGAGAAGCTTACACTAACAATTATGACATTTCTTTTTATGCTGGGCTACATCAGAATACTAGAATGTACTATTCTAGATTTGTACTCTTATCCTCTTTCTCGTATTAAGGCAATTTATTTGTCCTGGAGGTAATGTATCACAGTTGGAATTCTGCATTCAGTTAGCTTCTATTGAGCCTTGCCCCATGTCTCTGGAGTTTTCTTCTGGTACTGTCCCATTTATGAAATGAGTAAGAGTTCAATTTCAGGAGAGAATGTTGGCTACAGAAATCAAAAAGGACTGTCAGTAGAAAAGAAAGAAAACCAAAAGGTTTATCGGTGGGGAAGAAAGGAAAGGCAGAATAAAGACAAAAACAGGATGTATCAGGTCACTCTGGAAAAACAAAACATGGAAGAAATGCTTATAAATTATCTCATATTCAATATTAAGATGAATATAGACTGCCATTATAAAGCAGTGCAGGAGAATAAGGAAAAGGTATTTCCTGCCCCAAAGACTATTGAATATGTATAACTGAGTATTTCAATTAGCAAATGAGCCTAAGCATCACACAAAATTTTGAATTATCTATTGAGAGGTCTAACAACGGTTCTGCAAAAAAGGCTTTGAAATACAAACCAAAAACTGCTTTTATAAAACATGGAATCTCTAACCACTGAAAGAATATGAGGATGAACAGAGATTCTTGGTTTGCTAGCTTGTTTTTTTTTTTTTTTTATGACATTTGGGTCTAGTACAATAAACTGAGTTGAAGAGACACTTTACCATAAGAGAAATTATATGGGCATTAATGAAATCCTAGGCTCGTGTGTTATATACATACTTGTACAAAGTACTGATCTGCTATCAGCCCACACACACACTCATCACAGAACCTTTTCAGTAAGACAGTGATTAATCCAGTGTTCCTATTAGCATTGGACTGCTTACTTCTCACTGACTCACGCTGGCAGGTGTGCATCTATTGCTGAAGGCAACTGTGATAAAGACAGGGAGATCTAGAAGGAATCATTGAAACAGCCAGGTGTGGGACTGAAATCAGAGATTTGCAATCTGTTATTTCAGTTTTGAAGAAAAATAAATCCAAGGATGTGAGCCTGAACACGTGCACCGATCATAGCTCTTGCAGTATGAGAAAGTAAACCACTCTGAGTTCAGTGTTTTCATATATAGGCACTGTGAAGCTTTATTGTGGGTTTTGATAGCACAAGGAGTGAGACTTTACAGTGGTCTGCCCCAGAAGCTCCTCTCAAAAGCCCTCCTAGAATCATAGAATCATAGAATCACTACGGTTGGAAAAGACCCACAGGATCATCCAGTCCAACCATCCGCCCTTCATCAATGGTTCTCGCTAAACCATGTCCCTTAACACAACGTCCAAATGCTCTTTAAACACCACCAGGCTCGGTGACTCCACCACCTCTCTGGGCAGCCCATTCCAGTGCCTGACCACCCTTTCAGAGAAGTAGTATTTCCTAACGTCCAGCCTGAATCTTCCCTGACGCAACTTGAAGCCATTCCCTCTAGTCCTATCACTAGTCACCCAAGAGAAGAGGCTGACCCCCAGCTCACCACAACCTCCTTTCAGGTAGTTATAGAGAGCAATAAGGTCTCCCCTGAGCTTCCTCTTCTCTAGACTGATCAACACCAGCTCCTTCAGCCGCTCTTCATAAGGTCTGTGCTCCAGACCCCTCACCAGCTTTGTTGCCCTCCTCTGGACACGCTCCAGGGCCTTGATGTCTTTCTTACAGTGATGGGCCCAAAACTGGACACAGTTTTGTCTCAGCTCCTGTCTCAGCTTTGAGGAATTCAGTGCCCCTGGCACTCAGAAATGATCACTAGTGCTGGTGATGAGTCTTTGCCACACATGTAAGGTGAGTTCTTTAGACTGAAGATGAAAACTTGAAGGAATTAACTGTTTTCTCTAAGATCCTCTTTATGTCTGGCTGTATAAATTGTACATCTAAGGAAGAATGGCTAAAAATTAATCTGGATGTGCACATGAAAAGCAGAAACTCAGTAACTTGGAACATGAAGAATGAAATCATTTTAAGCAACAGATCATTCACTGATAAATCCTGATGTATAAGCCATTCATATTGTTCTACTCTTATAAATACATAGAGATTTCTGATGTACATGGAAGATGGTATCTCTTTGAATTATTCAAACTGGACTTTTAAATGCAAAGACCACACACAGTTGCCTGAGCTGGCTGCAGGAAGCACCATTTGGTTACAAGGAAGACCAACAACATGAGCAACAGCTGGAATTTGCATAGGATGTTAATCCTACAAATAGTAACATATATCACTCTGTTGTGTTTTCCTTGGGAGATACAGCAGACTGTTGGCACAGCAGATACTGATGGTCACACTCCTTTTGCATGCTCAAGCCATGCCTCCCAAGCCATATTGCCATCTCACAGTGAAAAATAAACAGTTACCAAGTGCTGTATGTACAGCAAAAGAAGGCAATGACAGTACCTTCTAATGGGATACAAACACTAAGGAGCAATAGCAGGTAAAGAAGAAAAAAAATCAGCTCAACCCTTCTGATGATTGGCGACGGCTCAAGAGAAGTACAATCTCTATGCTGCTCCCTCGGCTGCTAATCCTAAAATGAGGGGAGAGGATAGACAGACTTAGGCTCCACCCCTTCCAGTCACTCAAGTACACTGCTTGCACCTGAGATCCCTGGGTTAGCCATGCCTTCTCACCTAGTGCTCAATCATTGATTCAGGCTCTGGCCTGGAAATTCCACCGCAACTGTGCAACCAAAGACATGAATTACTGCTAATCTATTTCTGAAATTTAAATTTTACATGGGAATATGCAATGATTTAGGACTCTGTTTGCTTAAGTATCTGAGGCAGTGCCACTACATCTTCAGAAATGCTAATTCAGAAGCTACAAACATCAGAGGATTAAAAGCCAAGTATGTACGCACAGCATACAGTTTGCATTCATACAGAAAATGAAAATAAAGAATCCATCAAGTTCACATGAAAAAAAAAAATCTCAGAAAGACTCCCAGTCAAAATACATTGTTGTTATACCATTACAGCCTTATAGCCTTTAGGACTTAGTGAGCAAAATATGTTCAACAGCAACTATTTTTATACACATACAAATAAACCCTAATTAAACCAAATCAAGTCTTGAAATCCTTGTTTCTTCTTAATTACTGGTAGTTTAAGCATCTATAAATTGTAACTAACTAACTTTTTAAATAGAAATAGATTAATTATTTTCTATTCATCATTTTGTTGTTGTTGTTGTTGCTTTTTTTAAATTATTATACACATAAGGAGAATGAGTGCGCAAACTTTTTCTTTCTTTTTTCTTCCTCTCTTTCTTTCTCTCTTTCTCTCTCTTCCTTTCTTTCTTTCTTTTCTCTCCTTGCCCAAAGACAAAGGAATGACCAGGAGCACTGGATGGATAGACTTTAATTTAGAACCATCAAACAAGAGCCACTAACACTTGCTTGAAGGCATGAAAGACACCTTTGGGATTAGCACTTTGTAAAATTTTTTTGGCTTAATAGACAAATGGCTGTTTACATATATAATATACGTAAGTTCCTATTCCTCAGACGCATAAATCCTTTTACTCAAAGAGAAGGTATATGCTTTGTACATATCCATCAGCACATTTACAAAGCAAGTAGTTATTTAAAAAAGTAGGAAAGAAGAAACTCTGTATTTCGGGCTTGCAGATGCTGCCCAAGTCTGAGGTTAAAGTTCAGGCATAGTGACTCAATGATTTTGCTCCTAAAATATCTTTTTTATTTCGTCCACATATTCATTTCTTGTTCTATTTTTGGCATTGAAACTTGTTTTCACTGTTCTCTGCAACATAACAAAGCAAAAATGGAAAGAAAAAAAAAGTGGAAAATATCACAAACTTTAGTCAAAAGGGTATCTTGGACCTCAAGTACCTGAAGTCAAATGACCTGGAAAGAAACTGACCTGGAAAATTGTGCAGGGGAAAAAAAAAACTCGGGGCGTTGGTTGATGTTCAGCTGAACCTGAGCCAAAAGTCTGCTCAGGTAGCCAAAAAGGTCAATGGCATCTTTCTTGTTTCATCAGAAATAATGCAGTCAGCAGGAGCAGGGAGGAGATCGTCACCCTGTACTCAGCCCTGCTAAGGCCACATCTTGAGTACTGTGTTCAGTTTTGGGAGCCTCACTACAAGAAAGACACTGAGGCCCTGGAGCAAGTCAAGAGAAGGGTAACAAAGCTGGTGAGAAGTCTGGAGCAGATGAGGGAACTGGGATTGTTTAGTTTGGAGAAGAGAAGGCCCAAAGAAGACCTTATAGTCCTCTACAACTGCCCGAAAGGAGGTTTTGGTGAGATGACAGTCAGCTTCTTTTCCCACATAACTAATACTATGATGTGAGGAAACAGCCTCAAGTTGCAGCAGGGGAGGATCAGGCTGGATATCAGGAAAAGCTTCTTCTCCAAAATAGAGGTCAGGCACTGGAATAGGCTGCCCAGGGAGGTGGTTGAGTCACTGTCCCCTGGAGGTATTCAAGAAACTTGTAGATGTGGTATTAAAGAACATGTTTTAGTGGGCAACATTGGTGGGAGGTGGATGGTTGGACGAGATGATCTTAGATGTCTTTTCCAACCTTAATGGTTCCGTGGTTCTATGATTCTATGAAAAGGAAGAGAAAAACACGACAACTCTAATTTGGCTGTAATGGAGAGACAGAAGCAGATAGCAAGGAAAAGGATGAGCCAAAGTCACCTGCATTTGGAAATATGTGGGAATGGAGGGATGAAGATGAAAATAGAGAGAGATTAAACAAAACCAGCCAAAAATAAAACAGAAAAAGGCAGACTTATTTTAAGCATAATGTTTCTAATCAGGACTTCAATTTCCAGAAGTCTGTAAGATCTTTGCAAAAATGCTAACAGTCCATCAATGCATGTTAAGTACACATTTTCAAAATTCACAGACTGAATCGTGAAAGTAAAAAATAAAGATATATTAGAATCAGAAATATTTAAATTTTAAAAAGTATGGATACTACTTTGTCTCATCTGTGGAAACCCTTCTATGTATTTTGGGCAGGGTAGACAAAGCAATGTTATACTTAATCTACCTTTTTAAAAACTAACATAAGGAATCTAGGGATTAAGTTATCCAGGAAGAAATCTGTAAACATGTTTTTTTAACATTGTTAAGTTTTATCTCCACCCTAAAACTGTCAGTGTGTTTTTCTCTGATGGTTATTAGTTCATAAATCCTGAAACAAAAGAAGGACCATTAATATATCAACATATACATACACCTAGCTACCGGACATTTTCCTCTAATAATTTCTAAATGTACTGGAAAATATCTTTATGAAAAAACAAACAAACAAACAAACAAACAAACAAAAAAAACACCCTGTGATTAGTTTTCATTGACTTTATTAAAAAAGAGAATCCATCGCAATAATTCTTCCAGTGGTGGTTAAATATTCATATAATATAAAAGTATTATTTGCCTCATACCTAATCTGTTTTTCTGCCTTCAACTTTCAGATGTGTTCAGACTTTCAGTATTCAGGATTCTCAATACTATATAATGGATATTTGTATTATTAAATGCTAGGGTATATTAGAAAGAATGATGCTTTTAAGCATTCATTTTCATAAATTCATTTGATACTCACTGCAGTAACAGCAGTCGGAAGACATTTGTTTTATATTAATGTGAATGTCATATCCATTTTCAAATAAACTTTATTCCAATATAGCATTATTATGCTTTTAAAATTAGGTGCCACTGAATACTTCAATGAAGATTTATGACACAGACGTGTCATGTAAGCAAATTATTGTCTGATTATTAGCTAAAAATGATAACTCTGGGCTGTATAAACCCTTTCAATATTTACCATCAGAAAGGTTTAACTGATTAAATTCTGGAATAATTTCCTAAAATAGATAAACATCATAGGCAATCTGCAGCACTGAAAATTCCACTTGCATGCTAAGCTTCTGCTTAACCAATCTGTACACCTACAAAACTTACATATAGGATTATCAGCCTGTCAGCTTTGAAATCCTAAAGTGCAACACAACATCTGCCCTTTCCTCTGAGACAGTAATGAACTCCAAAGATCCCTCCTTTCAATTATCACATCCACTTTATGAAGAAGGTACCTCTTTGCCACACACACATTTTCTTAATACAACAAAACAAGCAACTGACCAAAACCTCAATCTGCTTAAAACAAAATGTAAAGAAAATGAAAGAATGAGGATAATTAAAACTCTTGCTTTAAATACCATTGAAAAGTGATGACAGATCGTTGAGATGCGTTTTTGGAGACTTTTCAGTCTTGAAATTTCTCCCAGTACTTCTTCAACATATTTTTTTGAAACTTTTGTCACTTTAAAAAAAAAATTAGAAAGATTAAATACTAAGAGAATAAAAGGCTTTCTTTTTTTTTTTTTTTTTAATTATCAGCTCTTCAGAATGATTTAAATGTCAATGTCATGTTTGCTTTAACTAAATCTTCCACTATCACAGAGTCAGTGAAGTAGAAATCAAGTTGTAATATAAATGCTGGAAAAAAAAAATGTCCTCTACCAGCTGTTTCAATGATTCACTGATTACAGGTTTTTCTTTTTTTTAAAAAAAAGAACACAACAGAATTTCATGCCAGACTGCTCAGGTTAACTAGCTTCTCTGAGGAGTCAGAGAATAACCAGAGTGACAACATTTAGCAGGATGACTTATCTCTTCACCATAGTAATCATTAGGCTAAACAAACATACAAATCTTATGCATGATGAAGACTGATAAGAAGTGACAATACTTACAAAAAAGGTTAGCATGTCCATGGAACAAGCAGTACAGTAGTATAAAGCATAATATACTTTGGTGACCTGAACGATTACTCAAATTAGAGTATTGGAGCTAGTGAAAGGAATGGAGTAACAGCAAAAGCCTTCTCAAATTTAAAACACCGATTAAGTAAATGTTTACAGTGATGAGGTTATGAGGTAATGTATTTAATTTCATGGGAGATTTCCAAAGATCAGGACATCACCATTGAGCAGTAAAGCTCCTACAACAGGCTGAAATGGAATCAAAGAATGGCGTAAGTTGGAGGGGACCTTAAAGATCATCCAGTCCCAACCCCCTACCGTGGGCAGGGCTGCCCCCCACCAGCTCAGGCTGCCCAGGGCCTCATCCAACCTGGCTTAGAACCATCTCTTCTCCAAGCTAAAGAAGCCCAACTCTGTGAACCTTTCTTCAAAGGAGAGGTGCTCCAGCCCTCCGAACATCTTTATTACCTCCTTTTATTACAATATATCGTGGAAGTTTTTGATTGACTAAACATCTCTGCCTTTGAGAAAACATTTTTCTCTTTGTTGAATTACAGCTATCCATGGAAATATGTGGGATTAAACAAAGATTTTTTTTCTAAGCAAGTAACTTACCTGCGTGTTAGGAGAATCTATTTTATTCTTCCAGTTTTTAGGATCATCTATAATTACAGAATTAGATTTAAAGCTGTTGGTGTGGTGGAAGTTGTTAATAACCAATGAACTTCATAAATATCTAATACCTGAGTTGCACAACTTTACCATTAATTTTTCATTATCTTAGCTGTTGTACACTGCTATTCAGAATTTTCATAAACGATCCATGAGCTGTTGGATTGATGAAATATAGAATAGAACAGAGTCCTGGTTTCAGCTGGGCCAGAGTGGATTTTTTCTTCGCAGTGTCTGGTATGATACTATTTTGGCACAAAGAGAAAAACAATGTTGATAACGCACCAAAGTTTTACTTCTTGTTGAGCAGTACTGTACAGAGCCAATGACCTTTCAGTTTTTGCATTTCTGGCACTGTCCTGCCAGTGAGGGGGGCTGAGGAGGCATAAGGAACTGTGAGGGGACATAACCAGGACAGTTGACCTAAACTGGCCAAAGAGATGTTCCATACCATATGAAATCATGTGAAAAAAACTTGAAAATCTGTGGGTAGTTGGCTAGAGCGGGGGAAGCTGCTCCACAGGAACTAGTTGGACACCACTTGGTGAGTAGTGAGCAACTGCATTGTGTATCACTGTTTTGATATGTATTATTATCATTAATAGTTTTGTTTGTTTATTTGTCTCTTCTTTCTTTGCCTTTTCTGCTTTTATTTTAAACTCTGAGTTCTACTTTGTTGTTTTTTTTTCCCCTGATTTTCTTTCCCATCCCACTGGGAGGGGAAAATGAGCAAATGACTGTGTGATGCTGAGCTACTTTTTGGATTAAACCACAACAAATAGACAAAATAATTTTGCTTCCCTTAGAAATATTGATGTTCTAGGGTTTATCTTAATGACAAAGCATGATGAATGATAAAATAAGATGATCTAGATGCCAACATATCACATGCCCCAGATCATGGCAGATTACTGTCAATCCACCAGAAAGACCTGTTTCAATATTAATACATGCTTTCTGCAAGATCTAGGGATTTTCAGTCACAACTGATTTCCTTTTAAAGGTGAATCAGATTAAAAATTACAGGCATTGATTTCTTCTTATTTTTTTATTTATAACAGGCACAGAATAGTACATAGGGAAAGCTTCTTCACAGGGTGCAGATCTAAAGCTAAGGTGATAAGAGATGGGAACTTAAAGGATCTGGACAGGACACATCCCAAAGGATTTTCAGAATTTTCAGGATTTTCAGGATTTTCTGCATAATGAGAAATAGTAACAAATTAAAATACTATTTGGTTATTGCAAACTATTGAAAGGACATATGAAGTTTACTAATAGGCAAGGTATTAAACAATGTAAACTTATAAACGAATTGAAAGTAAATGCTTTCTTGCTGCAATTTATTTTTTTATGAGAAGAGGATCTACTTAGTATGCAGATGCATTTCAGATCTCTAGTGGATCTCTAAATTACATAATTTCCATTGAATGTACTGAAGTGTGGTAGACAAGGAACAAAGGAAACAGATCACTGTCTCTTGCCATTTCTGTGAAGAAGGGTCCAGTAAATTCCATGTATATTTTTTTTCCCAAAGGAAAAACAAAAAATACAAAAAATACAACATAAAGCTAGCATATTCAGATTTCACTCTCTTTGAAGGTAATCTTAATGCTAACGTAAACTGGAGATATCGAATGAAAAGATGCTTGCATAATTTGCTTAAGGAGTGAAGTACTCTTTGAGGAAAGAGACAGATTTGAGAGAACAGATAAATATACAGATGCAACGACGAACAATTACTTAAATGCAGGATCATTAAAAAGAAATCAAAGGTAACTTTCTTTTTCCTTCTCCTTTTGTTTCTCATCTCATCAAAAACAAATTATATGACACATTCTATAGTATCTTACAAGGATGTAAGTGGGGTGACATAAGCCTCACTTAAACTCATAAACACACTGTTGCAATCTGAATGACTTGTGCTTATATATCAATAATCAATAACGGTACTGTCATTTTGCCCGAATGAGCGGAGAAGCTTCAGCACATATAAATGAAACCAGGTTAGACATCAAACCTTGATGCATTTGTTAAAGGCACTGTATGACTGGCTTCCTAACTGACAGATCTCATTGTGATATGAAAACAATTAAGGAAAAGATCAAATGTTGGAATCTAAGCACATTTTCTCATTGCATTCTGCTTTGCTTTCTGAGAAAGTTCCACTTGATAAACAACACTTTCACTTTCGAGGGAATCAGAAAATTATAAAACTGCTGAGTGGTTTTTATTGCAAGGTGACATGCCTAGAAATATTTCTTTAGTGTTTTTGCGCCTTACATTTTTAGCTCTGCAGAAGCTGCTCTGCTTCCGATCAGTTGTTTTGTTGTGAGTGGCAGGGGTAGTGTTATTTTTTCCCAAAATGCATTTTCAACATCTCAGTGATGGAAAGAAAAAAAGTTAGGCATGTGTTGGAAGGGCAAACTGTAGTTCTGTTTAGGATTTCCTCCTTAAATTTCAGGAAGAAGTCTGGAAAATGAGAGAAGCACATTCTGGAGTGGTTAGCTCTGTTCAATGAACCAGAGAAATCTTGGGTTTTTGACTCTCCTCACAGGTAAAAAAAGATACACAAGGGAAATCTGGGATGTGGGAGTAATGAAACTTCCTTTGGAAAAGAATGTATGTCAGAAACAAATATGAATGTGTTTTGCATTTATCAGACAGTGATGGGTAATGTTATTTTAAAAAAACAATAGGTGATGAAATCAGATGTAACCTACCAACTAGATACCAAGAAGGTCTAATTAAATGTAAAATGTGAATCAATTAAAGCATATGAACAGTAGAACAAATCCAGAGGGCAAAATAAGTGATTATGACCAATCAGAGAATAGATCAGCAATTAGCCCTCTGACCAACTTACTAGATTGGTCCCACAGCATTTAGCATGAGTTACATTGATAGGTACTTACAGAGATCAAGAACCCTGTAATGACACTGAAATGTTGCCTTTTTGGAAGCGTTAACATAATTGCATTTATTTTCTCTGAAGAGCTATACTGCTATCACAGTTACAGAATCAGTTGAATACTGAATATTTTAATACATTTCAGATGAAAGAATGCTTGTCTACGGTTTGGCCCCATTTTGAGCATCAATCCTCACTGTAAGTTGTCATTGCATAGATAAGATCCAAATAATCATTGATTGGATCTAGGTTAACCAAAATATCTGACTACTTAATACATTTGACTTCGTTCTCAGTTCAGAAGTTTCTGAACACAGCTTTAGAGAACCGGCTGAAATACTGTTCATTTTGTATGCCTGCATGACCAAGGAATAAGGACCACAGTTAGGGGACTGGGTCAGGGATGGGTGAAAGGAAAATTCTATTCTGCTATGATTTATATTCAGGCAACCAACACTGTGGGTTGATCCAGTGAATACGCCCTGAGGATTTGCCAGTTTTCTTATAACAAGGATTCAGAAGTCAGCTTTGTCAGAAAGCTGAGAAAGTCAGAAGCTCAGAATTTTAGTCTAGCTAAGACACTTATTTCCTCCTCAATCCTTAATCTTACAGTAAAGAGAAAGAAATGTTCATATGAATATGTAGGGACTTTGTCACTTATATTTTCTTTCAAGGTGTTCAATTATTTTATCCATTATTTCTCAAAGAATATATACCTGGTCCATAACATCATACAAAAGCAAATACAGCGCTGTCAGAAAAAAAAAGGGGCTGCAGTATCTCCAGTAGCATGTGAATGATTGTGAAAGGGATCCTAGGTGAGAATCCATCTGAACTAATTAAACTACAAGTTGTCAATCTTAACTTTCTTCCAGATTTTCTAGTAAGAACAACAATAACAAAAAAAAAATAGAGTCCCTTTCACCAAGAATCAATGATCTAATCACTGATGTTATAGCACTATTTTACATTTCACTGTAATTACATCAGTTGCAAGCTCATAATCTGTTCAAAGAACAAGAGTGTGGGTAGGACTTAATCAGCAGCCAGATACCTCTAGAATCACCTTCTTCGCATTACAAACTCGATCAACAGGTAATGATACAAAATCAGCAGTTTTATAGAGGCACAAGTTATCTTACAAAACCTGATGAGATAGGCAATACAGAAAATACCAGAAAAAAAAAAGGCTAAATTTACAAATTTCCATGTGACTGAAATTCTACAGAAAGTAGCTATCAGAAACAAGGGTTATTTCACTGTTTAGCAAAAGCAATTTTTTGGCCCATTGACTCTGTATATTTTATTTTATAGTTCACAACTAAAGAACATAAATTCTTCCTCCTTCACAGGCTGCCTTAATTTAATATTTTGCCTTTTTATGTCTAAGTAAAATGGCTTGGTAATTATTAGTAATAGAAAAAATAATTATATGTTTGCAACTGCTTCAGTGAATAAATTGTGATCATTGAGCCTTCTATGACAACACAATGGACACCGAGTTCTATAAACATTAAGTAATATCATGCACTCTTAAACATGTGATTGCAATTCTTATTGAACAAGTAAAGGGAAGTGTTGACTGGATACTCTTGTTTAATTATGGTCTATACCTTATATTTACAGATGAAAGAAAGCTTGCTTTCCCTATGCTTACTAACATAAATTGTAAACATTTATTGCTGTCAGTAAGGACAGTGGATTTATATCAACTGCAAATGCATTCTACCCTTTTTTAAAGACTGATTTAGAATGTAATAAGGAGGAGGAATTTAGAAAATCTAGTAACACAGTTTAATGATTTGAATATATACCAGATTGTAAGAAAAGAACAATGAAAACATTTTTTAAAAATTGAAATAGTGATGGATATTTATACTCTTTTTTTATCTGAACTATAATGTAGTAAAACATGGGCAACATTTTAGGAATTTAACTTTTCTGTAAAAAGTTTTCCTTTAAACTGTCAGATTTGAAGAAACCAGTTTCTTTTGTTCCCTACAATCTCCTTCATTCAGAAAGACTTTCTAAATGAGGAAGCCTATTCTGTTCCCATTCTAAAAAGTGGTGAAAAAGAATCAACGTGAGTGCATTCTTCCCACAAAGATGTCCTCTATTACCACCTTCGAAATAGTACTTCAGTAAGTTACTTAAAAGTGTGCTTGGATAAATTTCTTTGCAAAGGAGAAAATATCACACATATGAAAAGTGGATAGACCTCAGTTTAATAAAAAGCAAAACCTTAGTTAAACGTTTAAAGGATGGGAAACTTTTTGCTGTGCTAAGAACAAGGTCTTCAGACTAGGCCGCAGTCAAATTACAGCTACACATTGTAAGCATTTAATATTCATAAAGGATGTGGTTTTTGATCTTTATCATAGAGAAGCCCTAAAATCAAAACATCTAGATTACGTGCCTACTCAACCTGGCAATTCTGCTTTAGTAGCTCTTTCTCCTTTTCCTGTGACCTCTTTCCATTCTTCAGAATGGGAAAAAATGCAGGAAATGACAAACCTGATCTCTAGAAAGACTTCACCATATTGAAAGCATAGTTTGCATTGGTGACAGATATATTCACATAGCAAGCTGGAAATGCCTGACTTACGTCAAGCTGGATGAGATATGTCTTTGAAGGTTACTTCTTCAGTGTAACATATTATTAAACTTCTACATTTTCATGACATATGTTCAATTACTTCAGCTGTTTTCTGTGAGACACTTTCCACATTAAGCACATACTCAACTACACTTTTCATGAACTGTCATCTCAGAGAAAATACTGAAAAGTAGCATTCTAAGAGTAATGTTCTGAATATAAAACTTCATTATTAGATTTTGAAATCAGATCCTGTGCACTGTTTTGATGTGACAAAGAGCAGTACACATACATACATACACACCTTGCTGAAAGAAAAAATCTCAGTCAGAAGACAGGGAAGAGAGACTTTAGAAAATAAATAATTAACATCAGTCAAGAAGTAATGAAAAATGAACACAAAACTACTCATATTATCCTCATATAGCTCATATTATAAAAACTGAATTTTACCCATTCAGTTATTCCAATTCATGCTGAACGGGGTACTGTTGCCACCTAGATGAATTCACTAAATGATTTCAAAGACTGTAAGACTGAATTTTCTTGGAAGAAGAAAAGACGTAGTTCACAGCCTTCTGCTTGTCCAGAAACAAATGAAATGGAAAATATGAATTTTCTTGACATCTTTTTCTAATGTCACTCTTTCATGCTTTTTTCTCTATTAGTTTCTGATTCTTTGTTGATATGCTAACTTTCCCAAAGAACTGTAGTATGTTTTCTCTTAATGACATCACTGATTATTCAAAAATATTTTCTTTGGGTATTTTATAATCTGTTTCATTCAGTTATTTACAAAATTACATGGACAGCACACAGCTTTTAAAGAAAATTATATGTTCCCTTTTCCTGAAATAAAAAACGGATTTCGTCCATTTTCAAAGGATGTATGCATATTGCACCAGGAACTAATCGCTCTTACCAGCATTGTAGACAACAAAAAATATAAACAAATATGGATACTGGTGATAGATAAAGTGTAAAATTCATACAGAAGTTGGTAATTCTAAGTCAAAGGTCTAAGACCCCTAAGTCCTCTGAATTTACAATGCAATGTATTTTATAAGAGATTCACAAATATTAAGACAGATAAAGCACAGCACACAGCAAACCACCCTTTTATTTTTCCCAGGCAGCATACTACAAGTCTATCTTTAGCTTCAGAACTGCAATGACTGAAATCTTTACAGCATTTTTTGCATAAAATAGTGAGATAAAAAACATATAGACGTCATCTTTCTTCTTTGATCAGTATGGGAAGGAAAGGAAAGGAGAATAGAGAAGCATTTCATCATTTTATCAAATTAAATAAAACCAAAGCCACAGCAGTGGCTTTTGAAGAAGTCAGCAAAGTTACACAGATCAAACTCTAAAACACAAAATGCAAAACCTCAGCATAACAGATGAACTACGTACACATTAGGTAATGCTGAATTTCATCTCATTGACATCCCATTGAATAGGAACGCTGACCTGCTCTATTAGTTTGATCAACATTTATGATTTAAGTACTGATTTTAAGGTTGAGGCTGGACACCAGAAATTAAGCTAGTTTATCCCAACTGCTGCCCCATTGCTCCAGCGGGACACTTCTAGGGAAAAAGGATATAATTCTATCCTTGTGATCAAGTGAGTGTGCTCAAAAGAAATAACTTCTGAGTGCAGATGCACAGCATACACTACGAAGGCAGTCTGCACTGGAGTGTCCTGTGAGTAGTGGGGGAATACCAACAGTCTCAGAGGTGTCAAAGATAATGAAAATCATATGATTTTCCTAGGAACCCAGAGGAGACTACAAAGTCTGATGATTAGTACCTTCCACAGTGTTTTTGGCCTCCACGCTTCAGATAAAAGATGGCCACTTCAAAATGTTGTAATTCATGACTCCATCATCTATCAATGTTAGTAGGGTAAGAACTTCCTTCATGGAGTAGACAGTTGTAACAGTTAACAAGAGTTCCCACTGGTATAAGATGTCTTTCTCAAACAAGGGCTCTGGGAGAAGTGGTAGAATCTGATTACTCTGGAAGAATCTCTTGAAAACAGGAGCTGCAACAGAAACTGCATGGAGAAGCACTTGATCAAACCTCTGCGAACTTAAAGCCCTCATAGATATCACTGATTTGTTGATACATAATATAGTAGCAAACACAGTGGTCTGGACTGGAAGATGATGAGAAAAACAATATGAAAAGGAAAACCTTTTGCAGGCACCACTATCACGTCCAGTTAAACCCTTCAAACTGGAATCCAAGCACAGTGATAAACCTCAGGTTGAATTTTCCTTGCAGTTTGCCGTATGAACCTAATATTATGAGTGTAATAACATGCATGCAACTCTTATAGGAAAACATCTACCACCAGGATGCGTTAACAGGATCTCTCTGTTTCTCCTTTGGTTAGCTCTCCTATTTTCCTAGCCAAATCACTATTTTTCCATCTATTCATCTGCTCCAAACCAGGTCTGTAAGCTGCACAGGAAAAGAGACAGGCATTAGGGAATGGTCTGCCTCACCCTAAAAGCAAGGAAATCTCTTTGTCTGAGTAAAATTGTCTCTCTCCAGATTTCAAAAAGGAAGCTGGAATGTTCATTCATAACAGTCATACCTCAGAAGAATACAGGCATCAAGATAAAAGATGCCTAGCTCCTTACAGAAACTTTTTTCAGTATGTTTATTTGCTGGAAACTAGGCCTTACTAAGACATCACTGGCCCAGGCTTATGTCCGAGGTTCAGTTTTTCTGTGAAATTAGTAATCTGCTATTATAATATTTAAGTTAACTAGAAATACATTTCTCAATATTATTTTTCAGACATCTGGAATTTTTTTTTTTTTTTTTGAGCATTATAACACGCATTTCACTGATACAGTGAAACCTATTAGGAAATAAATATTCATAGTTAACTCCCACATGCTCTTTGTGCCAAGAGAGTGAGAAAGAATATATATACATTACTGCCAGAACAGTAGGCTTTTTTGAGCAGTGAGTCACGGATGAATGAAGAAGAAAATGTAAGATACCCAAAAATGGCAGCACATAATGAGCTAGGACAAGACCTCAAGCACTATTATCTTATTATTTTTCCATTATACATACAACATCCTTGCATATTTCCTAGTAGAAAATGAATATAAATTCCCTTAGAGTCTTACGGTGACATACAGAAATAATCTAAATATTAATGTGTGCTACTGAAAAACTGAACAGTTTGCTTAATTTTCACTCTTTGGACATGTATATGTTTGATCTTAGAGTGCATTAGTTTCATACCCACTGTATAAAAATTCAGTACAGCATACATCATTTACATGTGTCCTCTCAGGTACTTAGCTGTGATGAATAACAACTCAAGCAACACTTAATGCTCATAATATTAAATGAACAGTTTGTCACAAATAAAATGAAATGAATGACATTTTATAGTTCAGGCAAGACAGACTAACACTAGTAGGTATTTATTCACTGATATTGCCAGAAGTCCCTTCATCAAAAAGGAGCACTGCTGTCTTTTTCCCCTCCAACCTTCTAACTTACTTCATTGCTCCTCTTCTGCAGTTTGCAATAATCAGTAAAAAAAATATAAAATGTAACATGTTTCCCTTTAAAAATTATTTTGGCACAAGAAAATACACTTGCCAAATGCAGACTGTAAAGTGGCAATATATATTTATAAAGGGGTACAAAAACATTGCATTTACACATCAAGTGAAAAATAAGGAGCTCAGCATACCATGGTTATCCTTAAGTATGTAAATATATAACCACATGGTGGTGAAATTGCAGGCAATATTAGCCTCTTTTGAAAAACACTATATTTTCATCAATGCTGGTAAAGACACTAGTAAACATATTTTGACAGTCATTCCTAATTATAGGAAGTATTATGAAATCTCCAAGTCTTTTTAAACACTAGATATCTAGCAACAGGTCTCTCTAATTTTTTGGATTCACATTCCTGAAGGATTTTTTGGCTGAAGGATTGCCAACTACCAATGTCCAACTGATGAAAACAAAGGAAAAGTAGCTCAAGTACTTTTAAAAAAAATCAAAACCCACCCGCCCAACAACAACAAACAATAACAAAACAAACAAAAAATTGAAGCAAATCTGCAGGAAAAGAACTCTCACAGTTTAATGAGTATACTCTGAAGGACTTAATTTAGCAGGCAAACCTAAACATTAATTTACCTTTAAGTACTCATGTCAACAATAATAATTTTGCATAAATCAATGTGCAAAGAAAAAAGGAAGATGCCAAGCTATCCATTTTAACTGCTGGCACACCAATCAGTGCCTGTTACCCTTTTTTTCCCCCCTTTTTCTATACTGATTTTTAATACTTCTTTCTAGCATTGATAGTATGGGGCTATTTTCAATGACTGAAATCAATTAAAAAAAAAAAAAAAAGTTATTCATTTCACAAATGTCTATGAAGACAAATAATGAAGAAAACTTATTTTACTTGAGGCGCCTTTTCACTGAGATAACTGCTCCCCACTTTTACCTGAAGATGTCACAGTGACTTTGAAGGGCCTGACCTTGCATCCACTGAAGGGTACTACATTGATTTTCAACAGACTTTACCTAAGCCCTTAGGAAATCAACAAGTTTTACTCACCAAGCAATATATCTAGCCATACTTTTTTTTTTTTTTTTTCTAAAAGTATTTGTTACTTCAGTAGGATTTACTCGAGGTATTTAATAACTTTCTCTTCTCAACATTTCCACCTATTCTACAAACATCCAAACCCTTCACATAAATATATGCTTAGCATCAGAAAACATAATTTTCAGAATAAGTTTGGAAAAGTGAACTTTGTTTCCATGCTTAATATAAATGCCCCTCGAAATAATGAAGACAATAACAGGACAGATTATAAGAATTTACTGGAACCTTTGAAGCACCCTTGTATCTTAGTGGGAGATTTTCCAACAAATTTCTTCATAGGAAAAAATATAAATACTTAAATATAAATTACTTCTAAATATATGAAGGTTAATTTAGGAAAAAAAAAGAGAAAAATTGATAGCAATTACTGTTCAACATTAGCTATGAATATCTTAAAAGCCAATTCACTTGCTATTGTCTTAAAACAGGTAACTTGAGGTCTGGAGAATGATACATTCTTCTCATAATGAGGTACCTTAGAAGATCCATGCTGCACTTTTCCACTTACTATACTTAGTAAAGTACTTGCTTTTCAGTAACATTCAAAGAGCCCTTTAAGATGAAAAAAGCATCAAGGCTGAACAATACTGTTAGTGTCAAATTGGATTTACTAAAAACTTTGACTGAATTCTTTCCAAAGTTAAGATCTTCATCATTACTTTAAGAACATGAATTTTATCATGGAATACTAACTTAGTCAAGTCCATGAACATCTTTTTATTGACCTTAGAGAACAATTAATCAAATTCTTATTGTAGACTGACTTTAGTGCTTGACTTCAAACATTCATGTAAATATCAAAATATACTGTACTCATCATGCAGTGCATGCAATTTGATCAAAGCTAACTCAAAAATTCTTCTAATGACAGGTAGCAGCCATATTTATGTTGGACAGTAAACAAACTTATAACCATGAATGGTACAAGGTGTAGCAGTTCCTGCATTTGATTGGAGAGAAATGACTGACTTGAAGCAGAATGAGCCTCTCCAGGGGAACACCAGCTGGTGGTTAGAACAACAGACTGAGCTCAATACATATAATGTGAAGACAGGAGCAAAATCAATATCACTCAACTGTTCTTTGAAGGATAAATACATACATAAAATGTGAAGGAACTGAAGACAGCCCACTGATACATTCATAACCTAATGGATACTGCAAACACTAACAATAGTAGAAAAGTATGATAAAACAGCTTCTAGACAGTCTTTGAACACTTGAAATTAACACTATAAGCTATGCTAGAGAAAAAAGTTTCACATTCAGCATTGCCACTGAAAGATATATCAGATGCTAGTGTCTGTATGATGATATTTCTGACAGAAAATTGTACTGTTCAGCTTTTACAGAAGTGCCATCTACAGCAAAATACTCAACAAGTCTTTTTCTTTACCTCAGCTTTGAGTTTTAATCTGACTGATTCTTTGTTATTACAGTAAAAACAGTTACTTCTTGAGGCTGATATTTTTCATTGATTCCTCTGGCAGAAATGCTTTCATTATTGTTCCCTTTACTTAAGCCACATTTCACTCTATGAAACCAAAGAACTGTGTTTAGAAAACAGAGTAAAAGCGTAACAATTTGAAGGACACTACACCTGAAGAGGAAAAAGAAAAAAAAAAGTGAAGTGAAGTGAAGTGAAGTGAAGTGAAGTGAAGTGAAGTGAAGTGAAGTGAAGTGAAGTGAAGTGAAGTGAAGTGAAGTGAGAAAGCAGTAGCAGCAGCAGCAAAGACTATATTTCAAATGCTTGCGTGAAGCTATGTTGGAAGGTAAAAACACTGCTCAATTAAAGCAATAGTTAGCATCTTCAGTACCATGCTGGAAGCCTCAATGATACTACTTCTAATAGTGCATTATCCAGTATTTTAGTTTAAAATCAAAAATATTTTGTAATTCCACTATACATCAGTAAAAGCTGCATATAATTGCACTCCATCACTGATCAGTTCACTTCTACCCATTTAAGATCACAGGGAAACATAGAATCATAAAGATTGTAAAATAGTTCCAAGATCATCCAGTCCAATCATCCACCTACCACCAACACTGCCCACTAATCAAGTCCCTCAGTGCCACATCTCCGCATTTCTTGAACACCTCCAGGGACAGAGACTCTACCACCTCCCTGGGCAGCCTATACCTGTACATCACTACTCTCTCTGAGAAAAAAAATTTCCTAATATTCAATCTGAACGACCTCTGGCTCAACTTGAGCCCTTCACCTCTTATCCTATTGCTGTTATGTGGGAGAAGAGGCTGACTGCCACCTCAGCACAACCTCCAGTCTGAACAACTTCAGTCAGTTCCCTCAGCTGTTCCAACTACTTATTTCTCGTTCTGTAATGAGCCTAAAATCTTCAGACGTGTAGATGTGCCCCATAGACTATACTGAACTTCCTTCACTGTTGGCATTTGAGATCTTCCATCCATTTAAGTACTTCAGGGCAGCACAGTGACTTTGACTTATTTGTAGTACTGCTGTTCTCTACAGAGTTTCATACATAAGTCAAAAGCTCTACCTCACGGTCCCACATCAGTATTAAGAGAGAGTTGGCTGCCTTTTAAAGTTTCTGTCTGTAATGTTAAAGGCAGGCTACATTATTAAAACAAGAGAAGAGGAATTAGGTTTCCCCTGAAAAAAAAAAATTATGAGTATGAAGGAAGTTATATTTACTGAGTAATACAGAAGCCTGGAAATAAATGTGTCATATTTTCTTTTTAACTATTAGAACTTTAGAAGGAAATGGCTTGTTTAGCCCCAAAATGTGGAGGCAATCTGTCCATTTATGACCAGTAACAGCCTGTACCACAGAAAGTACTGGAAGAAATTGATCCAGACTGAAAATTCTTTGGGTAACTATTGAAGGAATAAGCAGGAATAGAAGTTAAACAGTTTATCAATTATGTGAGAGTAGTCCTGAATCACTTGGGACAGACTGATAGGTTAGAGCTTCCTATATATTTGGGAAACAAAACTATAGGTTTTGCTTTTTAAACTCCTTTATCTTACAAAGAAGATGCTTCATCTCTTGTTTATTATACTCTTGTGAAACTCTTAACAATATTTATTCAAAACATTAATTAGACACTTTAATGTTGACTCATAAGTAATAGAATGAATATGCAGCATGTGTTTTGGTTCAGAAATTAAAGTACAAAGAGATGCATTTATTAAGGAATTGGGATTGTACAGGAAATGTATTAAAATATTCTATTTCTACTAAAAGGTTTTGATTAAATTATTGATTTCTATTTCTGTTCAAATATTCTATTATATTATTAATATATTCTAATACAGAATCACAGAATCCTTAGAGTTGGAAGGGACCTTTAAAGGTCATATAGTCCAACTCCCCTGCATTGAACAGGACATGCATAGCCAGATCAGGGTGCCCAGGTCCCGTGCCTTGAAAGACTCCAGGGGCAAGGCACTAACCACATCTCTTGACAACCTGCTTCAGTGCCTCACCACTCTCACTGGAAAAGATTTTTCCTTATTTCAAACCTAAATCTACTCTCTTTAAACTTCAAGCCGTTTCCCCTTGTTCTATCACCAGAGACCCTGCTGAAGAGTCTGTCCCTTTCTTTCCTGTATCTCTGCTTTAGATATTGAAAGGCTGCTATCAGGTCACCTTGTAGCCTTCTCCAGGCTGAACAGCCCCAGCTCTTTCAGCCTGTCCTCGTAGGAGAAGTGTTCCATCCCTTGGATCAATTTGTGGACCTCCTCTGGACATGCTCAACATGTCCATATCTCTCCTGTACTAAGAACTCCATATCTGGACACAGTACTCCAGGTGAGGCCTCACCAGTATAGAGTAGAGGAGCAGGATCACTTCCCTCAACCTACTGACCATGCTTCTTTTGATGCAGCCCAGGATATGGTTGGCTTTCTGGGCTCCGAGGGCACATTGCTGGCTCATGTCTAGGTTCCCATCCACCAGTACCCCCAGCTCTTTCTCAGCAGGGCTGTACTCAATCCTTTCATCCCTCAGCTTGTATTGGTAGCGCAGGTTGCATTGACCCAGGTGCAAAATATTGCGTTTGGATTTGTTGAACCACATGAAATTCTCCTGGGCCCACTGCTCAAGCCTGTCTAGGTCCCTGTGGATGGCATCCCATCCCTCTGCTGTGTCAACTGCACGCCACAGCCTGGTGTCATCAGCAAACTTGCGGAGGGTACACTCAACCCCACTGTCAATATCATTGATGAAGATACTACAGATTATTGGTCCCAGCACTGACCCTCTTGGGACACCACTCGTCACTGATCTCCGTTCAGACACTGAGCCATTGACCACCACTCTCTGGACTTGATCCTACAGCTAGTTCTTCATCCATTGAACAGTCCACCCATCAAATCCATATGTTTCCAATTTGGAGAGAAGGATGCAGTGGGCTACGGTGTCAAAGGCCTTACTGAAGTCCAGACACATGACATCAGTGGCTCTTCTCTTGTCCACCGATGCAGTGATACTATCATAAAATGTCACTAGGTAGGTAAAACAGAACCTGCCCTTGGTGAAGCCATGCTGATTCTCCTATATCACCTCCCTGTTTTTCATGTACCTTAGCACAGGTTCCAGAAGGATCTGCTCCATGATCTTTCCTGGCACAGAGGTGAGACAGACAGGTCAGTAGTTCTAGGGGTCATCCTTTTTACCTTAAAAATGGGTGTGAATGGGTGGAATGGGTGTAAATATTTATGTTCTAAAACAAAAACATCTGACATATGCATCTGACATTAGAAACAACAGTACTGTGCATCTGACATTACATAGCTCGCTACTCATGCAATATGCTCTTAATAATTAATTTGGAATGTTATTTTCCTTTTTTGTTTTCAACATTTTTTCAGCAAATCTTTCATGTTATGAATCAAATTATGGCAGCCTCCCCTTCCTGATAAGTGTAAAAAAGGTCCCTCACTTGCAGGGCTGACATCTGACTAGTTTGAGGTATTGTCACAGGCCCTAAGTAGAGCAAGTTCTTAAATACAACTTACACTTGAAAAAACTCATTGCTTCCATTGCTTCCAGTAAAAGAAAGTCAAATACTCAGCCATCTGTAAGGATACTGCCACAGCAAAAAACACCACCAGTATTCAGGCTTTTGTTTAGCAAATAAATTGTGTGTACTTGTTTGTTTTCATTTTTCTACTCACAGGTACTGCTACCATTAACCGTACAAAAGTAACAATTTTGCTTCAGAAAAAAAATGTCAACAGTTACCAAATGTTATTAATCTACCATAGTAGATTGACTTACATGTTCACATTTAGGTACCAGATTAAGGTCAAGGGGGAAAACTTGTGAGTTCTGCACTTCTATGTGTTGTTTATGACTGCAGATCTCTTTCTCAGCAAAGGGAAGTAGGAAGGCAATAGTACACCAAAGGTAATCTTGCTAGGCGAGGCCAGCACTGCTGTTGAATTTGCTGGGTAAGACATGGGAAAAAAATATGCCAAAGTGATCATACGGGAGTGGTCATTCTATGATAATCAGGTATTAAAAATATTGCAATCAACACATTATGGTGTTTAAAGAATCACCACAGGGATAAAGGTAAAACACCAAGGGAAACTCTTTCCACTGCCTCTGAGGAAAAGCCTTATAGAGGGACATGAATTAATATAAGACAGGCAACTATTTACAGCTACTGCTATTGCTCTCTTAAATAAAATTCCCAGTATTTAATATATCGAGGCAAAAATGACAGCAACTAAAACTCTATTGTTGCCAATTAGGGCAGGGATTATGAGATTAAATGTATTCACTCATCCATCCAGATGTGTCAGAATCCTGGAGATAACTTTCTTTATCTTTAATAGAATTTTTATTGAAGTAACTTATCCTCAGTGCAAGAAGCTTGAGGAGCTCAACTCTGTCTACAAAGACATTATCCTGCAGACTCAATCTACTAGCAGTCAGTACATATGTATTCACTTTATCTGGGACAGTTTAGGACAATGTTATGTGGAGATTCCCCATTTCCTACTTTCTCTAGTTCTTCCCTGCTTACTCAAAACAAGCATAAACATGATGGCTCAGTTACTGAGTGTGCATTCTGCATAAAACATGCATATATGCCTTGTTGCCTTTCATGGACTGTGATACTGATTGCAGAATTGCATTTTATTGTGTGACCTTCAACCATTTCCTGATTATGTGGTATGTTCACTAGGGCTAAGAATACACAGTGAAATTATAATACACACTTTCATATTGACTAAAAAATTAATTCATCTTCTTCTATATTTATGTTTACATTATGGATCACAGTTGCATAGATACAGTTACATGTAACAGAAGTATTTAAAAATACAGGTGAACAATCAGCAACTTACAAATATTATGTAGAATAGATATTATATATACTATATAGAATATAAAGAAAAGGGAATATTTTCCAGTGGATCCAGACTGAGTGGTCTACCCAGAAAGAAAGGAAAGGAAAGAACTATGAGAAATAAAAATAAAAGTAATGAAAGGGAAAATAATGGCAAGGAATGGAAACGAAGGCAACAGAAAACAAAATGAAGAAATAGCAAGAAATAAATGAGAGATCAATGAATAAGTTAAAAGGGAACACAGTGTGTATAAGAGAGGTGGTGATTACAGTTAGGTTCCCAGCAGAGTTTGACCATTTGATGTACAACCAGAAGAAGAACCAAAGTAACATAAAAATAGTTTACTTGAAAGGATCTACAGGAATAGAAGTCCGGCAGAAAATATTTTTACCACACAAAAATTCAAACCTATCCAAAAACACTGTTTAGTTACTAATCCAAATACCATAACACAACTAAAAGTCATGTGTAAAAACTAGTAATGATTTTTAAACACTAGAAGGGATACGCAGTGCATAGGTACACTATGAAGCTTCCATGACAGTAGTCTGATTATAGTGTTAATGCAAAGTGTCCAATAAGAAAAGTATGAGTATCTGCAATAGAGCACATGTAGTATAGTTTATGATTTCACCATGTTTGAATCTTGCTGTATGGTCACAGATGACACTTCCACCTGGGGGACCTCATCTAAAAGTCCATTTGTTAAAATCACAATCTAGTGAGTAGTAAGCCATTCCTAGAACTTAGATACTGACAACCAGTATTTTCGTTTATTTTTTAAGCCATGTTCAAGTCGCTGCTTCATCCAGAAGAGACTTCAGAGTTCACCTCCATTCTCTCTAAGTCAATAGTACTAAAAGAAGGTGAAAGAGATAAAGCAGGAGATACTGACTTTATAAGTGGTAATGGTGTGCTCCTCCAGAGTATGCTACTTCTCTGTTGTAAACAGTTTGCCCTACCCCTTTCTAATCACAAAACAGTGATTCCACCATGTAATTTCAAATCTCAGTTTACATCGAGGTAGAAAAAAACAAACAAATCAGAAAGAGTAAAACTAAATTAATACTGGAGACCAATACTTAAAACAGCAATGGATAGACTACACAGAACTGACGAACCTACAAAGCTAGAACACTTCTCTGAAAAAGAGCTTGAATGAAAAACCATTGAGCACAATGGGACAAGAAAGACCTGTCAATGAAAAATTTTTGTCTTTAAAAGATGTGCTAAACTAATCATACACATACAAGTACACTGAACCAATCATTTGTTTGGTATTTGATCAGAGGTTACTGTTTAAATAGCTAGGTTTCTTGTCTTCTTAAACATACTTGGAAGCTCACAAGAAAATCAAACTTTTTCACACCTGTAGGCCAAATTACTTCAATTTTTGCATCTATTTAAATATTAAAGCTGGCAAAACACTTTGCCAGGTAGACTTATAACTGCCTACCACTTTTGGCAGAAAACGTCTACTTTTCATCACCAGCCTCAAAATGATTCCAATTTAATTGCTTTGTAAATAATTAGTGATGTCAATCCCACCAACTTTTTTAGAAGTGAGAATACTAACTCTTACCTCCTGGCCATGTTCCAATTAATTATATTATCCTCCTTATCTTCTTTTTTGGAGAATTTATCCACTTATTAAGAAGTTCTTCAGGGAAATTAGCCTGAGAGCTTACAGAACACACTTAAAATTCTGCCATTAAACCAAAAATCATCCAATTGATGATTAATCCAGTGTACTTTTCTCTACGTAGTTTTTTAAATGTAGAAATGTTGCTCGTTTGAACTGAATTTGAAGTTCGTTTTCAGTAAATATGTAAATTCTGAACTATTTATTTCAGTTGCTTAAGCTGTAGTAAACAACAAATAAAGTGACTCTGGTGCTTTTTAAAATTAAAAATCATCATAATTATCTTTGAGAAGGATTCTACATCCATTTCATTTTGGCATCTGTCATGCTTCTTGTATTCATATAGACCATCACAGCTAATGAAATACAAATCCTTCTAAATCCCACTACACCTATTTTCTTTCCAAAACTAAGATTGAGAAGAACCGTATACCAATACACAACTGGGCTTTTAAGGTGAATTGCCTGTCTTTTGAAAATCGTTTTATTAACTCATGACAATCATTTGTTTCAGAAAGATATTTAAAATTTATATTTTAGTCTGTCATTTGTACTGAAAACATAATAATACTGCTTACCTACCCTGGAGGTGTTCAAAACCAGGTTGGATGGGTCCCTAGGCAGCCTGATCTAGTATTAAATAGGGAGATTGGTGGCCCTGCCTGTGGCAGGGGGTTGGAGATTCATGATCCTTGAGGTCCCTTCCAACCCAGGCCATTCTGTGATTCTGTGTTTCTATTTGGAGGAAAACAAACTCTGTCTCGTGATTTTTCTAATATACTTTTACCTTTCCTCTCTCCTCATCTTCTCTCTGTGATTTTGAACAAATCCTATCTGTCCTATTCTTGAAGACAACAAAAGTATACTTTTTTTTTTCTTTAATATTGTAAAAGAAACTGTATGCCAGCAACTGTTTAGCTTATCATTTCAATCATTGTACGCAACCTTCCTGAAAGGAACAACTAGATCTAAGATTTCAGTCTGAATAATTTTTATTTTTATTTTTATTTTTATTTTGCTGCCTTCAAGGCTGTGACTCAAGTTTCAAAACTTTAATACAAAAAAGCCTTTTTCCTTTCCTTGAACATTCTGCAAATGGCTTTCAATTCTTCATTGCCAACATGATTACAGGTAAAAATGAGTAATCAAGAACAATGAGAAGATAATTGTAAAATTGAAAATCTCAGTTGCTCTGATTATACAAAAAGCACAATGTGGTCATTAGTCTAGAATTCTCTACTTTTAAAGGAAATTGCTCTCTCAACTTTTTTGGCCACTATGAAGAACTGCTGTTAGAAACTTAACAAAAACATTTTCATACAAACTGTAAATTACACAATGTACTTCACAGCCAAATGGAAAGTTCAACTATTCTGCAGAAGATTAAACAACTTTATTCTATCACTTTAAGTAATTAGTAGAAGCTTTAAACGAAATCAGAATTATTTTTACGCACTATTTTTAGGATTTTAACCTCTCAAACCAATGCCTACTGGAACACCCTTAAGAAAATTATAGATATTAAATGCTAAAGGCTAATACTAATCGGCCTCTAAAGTATACAACTGCTTGTCACTGATATGGCTTTGTAATGTACTCAATTTAAATCAGAAGATGCAATGTTAGAAAGTAGACTTTTTACTCACATGCTAAAGAAATTGAAACAAAAATGGAAGCTCTCTGGAGTTTGCCAGCAGAGCTTGCCAGCCATGTTTACCACTTACTGGGCTACCAGTGTCACTGAACAGTAAGAAGACATACACATGCTATTCAAATTCCAAGACAGAACTTAACACATAAAATAAAAACTTCAGCAAGGAAAAATTTATTTCCTTTCAGGAAGAACAGCCCAGTTGAAGCTAAACAGAGGTTAGCCTGTAACACAAAGGAACAGAAAATGATTCAAGAACAAACCTAGTAGTTTTGAATGATCCCTTCTACCATGCTCAAAAGAACCATGAAGCTTTGATGCCTGCAGATATTTCACAGGGGAAAAAAATTAAAAACAAGATAATTCCAGAGCTCATATAAAATTCACATCATTCTATTTTCCGTTTTTCCTTATAAATTTTAAAGCATCTAGAAAATCCTTCACGAAAAGCCAAAAGAATTTGTATATCAGATATGCCACCAAAGTTAGCAAAGACTGCATTCTCACGTCGCTCAGCGAAAAATTAGAAATTTTCCTATAACCATTACTTCTTTAATTCATTTATTTCTTTCTCTGCAACCATATAGGATTTCCTTTCCTCCTGGAGTCAAAGCAAGAGGAATATATCATTACTTAGTTTCCATAGCAATAGAGAACCCACGTAGAAGCACACAGAGTGCCCTTCTCTTATTTCCAGCATTTTACAAATTTTTCTCTAATTCAATAGCATGCTTATGATTTAAATATTATACACAAATTACAAGTTAGTAGAAGAGAGAGAGAATAAAATTGTTCACTAATTCGCCAGTCCCAAGATCTCTCTGGTTACTCATTTCAAGACCAAACTGACTTCTATTGCTCTGCTCCCTTCTGATTTTCCCATCTGAGAAGGGGTAACAGGAAAAAATGAAATTGCAGCGTCTTCAGCCACACATTTAAGTAACTTCTCACTCTCCTTAGAAATATTTGTAAATGAAAACAATGTGGAATATGAAAAGTTGTAAACTCCAAGCCCATCATATTTGCTAGAAATTTTTAGATCAGTATCAGTGATCAAGATTAATGAGGCATGTTAAAATATATTCTTTTAAATGAAGCAATCTGAACTGTCACGGTCCAAAGTTTAAAAACATTCTGTCTGCAAAAATCACACACTGCGAAACCAAATACGAGTATATCTATAAAAACTATTGGTATATTAAGAAATGTAAAAAGAACAACACCTTGTTCCAATTCAACCTACTTGCACTGCAACTTGGAGTTTCAGTTTTTCATCCGTAATTTCCAACTGCTCTCATTCATATCACTGAATGAGATCACATTATCAGATAACATTTATTTGTTTCATTACTGCTTACAAAGTTGATCCAAATTCAATAATTTATTTACAATAAAATTGCAGAGTGGTACGTTATGTTTTCTGTCTTTGCTGAAATAAAAAAATGCACATAAATATGAATGAATGATCATTTAAAGTGATCCTAATCAGTTGTTAGACAGCCTATCAGTGTTGCTTCATTTATATTCATTCTTGCTGACCTAAGCCTACACAGAAATACTGAAGAGGACAGAACAGTGATTTTGACAGGTGGAGAAGTTGCAATGTTAACATTCCACACAAAACACGCAGAGAGTATCAAGGTAGTAACAATGAGTATTAGCAATGTATTATTATAATCACAGGATGTTGGAAGGAACCTGTGGAGACTGACAAGTCCACCCTCCTGCTAAATCAGGTTCCCTGCAGTAGGTTAAGCAGAAAGCATTCAGACAGGTTTTGAATATCTCCAAAGGAGACTCCACTGCCTCTCTGGGAACCCAGTTCTAGTGCTTTATCACCTCCAAAATAAATAAGTTTTGCTTTGTGTTCATATGGAACTTCCCACGTTCCAGTTTGTGCCCATTGCTCCTTGTCCTGTTTCTGGGCACCACTGAAAAGAGCCTGGCCTCATTCATTTGACTCCCGTCCTTTAGGCATTTATAAGCATTGATCAGATCCTCTCTCAGCCTTCTCTTCCCCAGGCTGAACAGTCCCAGTGCTCTCTGCTTGCCCTCATACAGGAGGTTCTCCAAGCCCCTCATTATTTTTGTGGTCCTCTGGTCACAAATATATTTATTGTATTTAAAGTAATTCCAGTTAAATCATCAGAAAGGATGCAATTAAAATGACTGTACAAATGGAAGAATTTTTAAGCTATTTTTTTTTATTTCAATCATTTTTGTTTGTAACAGCATTATTAATGTATCACCAAGGAAAAAATATTCAAACTCTTTCTGACTTGGAGAAAAATTTTCAGGACCTTGTTATTTTATTTCTTGCATTACTCATGTCAG
Organism: Gallus gallus; assembly: GCF_016699485.2. Classification (NCBI taxonomy): domain Eukaryota; kingdom Metazoa; phylum Chordata; class Aves; order Galliformes; family Phasianidae; genus Gallus; species Gallus gallus. The sequence goes on from NC_052532.1 coordinate 116,752,381, forward strand.
TACCCACTGATGCTGCAGATTGTCAATGTGTGCAGCAGTGATAATTTACCGGAACTTAAAATTTCCATCATTATTAATTACTTTCTTGGGTAGATTTGTAAAAGGATTCATACACTAAAATTATATTTAGTCAACAATAAAGATGACTGACTAAGAATAAATCACTATCCTATATCAAGTCAGCAGTTCTATAACCCTGAGGTAAACTGCAAGTAAAATGTGTATAATACAGCCATCAGTAATCTATGGCTCTGAAATGCCTTTTCAAAATGCATATATTTTTTTTTTCTAATTTTAGTGCCTGCATGGTACCTCCTAGTGAAAACTCCACGTTTTGACAGTAAAATTACTGACTGTAGATTGGTATTCTCTGAGGTAATTCATGCTTGCTTTACATTTTCATTATTTCCTCAAGCTTTCTTTAATGACTGTAGTTAGAGGCAGATTGTGAGTTTTTCAATATGGATGGTATGTTTTTTTCGTAAGTTAACTGAGTTTCACAACAGTTTCATCTAATTGTGGAAAATATGCATTTATCAAATACCTGTATTTTTTTAGACCTTCACTGAAAATAAATGACAGCAAAAAATCTGATTGCACTTGTCTAAAGGAAGCATTACATGCTACATCACTGCAGGTTCACATCCAGAGATGAAGCTAGATCCTCCTTTTAACTACATATATCCTTCAGATATAAGACACAGTGCAGCTTTAGGGTGAGCTTTAGCTAGCTCCTACACCTTATAGCCATAGTCAATGATCAGGAAGAGAAAGTAATTGCTATACTACATCCTGGTTCATTCTCTCAAACTCCCAATCATCCCGAAAGTGAAGGCTTGGCAACTTTCATTCTCTCTTCACTCTCTTCAAGTCAATGGCTTGGGCATCTCAGATCAGCCTCTGAGGCAGGGAGAAACAAAGGCCAAATTTTTCTCCTGCAAATAATACTCTTGCTAGTGAAGTAAAACAGAAGAAAGAGTATTAGAGACATGTTTGAAGAATGAAACATTTACGCCTGTCTGTATAGCAGGATTGCATAAAGTGATCCTTTTATCCTTGAACACCCTCAGGGAATATTTGCACGGACACATTCACTGCTAATTTTGAATAACATATTATCCAAGAGAAAGGAATTTTATTCTAAGGACACTGAGTAGCTTTTTTCTTCACAGAACTAAATTGAACAAAAAATGTGTAATTGGGAAAAGGTGTTTATTTATTTATTTATTTTTGTAGGATGAAAACTAATGGCCAATTCTTACTTTTGGTATCAAAATCAGAACTGTACTCCAGATTTTGTTCTACCGTCACAAATATTTGTTACAATGTTGGTTCTTATCAACCTAAAGATGCCCCTGCAAACCTAGTAGTTAACTTCAGCAAGTCTGAGATAACAGATGGGGTCAAAAATCGTCTGCAACATATCATAGCAATGATACTGATGTCAACGTGAAGTACATAGCTGGATGGAAATTCAGTCACAGAGCAAAGGAAACTAAGCACTCAGTGGATTTCTAACAGTAATTAAGTATGATTTAAGTCATAAGACAAGAGAAGGCATGGATTTGAGAGTCAATGAAACTCATGTCTTTCCAAAACAACAGTACAGTAATCTTGACCTTTCTTTTCTGTTTTAAGAAGACATAATCATAGGCTCATACAGAAGACTGTGAGAGAATATATAGAACACATTATAAAGGTCACTGGAAAAACAGTCTTGTCTTAGTTTAGGTCATAGATGTAATTCTAAAGTGGGATCAAATCAGCTTCTCCTTTATCAACTTACAAATTAGGATGTAATAATAAGAATGGAAAACATATCACCACTCCAGCACAGCAAGCCTCAATATTGCAGTACAAAAACAGTATTTTATTGCATCTTTTTATTTGTTCTCAGGGTAAAATATATTTAGTTTTTAAATCCTACCATACAATAAAATAGTTATAAAGCCTTCAGTTTCTGACTTCATAAAATGCTCAAGGGTGAATATAGCAGCTGTAAACACATCTGCTCTGCAATCTATTGGAAAATTAAGAATCATAGCAGATTTTGATGCAATAGATATTGAAAATGACATTTTGGGGAAAAAAAATATAAAGAAAAAGTATTGCTTAGAAGCTTGATGCAAGTAGCCACATTTTGACTAGAACTCCAATCATTCTTTTCAATTGCAGTGAAAAGTTACCTTCCCACTAAATATCTCTGATAATCTGGCATATTAGAGGTAACATAATAAACACAATGGAAATAGAAAATGACACAAGAACACAACAGCATATGCAATAAGACAACATGCTTGAAATACACAGCCTCTTTCAAACAAATTGCATTATTAACATGCACAGTCAAAAAAAGCAAGAATCACATTCGTTTGCATGTGTATGCAGAATTTTATCTAACTCATCAATATTCCTTTTCATAATGGCAGCATCCCTGTCAGATAAGCAGTGACTATGAATACATCACCCATGAAGGGCTTCTTTGCCACAGAAGAATGAATTTTGTGTTGCTGTTTTTTTTTTTTTTTTTTGCTTTTTTTTTTTTAATTTGAATGAAGCATAACAAATTCTACTTGTGCTTTCTATTTTTAAATGTCTTACTGCTCCTCTTCTAATAAAATTGCAATTTTATTCATTTGTTAAAAAGTAGATTTCTTTTGCAGTGAAAGAAGTGAAGTTATTTCAGGTAACATGTGTCCTACTAAGGCTCTTCTGGCTACTTATTCTTCGACCTTGGGAAGCCACAAATACTCTGAACAGGATTTCAAAACAGATACGATTTATGAATAAAGTTGGCTAATCCCCTTCCCACTAATTTCCTAATTATTTACTTAAAAAGCAAGTATCTTGCCAAAATATCAAAGCCATAGTGTCTGTTTTTTGTAGCATTTCTAATTTAATGCATTTCAGACAGTCATATATTTGTTGATCCACTCTTCTGTTCTGTACTATATAGTAAGTCTCCTAGGTTATCTACTTTTATTTCCTTTGTGGATTCTGGATACATATAGTTCTCCATTTTGAGGAAAGAAGATTGTGTTCAGAGTAAAAGACAGGGACTAAGTGAGTATGATAAATATTGAAATACAGATCCTATAAACTACCCAACATCCAAGAGGAGGTGTTTTTTTTTTGTTTTTTTTTTTTTTTTTAAGCTTTGACTGACATATTCTAGTGGAGGAGCATTTAAACACAAATGTCCATTTATATACAGATGTATAAGCAGTTTAGTAGAAACCTAGATCTGAGAAGCTTTACTTTGTGACATGTAACTTAGATTAAAAACAAAAAACAAACAAACAAACAAAACTGATATACAGACTGATATACAGAACTAATCAGAAAATAAATACTCGCTATCCCTTCATCCAGGTTGTTGATGATGTTAAACAAGATCAGACCTAGTACTGACCTCAGGGGAATACTGCTTGCTGCAGGCCAGGTGTTGTCTTTAATTCCTAGTCAATGTAACAGAATTTTTTTTTTTTTTTGAAGTGGCATTTGCAAGAAGGCAACCAGAGACTGCAAGAAGTTCATGTACCTATTATTTTTCTCGTGCAGTTCCATGTACTTCTAATCCACTTATGAGGATCTACGTTCAAGCATTAATAAACTGAAGGAAATGAGACTGTGAGGAAAGAGGAATGGATTATTCTCTGTTGATTCACCTGTTCCTGCTTTCCTCCACAAGAGTACCTTTATCACTTCATATTTTTAAAGACCTTTACATCTTTAATCATTCCTTCCACATTGCTTTTAATAATTTATGGATGTTGCGTATTTCTGTTTTAAATCCAAGGTGTTAAATTTGAATTCTAAATCCATAGAGAACAGTAATATTGAAAAACTTTCCTCATTACTTTACATCACAAAGCATAGCTCTTTAGTGGAAAGATCATCTTCCTTCTTGTGTGTAATATGTAACAGAAGTTAGCTAAGGGAACCAAAAGTACCAACAAACTAGACTAGAATGATGTTGCCTAGATGGTGTTTGATGATGGCAGCGTATGTAGGATTTAAAAGGCCAAGAGTGCATGGCAAGTCTCTAATTTTACTAAGAAATATTTTATAGAAGCACACCTAGATTATTACTATATTAATTATTTGGCAAATTTGTTCTGATTTAGAAGTGTTGTACATCCAGAATAACTACAAAAAGGCTTAGTCCTAGGCTTAGAGGTTGCATAAATGGATGGTAAGAAGCTCTATCCTTGACAAAAAAGATGAAAAGGCAAACACTTTGTCTTTATTTTTGTTGTTGCATCTAGACTTTTCATTAATGGAAAATGTCACAACTCCTATGTCTCCAACTTTTAACCTTTCAGCTTTTCAACTCCTACATAACTCTGTTGGAAATACAGATACAATATTTGCAACTCAGAGCGTATTTAAATCCACTTCTGTTTTACAGTAAACTACATTAACCATTTTGATCTAAAGAAGCGTATTTCTGAGATGTGCCTAACTCTAGTCTTATAATTCCCATCATTTACCTGTTGACTCTAGCATGCAGATAAATTCAGAAGTACAAACATAAAAATTTATGAAGTGATGTGTAACAATACCATCTTAGGAGAGTATGTCAGGTCCTTGAAAATAATTTTTGTTTCTATGCATCCTGAGACACAGCTTCACAAATTGTTTAGTATTGTTTACCTATGAATTTTCTTCTTCCTATTCCCAGTCTTTGGCCATGAATTCCCATATGTCCCTATCTTATCATTTTTTTTTCTCATCCTATCAGATTAGCCATCCTGTGTGATCCTCTGCAAAATAACTGGTGGTAAAAAAATGGTTTAATGATGTAAGTCCCCTTTACAACAGTGCACATTAATTTACCCTTCTCCATATTTTGGTACTTCTTGGCTTACATATACTGCTTTAGAAGTTTGTCAAATACTTCCATCCAAATTGTAACTTTTAATTATTCATTATCTCTATTAGTAAACGCAAATGCACACCTCTCCTTGCAGTATTCATTTCAGTATGTTATTCAGTCTATGCACAATAGGAGTTAGATTTGACGAGTCACTTCCACCTTGGGATATTCTATGATTCTTCTTAAATACTAGTAAGTATGAACGTATACAAGTACTAACAGGAACACCAAATAAGAGAAAATACCAGCAAGTGATATGGGAAAGAGGACATACATTAGAAAAACAGAAGAAAGTTTTAAAACATTACTCTCTTTTGGCAAATGTCCTATAACTCATACTAATGACTAAGCTTACTCTGTTGCCTTCAACACATGTACATGAGACCTACATTCAGCTTCCTGGATTCTCTCAAATCAATTGGAAAACAACTGTTTTGAACACTATAGCTTCTTAAGAAACCTAATGGTCTTGAAAGTCCTCCAAATCTCAAACATATACATGCTTATAGATGTTACTCTCATACTAGCATTTCTGGCAGGCTATTTATATCAGAGTTTTCCTAAAAATTCTTCTGCTTACAGGACTATCACTGCAATCTTCTCCTATCATCACATACTACTCTAAGTAAGGTTGTGAAAGGTGAACGAGAATGCCTCAAATATCTAAGCAGAGACTTAGTAAATTGAACCACATGAAACTCTTCTTTTTACTTAAAGGCTTTTCATAGAGCACTACTGGTCACTGTCCTCCTGAAACAGCTCCAAATCCCACAGTATTTTTTTATGAATCGAAAAAGCTTAAGAGATAACAGGAATGAGCTACCGAAGAAAAAAATACTGAAAAGCAGAAAAATGTACATAGTATAGAATCTGCATAGAGATAAGTTTTATCAAAGTATGCTATTTGATATATCTGTTGATGTGAGAGAGATGACATTTCTGAAACATCTGACTCAGCAACCTCAGTGTTTTTTTCCAACTGCAATGCAAACATAAATTTATACATATATTTTAAAGAGAACTTCGCTGACTGAAGCTAATATTTATACTGAAATATCAGTCTTCAATTTGTTTTCTTTTTATTCTAAATACAACACAGAGCACGTTCATGTTTTTTTTTTGTTTAAGATGATGATTGTTCCTCCTGCTGCTCCCCCTTCTACTGAAAACAATCTCTAAATGTACACGCTCTCTATATAAACTCATCAAAAAACCTAAGCCCAAAATTCTTGAAGGAGATTTAATACACGTGGCCATTCTTTTTAATCCTCAAGAACATTCAAAAGCATATTTTCTTTATAGAATTTTATGTATGTTGACCTATAGAAACAAATATCGTCATCAAAAATAAAGATCAGTTAGGTGTTAGGGGAAAAAACAAAACAAAACATAAAAGCAGATGGCAACATGTACAGGATTTGTGAAGAGAATTTCCAAGACTAGCTGTTCTGCTACAGCCAAAGGAGGTTTCAAAAAATGCTTCCTTTACTAGTATTAGTCAGTAACTGTCTAATTGTTTTATTTGCTTGTTGCTTTCATGAGAAGCGTGTGTCTTTTGGTCTCCCTGAGATGGCTAACCATTCTCCTATTTAGCTCTCCAATTTCCCTCAGCTCTGCTGACTCCTGCCTGTGGAACTCCATAGCTCTTATCTCAGGGCTCCCTCATGCAAGAGCAGCTTCAGGACTGCCGTTTAACAGTCAATCAGTGAGAATCATGGAATAATAGAATTGTATGGATTGGAAGGGAACTCAAAAATCACCGGGTTCCAACCCCACTGCCACAGGCAGTGTTGCAAAACACTATGTCAAGTACAAATCAGGTTGCCCAGGATCACATCCAAACTGGCCTTAAACACCTGTAGGGATGGGGCATCCACAATCTTTCAGGGCAGTCTGTTCCAGAACCTCACAATCCTCTCAGAGAAAAACTTCCCCCTGACATCCAATTTAAATCTCCCTTCCTTTCCCCCTTGTCCTGTCACTATCTACCCACATAAAAAGTTGATTTTCATTATGTTTATAAACTCCCTTTAAATAATGGAAGGCCACAATAAAGTCTCCCTGTAGCCTTCTCTTCTTGGCCACCCCAGTTCTGATGCAGCCCAGGATAGTTTTGTCCTCTGGGCTGCAAAAGCACACTGCTGGCTCATGTTAAGTTTTTCATCTACCAAAACTCCAATGACCTGCTCCATAGGGTTACCCTCAAGGATTTCCTTTCCCAGTCTGTATACGTATCTGAGATTACTCCAACCCAAGTGAAGAACCTTGCACTTTGCTTTGTTGAACCTCATAAGGTTCACATGGGTCCATGTTTTGAATTTATCAAAGAATGTCCTGGTTGGCATCCCATCCTTCTGTCATATCAACCGCACCACTCAGCTTTGTGTCATCAGCAAAGTTGCTGAGGGTGCACTGGATTCCATCATTTATGTTATGGGAAGCATGAGGCTGAATGTCAGTTAGCATAGTGTTTTGGTAAAACACTGACTTCAGTGTGAACATAAGAAACAAACAAAAGTAATGCTTCAATCTCTCCTATGGCTTTGTATACTACACTGTAACATTGTCTTATCTTTGCCAGTATAGATAAATTTACTGGTGGAGATTATTTTTTATTGAATGGCTCTTTATGCTAGCATAGGTAATTCCATATGGGAACAGGAGTTATGCTGGTATATAACACATTTATACTCATGAAAATCTTTCCATATTAAGGCTCTTTCATCATGGAAAAAAATAAATTACATCACTGTTTAAGAGCAGTACTTCAAATACAGAGGCTACATTGAACATAAGAAAAGGCAAGAGACAAAAAGTTGATATGTGAACTAAGAGTTAAATATTAGGACTTAACACAAGTTATTTGCTTATCTGAGTTATACTAACTTTGTAAAATGTTATTAACTGAGATCTGCCATACACAAAAATGCATCAATAAATCCTTGCTCCTCATCTTGAAGAATTCTGATAAAATGTCCTTTCATGGCTGAAAAGAATATTCTTTACTTAGAAAAGGAGCCTTGTAGAGAGTGATAAACAACTCTCTTTGACTCTGGGAAATCTACTGGAAGCAAAGTTTATCTCAGAACTACTACTTTATGAAAATTACTTAAAACACGTTCAATCTAACTGTGTATTTTCTTTTAATCCTTCCAGCATTTGAGTAATCAATAACAACCTCTGGTTGCCCTAGCCAACAAAATCTCCAACATAGAAAAAAAAAAGAATAAATTAGGATTAGTTCCGAGGAGCCTAAGAAAAATAAAAAGACTGATAACAATATGTTCACAAGCAACACCAATTTTTATATATTTGGTACTGAGTGAAGCTCTTAAGTTTGCATCCTTTCCTGAAATGGTCATGTTTTATTCCTCTTTATGATAATGACAACCTTGTAGATAGAATTTTCCACAAAAAATGTTGCCAAACATTCACAAGAAACCAGAACTTCTGAAGGATAAAATCCTAACTTGACCATGATGATCCTGCAACATCTTTGTAAATATCATAAATCCTTTAGGCACAATGCATAATGCAAATTGAAACATATTTAAATAGAGTTAGTAAGACAACATTTGCTAAAGCAATTTGTTGTTGTTGTTGTTTTTTGTTTAAATTCACAAATATTAAGTAGCCTATCTTATACTTTCTGGTTTAAGTAAAACACTGTGATCATCTGGGATGTTTGGTTTTGTGATTAAAAGAAAAAAAAAAGAATTATTACTTCCTGAGACAACTGGGGGCAGAGAAAACATCAGTTATTGATGAAAATAATTATTTGTAACAACTTATGTCTAAAGAAAACTGAGTCTGCACTCTTTCACAAAGAAGCACGTATGCGCTTTCCCCATTCACGGCTATGGCAATAGCATCACAGCTTATTACTCCACAAAGCTATTATAAAAATAACTCTTTACAATCTTAACAAGTGAAGTAATGCATGTTTCAGGAAAATGAGGACATAAATTAAACAAGATCAGTTACATTGTCTAATTTAACTCAAATGAAAATACCACCATATGGCAAATCTAAAAACTTTTGAAAGCCTCAGAAGTAGAAAATAAGAGGACATCCCACAGCTCCCATGCACTGCCAAAAGTGTGACTGTACTATAGAAAACACCCAGCTAAACTATATCCAATCCTTTATTTTTGGCAGTTCTCTCAAAAGCGTTTAGCAGGAGCTGGGAAGAGAACAATTCAGAATTGGACATGAAACACATTAAAACAGTGCCCTCTACTTATATGAAAGATAAACAAATTAATGTTATTGATAAACAGTTGTAGGACAATGCATCATTGGTCACAGCCGACTCGAGTTCCAGAGGGGAAGATGCATGAGAAGCAGCTGAGGCCCCTGAGTTTGCTCAGCGCAGAGCAGAGGAGCTGAGGGGAGACCTAACAGTGGCTGCAGCTCCTCACAGGGAGCGGAGGGGCAGCGCTGAGCTCTGCTTTCTGTGACAGCGACAGGGTCCGAGGGAACGGCATGGAGCTGTGTCAGGGGAGAGGCAGCTGGGGGTTAGGGAAAGGGGCTGCACCAGAGGGCGGTAGGCATGACACTGAGCTTGCCAGAGTTCAACAAGTGTCCAGATGACGCTTCCAGATACATGGTCTGATCCATGCCCAGGAGCACACCCAGATAAAGCAACAAAGCTGGCAAGCACCAGTCTTACGAGAAGTGGCTGAGGGAACTGGGATTGTTCAGTTTGGAGAAGAAGAGGCTCAGGGGAGATCTCACTGCTCTCTGCCACTATTTGAAAGGAGGTTGTGGCAATGTGGGAGTTGGCCAATTCTCCCATGTAACCAGCGATAGGACTAGAGGGAATGTCCTCAAGTTGTACCAGAGGAGGTTCAAGTTGGGTATTAGGAAAAATTTTTCTCTGAAAGAGTGGCCAGACACTGGAACGGGCTGCCCAGATTGGTAGTGGAGTAACCTTCCCTGGAGGTGTTCTAGAAGTGTGTAGCTGTGATCTTAAGGAAAATGGTTTAGTAAGCAATATTGGTGGTAGGTGGACAGTTGGACTGGATGATCTAGAAGGTCTTCTCCAACTTCGGTGATTCCGTGATTTTGGTAGTCCTGTGTGGAGTCAGGAGCTAGACTCAGTGATCCTAATGGGTCCTTTCCAACTTAGGATATTCTACGATTCTAAATAAATAATGCAAAATGAAAATCAATTTCAGTATCTTTGAAGAACTTTGGCAACTAACTTACTTCCTCTAATTCCTTTCACTTTTGTGGTATATAATCTTGCTCGAGGGGTCATATCCTGACACACCACCAAACATGCAACTGCATATTCAAATCAGACAAATTTAGTGCTTCTGGAAGCACTGAAGTAATTGCTTCAAGTGATTGCAAAGAAACAAAATGAAATCTCTTTCTTTTTGAGAGCTTATGAGAAAAGTTTGTGAACCACCAGTCAATTTTCAGGATTTAGAAAATAGTGAGTTTCAGTTCTTTGGCTATTTCAAATCACTTTAAATGCACTGATTTTAGTATTTCAGATCATATGCTTTTCCTAACACCATATCCACACCAAGAGAAAATAATTAGGAAGGCACAGATTTAGAATGTTAAATAAGTACACCACTTAATAGTAAAGGCTTGGTCCTATTTTCACACTTTGCAGATTTTATATGTTTAAATAATTAGACTGAACTGCAACACTCCAAAATTTAGAAAATATTTTCATTCTCTTATGAAAATCCATTTTTGGAAAAAAAAAAAAATCACTAAAGACTTTGGTTTTGAGAGGTTAACAAGTTTATTTCTATTTCCACTCAATTTCACAATGAAAGTGATTGGATTGGAAAGCATATTGAGTATAATATGTTCTTAATTAAAATTAGAAGTAGGGTGGTTTTTTTTAGATTTAAGTGACAAATATGAATCCCCTATTGCACATTAAACAAACAGAAAGACAGAAGTGACTAAGCAGACTCATTAATTACTCTAAAATAGAATTCAAATCCTGGTATCTTCTAAAGATATAACTTGTTTTCCACATCTTCCGCCTGCAAGAGCATACTACCTTATCTTACTTCAAAAAACCTTGTGGTTATCTGAGGCATTTTGTGGATCATATATGTACTGCAAAAAAGAAAGTGTCTGTACTTCCGTAGTGAAAGTTATTATGTAGGGAAATTTCTTACATAATAGAAACCAGTCCAGGTTCAATTGAAGTATTTTACAAAAATAAGAGAAAATAGAAATCAAAGCAACTGGAAGAGGCAATTTAAGTCATTGCTTTTATCCAAATCAAGATATATTTTGGCAATACTGAACAACATTTAAAAAATAGTGTGACTTTATAAACTCAATCAAAAAATAACTTTTTTTCTTTATGCCATTCAAGATGAACAGAGCATTCAAATACATGTGCAGCTTAAAAAAAGTACATAGGTGTCTTAGCATTCTTGGATCCTTAATTGAAATCTTGAGCCATCTTGAGCTTTTCCATTTAATAATAGACTTCAGCTCCCATAGACCTTTATGCAGTCTAAGAATACAGTAGTAGTTAAACAGCATAGGGGAAGACATAAATTAATAGGTAACTGTTACATTAAATGCATGAAACATGGTGTACTAACCTAGTAATTCTCTTATGTTCATCAAGAAGAAAAAAAAACATCCTAAGTATTTGAGCATATTTTCTCTTTCTGAGAAATACAGAAAATCTTGTTTGTTAAGGCAAATCCAAGCCAGAATGCAGCTTCGTGACTTCAGAAAAAAAAAAACAAAAAACTTATTACTAATTCATATCTGACACATCATAATACAGTTTGATGACACAACGTGCCCTTGTGGCCAAGGCGGCCAATGGTATCCTGGAGTACATTAAAGAGTATGGCCAGCAAGTGGAGGGAGGTGATTCTCCCTCTCTACTCTGCCCTGGCAGGGCTACATTTAGAATATTGCATCCAGTTCTGGGCTCTCCAGTTCAAAAAATACAGGCATGTCCTAGAAGGAATCCAATGGAGGACCACAAAAATGATAAAGGGCCTGGAGCACCTTGCATATGAGGAAAGGCTGAGTAACCTGGGTCTGTTCAGCCTAGGGAAATAAAGACTGTGAGGAGATCTTACTAATGTTTATAAATATCTAAAGGAAGGTGTGAGGCAAATGGATGAGGATAGGTTCTTCTCGGTGGTGTGTAGCAATAGGACAAGGAGTAATGGCCTAAAACTTCAACATAGGAAGTTGCAAACAAACACAAGGAAGAACTTCTTTATAGTACAAGTGATGGAGCACTGGAACAGGTTGCTCAAAGAGGCTGTGGAGTCTCCTTCCATGGAGATATGCAAGACCCGTCTGGACACCTGTCTGTGCGACCTATTGTAGTTTACCAACTTCACCTAGGAGGTTGGACTCGATCTCTTGAGTTCCTTTCCAATCCCTGCAATTCTGTGATTCTGTGATGACAAAGTGAGACTTCCATATAGTGAAAAGAAATGCTTTGAGTAAGAAAGATGAAGTTGCCCCTGTTCCTTAAATGGAACACATCTACAGTATTTCATGAATTGACTGGTTGCTTTATTGTAAAGTATCTACTGACAGCAGGTGTCTGATAGCTGAAAAAAATAGAATGAAATGTATGTAAGGTGTAAGGAAAGCATGGGCCTACTGATGAATAGGGCAGGAGACCTGATGACAGACATAGAAAATGCCACATTTCTCAAAGCTTTCATTGCCTTTATTTGGTTAAGACTGGCCTTAAGCAATCCTAGGCTCTGACATCAGAAGGGCAGACTGGAGCAAGGAAGACTTACCTTTGTTGTGAGGATCAGGCTAGGGAGCATTTAAAGAAGCTTCGGGTACACAAGCCTATCAGACCAAATGGGACAGAGCCATAAGAACACCTAGAGTGAATTAACTCCATGCATGAGTACACACCAGGGGCCAAGTGACTGGAAAGCAGCTTTGCAGAAAAGGCCCTGAACAATCTGGTGGACAGCAAGTTGGACATGAGTCAGCAACCAATAGTAGTATGGGGTGTACATGAACTGTAAGTCAATGGGAGTGACTGATACCCTCCAACCTAGCCTGGTGGGACACTTCGGAGTGCAAGGTCAAAGTCATAGCTTCCCAAGATAAAAGACATGGACAAAAACTAAGGGACTGGAACACTTGCTGTATGAGGAGGGGTGGAGGGAGTTGGGACTGCACAGTCTGGAGAAAAAAGGTTCAGGGTGCCCATATCATGCTTATATGGAGCTCTCCTCCATAGCACAAGGGAGTACAGAATGAGATGCAATGGGTACAAACTGAGATGTTCAAAACTCAGCAGGACATGGCCCTGACAACTTGCCCTCATTGACTCTGCTCTGAGGATTCAACAGAGTTGGACCAGATGATTTCCAGGAGTGACATCCAGACTCTGCTTTTCTGGAAATAACCAATGAAACTTCATTTCCAGAAAGATTTTAATATTTTGAAATCATATTGTACATGATCAGAGATGAAAATGCCCATATACAGAATTTAATTAGCCAGCTTTGACAGTTAGTTACAGCATAGATCACCAGAAAGCATGAAAAAAAGCTGTGCAAATACTGTGACAACTGGTGAATACAGTGCCATTAAACTGCATCTTTTACAACTTCCAGGTTATCTGCCTTAAAAGAAAAGTTACTTAAGACACAACTGTGCCAAAAACTTCTTATGTGACCTCTCACCAAAACAAACCGAAAATATTTTTTTAATGCTTTGGACTTTTTAGTTTTCTTTTTCCTTAATTCTTAGTAGGGCACTACAAGATCAAGAAAAGGAGCATACTTTCTTAGCCCCTTGAGTCATCAGTTCATTGGTTTTCTTTTTGTTAGAGCCCAGAAATTTTAAACACTTATGCTTTAGTCTTCTTTCTAATGAGAAAAAAAAAAAAAAACCTAACTTGTGTGATTACAGAGAATACCTTGAAAATGGCAATCTGAAAATTCAGAACCAAAGGAAGACAAAACAATAACTATAATTCTGGAAAATAGATCTCATTACACAAGTATGCAGTTGAGTACAGAACTGATTACAGTTTCATAATTTTATAATTTGAATCAGAAAAGATGAAATAACCTAATATGGCCCTTCAGGTTTTACTTGCACAGATTTTATTAAAATATATCTTTTAATTTAAAAAATTATCTAGTCTTAAGATGGTCACAGAAACTTCACACAACTATCCAGAGAAAGTTATTTTTCTATTGTTCCATATAAAACTTTTGTTATTAAAAGCAAAGTATCAGCAGAGGATTCTGTTCTTCAGGAGAAAAAAATAAGTTTGAATCCATTTCCACTGCATCACTGGATGAAATAAGCAACGATAAATGTATTTTGATCATCACACAAGATGACAGCAGTCTAATTAGGAGAATCAGATAGGGAAAGATGACTCCACAAGAATATTTTTCTACATGTGAAAATAAAAAAATCTGTGGTCACTACTACATAATGAAATTTTAATTACTGAACCTGACAAACATTGCTTAAATGTGTTACTTCTAATTAAATTAAAAAAGAGAGAGAGAGAAGGTACACAGAAATGCTAATGCTATTTAATATTTGTAGTAAGAGATTATGTAGTCTGTATTGTGATTACATCCCTAACTTTGTCCTGACTGTGCTTATCAATAAGTCTTTTCAATACTGTTGATGGGAAGATTTATTAAAATGTATGTATTGCTACAGCATGATATGAATTGCTTTCAAAGGCCTTGCCAGTAAATGTGAAGCTATGGGATATTTTTTTTCCAGGTTTCAGGGAAACAACAAAGAAAGATGGAAATGATATTTCTATTTTTGATGTAGACAGATGCTTGAACAAGCTAATTAAGTCATGAAAACTCACCGTACATAAAATCCTCACATAGAGCACTTAAAATCTAAATAGTATTTAATTACTAATCATATGTAGTCAATTTTATACTGCAGTGGTAAAAGGAGAGGAAAGGCTAATTTACTACTGAATTGGTCTCACGCAAACTAAGATACTCACAAGACTGACAAATTCAGAAGTCAGTCTTATTGATAGAACTCTATCAGACCTATAATTCATAAATAGTTTTGATGCATATACCAGCATTTTTTGCTATCCTTCATGAAAATTTCAAAAACTGCTTTTGAGTCCTGCACGCTGAAAAAATGCTGATTCTTGAGAAGAGAGAGCCCAAAGTGAATATTAAAAATTGAAAATGTTATGATGTATATAAGCTTCAATTTGTACTAGGATAAATTTCTATGCAAATCTATTGTGATTCAGTCATCAAGTATTTCTGGACAAACTTGTTTATCTCCTCCACAGTTGAATATTGCTTAGTTTTAAAATATATTTAAGATTCTGGATTTCAACAAGAATTCACTGCAACTTGGTTCATTTACAGACTAGCTCAGGGTATCAGGCCTGATACAGGAAAAATTTTCTCAGACCATGTGGAAATGTACTGGTAGAACTATAGGAATAATTTTAAACAATACTTGACCTTCTTGCAAATCTTGCTAAGTTATCCATTTTCCAATGGAGCTAAAACGTATTGTCTATATTCTGATGAAACTAACAGCTTTATAAAGCAGCAAGATTTTGTAGTGCAATATTCCTGAAATGTATTCTTTTAAATCTCAGGAGAGGTTAGCAGGATCATGTAGCCATACAGAACTGACTGCAGATCACTTCAGATACTGATGATGAGGGTCTGAATTTTAAATTTGCCAAGATTTTCTTCTAATTTCCCCCACTACCATCAAATAACATCTATAATTACATATATACTATTCCTTATTTATAAGCATAAAATATTTTAAAATATGACCAAACATCAACTCCCTATTTTTCCCATCACTGAACATAACTAGGAATATCTGAAATACTTCTACTACCAGAAAAGTGTGTACAATCTAATTTGACAAACCAGTAATTTCAATAGCATCTATGCAGTAAAGACTGTAGGTTAAATTAATCTATTTATTTTCCTGATTATCCAGAGAATATTATACTAATCAGCATCAGTAAAAATTTTCTGTACGATGTGAGAGTGACCCAAAGTCCTAATGAAAAGAAACCCTTTAGCGTCCCCTCTGAACTACAAAACAAATAGAATTGCTACAACAAACTTATACTGTACTTCTTTTTTTCCTTGAATTAAGTGCTAGGATCCATACTTTACAGCAGCAGTTCACACTAACAGTCCTTAAGCTGACAGCAAGCCCATGCCATTTCCATGAAATGATTTCCAGGTTACTTGTACTTATTATTCTCCGTAAACTACAGCCAGAAAAAGGGATGCACCTGAATCATTTAAAATGTAGAATTATATTATAAATCCAACAAGAACACAGACTATACAGACCATAAAAATTTTTACTGAAGACCTCCAGCAGTTCCTTTGGAGTTCCAGGATACTTTAGGAAATGTCTTATTTTGCTACAACTGCATTTTCACTGTGATTTACTGTGAACTGATGAAGATTTATAAAGCATGTGAAAAAATATATCCTCCACTTAATTTTCCACAGTCTGACTTTACTGGCTTCATAGAAAGAGCAGACACACAAATGTAATGCAACCGAGAGAACCAAGCCTGTATCCTTACACTGTCCTCAAGGCAAAGGAACAGGAGAGAAGGAAGTACGCAACGTGAAGAATTTTGTTTCTATTTAAACATTGTGTGAGAAAAGCTGATACATATGTTATCATAATCAAAGATTTGAAAATAGTGTTAATCGTGACAACTGTGGATGGAATTTGGAAATCAGAAAAGCTCACACAACATCTTTGATATATGACATACAGTCTGGTGAGGTTTATATATTTCTTTTACTCTCAGCATTCATGAATGTCAAAAGCTTTTTTGACCACAAATGTTCTCTGAAATCCTTCAGGGGCAAACATATAGAATTATCTTCCACCCCCATTTCCGCCTAATCCCTCCCATTTTCTGAAATAGAATATTCCAAGACAGCCTGGCAGTGAAAATCCAGTTTGAAAAATCAGGAATGGACATAACTATTTTAGACAATCATATCTGGCAACATAATTCTGTAATGCTTAGGAAGAGCTTTATCTTCCACATTTTCTCCTTTTCAAATCTGAGCAGCAGTATGAGTAAGACAATATTCAATTTCCTGTTGTGCATTTCAGTGGCCCATTTAGGGCAATGCTTTCTTCATCTCTGAGGCTATACACAGCAATTTCCTCATCTCTTACAAACTTAAGAAGCAAACACCTATGTCTAAACAAATGGCTTTGTTCTGTGCTCATGCAAAGTCAGCAGTAAAAGTTCATGCCCAGTTCCCACAGCTGTGCAGATAGCAATATTAGCAGGGTGTAAAAAGGGGAAAAATTCTATGTGACTGCCAATTTGAGTTCTATCACAAAAAATGAGATGAAAAAGATGTATGGAAACACAATATTGAAAAAAAAAGATAACATTTCTTAAGAAGTTTGCAATTCTTGTACTATCAATAAAAAAGTACAAATGCAATTAAAATCTTTAAAATCATGTCATGATATTTTCAATTTACCCACAATTTGTATGAGCAAATATTGTTACTCTGTGGTTTTTCTTAGGATATTAAATTTCCCCTTAAGCTTTCAGAAAGCAGAAGTCACTAATATTGTATAAAATAGCAAAGAATTTAGAGGCTGTAAAGACTGAAGAAAAATATGTTCTTCTTGTACTCAACTGACAAAGACATGTGACTGACAAAAAACCTGAGAAGAATCACAGAATCACAGAATAGCCTGGGTTGGAAGGGACCTCACGGATCATGAATCTCCAACCCCTCTGCCGGGCAGGGCCACCAACCTCCCCATTTACTAGACCAGGTTGCCCAGGGCCCCATCCAACCTGGCCTTGAACACCTCCAGGGACGGGGCATCCACAACCTCTCTGGGCAGCCCATTCCAGCACCTCACCACTCTCCTGGCAAAGAACTTCCCCCTAACATCCAACCTAAATCTTCCCTCTTTCAACTTCAAACCGTTCCCCCTTGTCCTGCTGTTATCTACCCTTTCAAAGAGTTTACTCCCTTCCTGTTTATAGGCTCCCTTCAGGTATTGAAAGGCTGCAATGAGGTCACCCCGCAGCCTAAATGTGCACACCACGTTTGAGTTGCTGAAGTGAAATATTTCCATTTAAACTACATGAAACCACATGAAAAGAAAATTCCCCCAAATGATCACCTGGTTGGTGATTTAACTTGTTACCTAAATAGTTTTGAGCTGAGCCAATGGGGTTTACAGCTTTTATTTTACTACAAAAGGAAAAGAGGTCATACGGACAAACACAGGATACTTTTTAAAAAGAGCACAGACTTCCTACTTTAAATGCAGAACACTTATTGTATGCAAAATTGCACTCGTATCTGGTGAGCACTGCATTGGAATTACCTTCACATTTGAAGTCAGTGTGAGACAATGGGGTCAAACAGGACAGAGAATCATACATGCAGAAAAACACATGCAGAAGGAGATTCACAGCCAAATGCAAACACCATGACAGAACAAATACAAATTCATATATATTATAAACTATACTAACTTAAATCCCTTCCTACAGTAAAAAAGAACCATAAAGCAATGAGTGAAAAAAAGCTATTAGTATATAATTGTATATACTCTAAGAAAGGTCTTTGCTCACTCAACAAGATTGCAGTAAGTCTTCTGTATACTGTGCAACTTTGCAAAAATGGCTTTACATGCAGTATAGTTACAAGTGAAAAATTAATTTACTTAATGATATGAATATTCATTATTATGAACTCTGAACATTGGGTTCTCAGGAAAATATATATTTTTGATTCAATATAGTTCATGTGAAAATATAAGTATACAAATGCTATTACTGAACTGCAAGAATTATGCAATGATTTTTTTATTCACCCTTATGTGGGTCTTATTATTTGAATACATAGAGTTTAATAATGATAATACGTTATCCTGGCTTTAAAAAAAAACAAAACAAACAAACAAAATTTTCCAGCCTAATAGTACATATTCACAGATTTAGGAGTATATATCAAAACAAAGGAAAATAGACAAACTATTCAGCGTAGCTACCATAAGTCAGTTATAAGATATCCCAGAGATTAGAACTAATGAATAGAAAAACAAGAACACTAGAAATGCACTGGTAGTGTAGAATCATAAAGCCACAGAATCATAAAATTAGCGAGGTTGGAAAAGATCTCCAAGAACATCCAGTCCAACCATCCACCTACCACCAATATTTCTCACTAAACCATGTACCTCAGTACAACATCTAATGTTTCTTGAACACCTGCAGGGACAGTAACTCTATCACGTCCCTGGGCAGCCAGTTCCAGCATCTGACCACTCATTTGGAGAAGTTTTTCTTAACATCCAACCCAAATTACCCTCATACAACTTGAGGCCATTCCCTCTAGTCCTATCCCTAGTTACATGGGAGAAGAGAATGACCCCCATCTCGACATAACCTCTCTTCAGGTAATTGTAGAGAGTGATAAGGTCTTCCCTGAGCCTCCTCTTCTCCAGACTACATTATCCCAGTTCCCTCAGCTGCTCCCTATAAGATTTGTGCTCTAGACCCCACACAGCTCCATTGCTCTTCTATGGACACATTTCAGGGCTTCAATGTCCTTGCAGTGAGGGGCCCAGAACTGAACACAGTACTCAAGGTGAGGGCTTACCAGTGCTGAGTACAGGGGGATGATCACTTCCCTGCTCCTGTTGGCTACACTATTTCTGGGACAACTCAGGATGCCATTGGCCTTCTTGGCTACCTGGGCACACTGCTGGCTCATGTTCACAGCAGAGCATCAATCAGCACCCCCAGGTCCATTTCTTACACAGTCTTCCAGCCACTCTGCCCCATGCCTGTAGCATTGCCTGGGGTTGCTATGACAAAAGTGCAGGACCCAGGCACCAGGCACTCGGTCTTGGTGAACTTCATCCCACTGGCCTCAGCCCAGCTATCCAGGTCCAGATGCCTCTGTAAGACCTTCCTGCCCCCAGGCAGACCACGACTTCCTGCCAGCTTCATGTCATCTGCAAACTTACTGATGGTACACTCAATGCATTAATAACTGATGATAAATAGAGATTTTAAGATACTTCACATACATTGTGGCATGTGAGGTAGGTACATAATAGACTAGTTATTCAAGATCTCGCCAAGACATGAGCTAGAACTGTGTACTGTGTAGTTTCCAAGATACAGAGAAGGTAAGCTTCTGTAGCAGAGAAGTTCCCACAGCAACTGTGCTTTTGCATCTTCACAGCTGTGCATAGTTATGAAGAACTAACTCCAGCCTGGCCCAGCTAGACCTACAGCATACAAAGGCAACATGAGAATTTATGCATCTTTGAAAGATTGGAGTTATGTAGTTGAACTATGTTTATTTGATTATCTTCTGATCCTTCTACTGCAGTTTCTCAGACCACAAGATCAATCCTCAGTATTAGGATATGCAGCAGTTAAATACCTGGAATCAAACACTGGAGTATCAAATCAATCAAATAATAACAGTTTTCCTAATTAGTTTAGAAATATATAAAAGGGAGAAAAATCAGAAATTACAAAATGGAAGACTTAAATAATCCTCACATTGTCCTCAAGCACTCTGTTAAAACTCACTTAAATCTTAGCAATAACAAGATGTTAAAAAACCTTGTTCGTTCTTTAAAGACTGTAAGCATTAGACATGTATTTTTTTTTTCATTTTACTGTTCTATTTCTTCTATCATTTACTCCCCTGATCAGTGTAATGTTAAACACATAACTTGCTTGAGCATTAATCAACATAAGCCATTCCAACTCATTTAAAAACCTTAAAGCTTCAGGTTAGACTTTCAGAACTGGTATCGCAGTAATTTTCATTGTCTTGTCTCTAGTACTTATTAGGGTAGGTAATATAACAATTTAGTTCCTTATTGGCATTACTTTATAATATGTTTGTCTTAGAGTCTGACTCATCATTAATCATCAGATAACTCTAGGAGAGTCAGAAAGACCTTGTTAAAACAGTGTAAATGAGGAGAATCAGAAACTACACCAGACTGGACTTTTAAAATATGTCCCAGCTCATTAATTTATTTGTTTTTATAAACTTTCTAAAGCTCAAAGGAAATTAAAAAATTAGAAGACTAAATCTGGCTTCCATTATTGCTTAGTTGACATGAAAAATCTCCATATACTGAGAGAAAAGAACATAAGAAAATAAGAATTGACAGAAAAAATAAAAAGCAGAAATGATTGAAACCTTCTTGAATATATTTAAATTTATAAGTAATTTGTGTAATTGGAAAACAAAGCACTCTCTTGCTTTCAGTGAATCTCTTTAATTGAAAGAGCATGCTAAAGCTGCCTGAATCCAAAACATAGATTCAAACAGTGCAGCATATAGAAAAAGACATAATACAAAGTTAAATTCTATTTATATAACATCAACGTAGTCAATGAAGAAAAATTAAATCCAAAGGAATCATAAATCTATGATCAGTGGGAGAATTGTGCAGCATTCTCCTTAAGCACTGGTTTTACAGCACTGATATTTCTGAGAAGACTAAAAGGATGTTAACAGGGTTAATTTATTGATTAACAGATGAAACAAGAAACTTCTTGCTTTCTACCGTCTGTTAGCAAATGGATGTCTAATTAATTGTAAAGAAAAATATCACCACAGGGACATCTCAAATAAACACTGGTCTTGAGAGGACGATAAATTGGCCAAAAATATATATAAATAATATAATTGGACTCAGAAGAAGTTATTGGAACTTATAACATGGTTTCCTCCATTCAACACTGGTAACTGAATGGGAGGCTTCTATGAAAAGCGTGACAAGCATGTTGTAATTGAATCAGTCATAGCTTTTTTTCTTATGACCAAAATCATATATCAAACAGTTATTTGATTAATCCATATGATGTGTACAGTAAATACTTGAAACAAGTGCACAGATGTTTTCTTCTGGTGATCTGGCTCCAACCAGAACCCTTCAAAAGTCTCTTCCTCAAAACTTCTGTGAGAGTTCAACTGCTTTTTCTTTATTCCCAGATTAAACAGGCACCAACCTTATCGAGAATGATCTTGCTATTTTCACTCATACAAATGGAAGTAGTATTCACACACAGGTCTATTCTTCTAGAAACTTTAAGGTACATGACTACCTATAGCCCTGTTTACCCACAGTTCAAAAACAATCACACAGTTTCTAAAATATGGCATCTTATTACACTGAGCTGTCACTAAAGTTTGTGTTGGGAAAAATAAAGTTAAACTTCCTTCTGGGAGAAGTTAAGGAAAGAAGATAGAAGAAGAGGCAAAGATGAATCAGTTAAAGCCTTCTACTAGTCACTGTTCTGTAACATTACAGAACTGGATTCAAGGCGTGCTATTTCTTCCAAAAGCAGGGAGATAAGACTGGACAGATCAGAATACACCAAAATCAACACTGTGAAGCAACATGCTAAGGATGCACAAATGACACAAATCTGGACTGGTTTTAAACCTATTGCAATTTTATACATGGTAGCACACTATGAAGAGTTACGGTGCTCATACATTTATAAATACGAGTACTGATCTTTCCAAAAAAGAACGAACATTTTTTGCAGAGGTGGTTTATTTTCTATTTTTCAGAACCAGAATTTAAATACATACATTCATAGAAAAACTTTGTTTTTAATGACAGTTCTGTAGACATGCTTACTTCAAAGATGGATTAAGTAACCAAAGAAAAATGAAACTGTTGACATAATTTCTCAACCTTTTAAAGAGAATATGTATTTAAAAAATTTAAAGTCAACTTCTGAGGCTTTGAAAAACTGATAACTAAAATGAGATATTTCTAGTGATTCTGATCTTCACTTTGTGAATACTTCATTTAAGCAACCAGGAATGGATGTAGCTTATTACATAACTACAGTCCAGGAAAATATTTTATCATATATTCATAGCAAGCAAACTCGGAGAACTGTAACTGAACAAAGCCACAAATGTATTTAATAGCCTATTCCTGCCTGGGGAAAAGAAACAGGAAGGAACATGGAACAGTCCAAAGGTTGGAGTAAAGAAAGAGCATAAGTTTTTCTTGGAATGCTGAGATGAAGTATTGCAGCATATTACCCAGAAAAACATCATCATCATTAGAAGTTTCGTAAATGCAATGAAACAGATGCTACATGCTTTTTAAAAAATGCTAGTAGTGCTCACATTTCTGATGAAAAATGAAAAGTAAGGCTGAATTAACAGGATTGCTTTCTGCTCTACTCATACATCATAGAAGAAATGTGTTGTCTTTGCCAACAATCGAATGGTTATATAAACCAGCTACATTCTGGAGTGTAGAAGAGCCTCCATTCATGAAATCTTTGACACTGGCACTGACACAGATTGGATTTGTTGTGGGATGCTGAGAAGTAGTTTATAGCTTGAGATGCTCTGCAATGTTCCCTGTTGAACTAGAAGTCTCTTGCAGGGCTTCTCTTAGCCTTTGTAGAATTGAACTGGTCTAAACTTGTCCTGTACTGTTGATGGTAAAAAGTCATGTACCTCCAAAAAGCCTCCACTGCTTGATCTCCAGAGACTTTTGTGGGTTGGTTTTAGGCAAACTTACAGCATTTCAGTTTCATATGTCATGTCGACTCTGGTAGTTCCAGCAATTTTTACAAAACCACGTGTTTAGCACCAAATCTATGTTCCAATCTTTCTCATCTTTTCTTCCCTGCTCTGCTGAATGCAAAGACTAAATTGACTGGCACTATTATTAGAAATTACTGTAAGGCAATTTCTTAGCTGGTGCTAATTTTGTCTCCATATTACGAGCTCCCACATCAAAGAAGAACCAAATACTTGAGAGGAATATTCTAGCAGAGCTATTTAAACTGATAAGTGTTCAACTCCAAAATACTATGCAACATGTAACTTTCACTATTATTACTTTTGTCTCCAGGTATTTTGTAGAGCCTGCTTTCAGCTGAAGGATGATTGTGTAAATCCATTCCTTAGTAATATAACATAGTAGCAATTTGGAATTTTGGTATACTTAAGAAAGTAGAACATCAGAAAATAACCCCTCTCTGTAATTTTAACATCCATTTGAAACTTGAGTCCTATTTAATGGGATTTAAGATGATAATGTTCTTAATTAAATACTATGACTTTGTATTAACCCCAAACATTCCTTACTGTCTGCTTGATTGCTGGCCTGCCAGTCTCCTCTGTCACCAACCTGACAAGTTATTCCATTTTTGAACTAACATATTTTAGACAAAAAGACACAGATATGTAGAAAAAAGTCAGAAGAAAGAAATGTGATCCCATATAATAGAATCTCTCTCAAAAAAAAAAGTCATAACATTACAGGGAAAAAAAGCTCAGCATATCAGGAATGTAGAGCACAACACAGCAAAATAAATTAAGAGGTACACAACCATGCACAGAGAAACAACAAGGATTGAAAGAGATTCCAGAAGTCAAATTCTGAATTCTGACACTTTCCATCTAAAACGACATTTTGCTTTTAAAGCAGTGAACTGGAGTTAGTCTGAAGCTCCATTGATTTCATGCTGTACATGTGGGTTCAGTAAACACAGAATGAAACATAGTCCCTCTCTAAAGATTAGAAACTGCCTTTAAACACAGAAAAGATGTGGAAGTTAGCATTCATCTATGATCCAGCTGAACTGCAGGGAAACCTATTTAGCTGTAATATCACCACTTTGTCATTTTTTAATATGGATATTTAAGTATCTAAACACAGTAGAGCTCCTATTGGAAAGAGTTTAAAAGTGATGGGTTCAGTCGTTACTGAACAAGACATTTTCTCAAGATTAAACTCCCCTCATTCCTTGTGCAGTCTTTTGAAAGTTTGGATCAGGGAGCATTTCCTGGCCAAAGAACTGAAGTGCTAATGACATGAAGAGATGGTAGGGACTGGAAATTTTGTGCTAGTAAAATTGGGCCAGCAGCAAATTATCATCCTCCTTGCCCAAAGCAACAGTGACACAGGAGCTGTGACTCAGCTGTGTATCTGAATTTCTATGCCCTTAGGACGTTTCATGAATAACAGAGTTCAACCATTGCACTTTCTGTGCTTAATAAAAGCAATACAATGCTAAAATCGATTATTGGGAGAAAGCAGAAAGTTCCAGCTACTTCGAAATATATGGATGATTCCTAAAGGCTAAATTTGTGGAGTCATTTGCCATTTTCTTTCTTCCTCTGAAGCAAAGGAAAAAAGTGAGGGGGAAAAAAAAATCTACCATGGTCCTTCAATTTGAAGAGATTTATAACTGTTGAGAACATATCATAAAGATTACTGGAGAATCTGATTGTCAACAGTGGTGATCTTGAAAAACAGCTAGAGGAAGAACAGTCCGTGCACAGTCAAGTTGAGAAGCTTAGTAACAGCACAAAAGTAGAGGGAAATTTGCTAGAAGAGCTGGGTTGTTGGATAGAGACACTGCTGGATAGAAACAAGTGAATATCCAGAAACGAGTCTGGACTAGATCTGAAAATGTACAGACTATTAATATACAATTAATTAAAAAAAAAATAAAATTAATTGAAAGTAATTATCATGATAGGCTGAAAACAAAGTTTTTTTGTTTGTTTGTTTTTTAATAGATATTCTTAGTGGAAGTTCTTAATATGGTACGTTAACATTCTCCATATCAAATATTTTGTGTGGAAATGTATTCACTATGCTTAACAATACTGAAGATTCCAGCATCTGAAATAAACTCTTAGAGTAGCTGATTTCAAATAAAGGGTAGCCAAGCTGTTAGAATCAACCGATTGCAGGTAATTTTATTAGATCTCTTCAGACTAAGGCTGCACCTTTGAGTCTTTCTGTAGGATGCTAGCATTGCAGGGGGGTTGGACTTGATGATCTCTGGAGGTCCCTTCCAACCCCTACAATTCTGTGATTCTACAAAGCTGCAGTCGGTTCCGTGCAGAGTCCCCCCCTTTATGTGAAGCAGGCCACTGAAGCTCTGAGCAGGACTTGCAACTCGGTACAAAGTTTCAAGTCACTTGTTCAAATTTAAAAATAAATAAGTAAATATATAATTCAGTTCTCCCTTCATGTCAAAGAGTACTTCAGCTCTGTGTAGTTCCATGTTAGATTCATTCAGATAAGGTTAACATAGTAACTAAACAGTTATAAGAAACAGTTCAAAGCTTCAGTTTTAAATATGAATGCTTCTGCCTAAGGAATGTTTTGTTTATCTTATTTGTCTTTTATTTTGAAGTGCACTTCAAGATACATTATTAGAGTCTTGGGAATTGAAAAAAATAGAAAGTTATGCAAAACAAAATTAATTCAGAATTCACTTTTTTTCTTTTCAGTATCCCCTTTTTTATGTTAACTCCTCTCCTCTGGTGTAAGTCCTTTTATTAGTCTCCTTATAATAAAAGTCTCCTTTTATTTACTGATTTTTTCCCATCTACTGAAAGCAACGTAGAGGGTATTAGAAGGTGGAACGTCCTATTCAGAAAACCCCAAATGTGCCGTTTAAACAAATGTTTAAATTCTAGATCAAAAAGAAATAGGAACTACAGCCAAGGACAGTTTTGTACAAATATTTCAATAAATAAATAAATTTCAATAAATAAATACATATTTATTTATTTCAATTTCAATAAATAAAATAAATAAATCATTTGATCCTTTATCAAATGGACAAAAAATAATATTGAAAATATATTTTTAAAGGAAAGCATCAACTTAGGCTTTGGGTTGTTTTTTTTTGTTTGCTTGTTTTTTTTTCCTTTTCTCTGAATTTTATTGCAGATTAATGTTATCAGTCAACCTTGTTATCAAAAGCAAAAGCAGTAACAGTTAGAGCTATATGACTTTTCAGTCTGAAATGCTAAAAATTGTGAAGTTTTCCACACCCCAAGAACCTCATTGTATTTTTCTATTCTATTTCTTCTTATCCAAACATTTTTATAATCACAGTTGCGGTCTTTCCATGAAAGATGTTGTAAGAAACATTCAGCTTCAACAGGTTGGAAATTGAAATGCATTGAATGTGGAAAAATGTATCAGCGCAGTTTTCAATTTATACTAAAACAAAAATTCTGACAGTCAAAGTATGAACATCTTGCTTAGGTTAAGTAATCAGCAATAAATTATTTTACTAAGTTCAGTTACACTGAAAGAATTATCCAACAGTTACAGAGAAATCAGACATTTTGCTGAAAATAAGATATCAGAAAAAAGAGTTCATGATAATTAAATGAGTCTGCATCACTGAAATAAAAACTTAGATTATTACAGACATGAGAAAAAATGGTAATGGATAGGTAATCTGAAGCAAACAAATAAACCAGCAAAATAGGAACGCAACAAAAATCCAAAGCAAAACAATCCAAGAGCAAATCAATAACACAAATGAAGCAGCAATGACTGCAAACTTAAAATGCAGTACTTCCTGAACTGTTTTCTCAGAACACTTTCTGTTTCACTGACTTATTTTTTCGTCCTTAACCTTTTTGTGTGCTTTTTCCCTATTGACAACTTCAGGTTCAGGACTGAAAGCTATACAGTATGCATAACTTACCAATAGGAAAGTCTGTTCTTTGTATTCTGAAATGATAAAGTAACTTGAAGAAAAACTAAACATCACTAATATAGACTGTATTAAAAAAAAAAAAAAGTATGATTAGGAAAATCTTGTCATTTTACTGTTTTACTAAACGTTATGAAACTGAAAAAAAAAGCTAAAGCTAAATAATTTGTGATAGATTCAGCACTTTCTTCATTTTAACTTACTCAAATGGAAATTAACTTCCATTTTTTTTCACATACAAAGGCAACTTTAATAGTTCATTTTAAAAATTTAATGCTTCTCTAACTCAAAAAGCTACTCCTTCATCAGATGTAACTTCCCCCAAAATGTACTGACTCCAAAAATAGCCAACAAATATGCAATAAAGCCCAGTAAGACATAAACAGGACTTCAAGAGAGGAAAAAAAATAAAGCAAATTCACCTTTCCTCTGATAAGATAAACAGAAATGGCTCCCACACATGACTTATCATTGAGAATTCACCACAGAAATGAAAGACTGTGAAGGAAGTGTACACAGCATACTCATCTGTTCTCTAGCGTGGGATAGAAGTTGATGCCTGACCTTTACAGTAAGAGGAAGAAAAGATTCACAGGCTTCATACTAGATTTGGCCTAGAAATTAAGATCAAGTAAATGGGACAGAAAATGAAGTGCAATTTTCAATGAAACTATTAATGACATCAACCCAGTAAAGCATAAATTAAATTAATTACTTTGAAGTAATTACAAGTAGAAAAAGAAATGGATTGTAAAGCTTTTGGAGGTTAACAAATCATCTTTGTCACAAGCAAAAAAATAAAGAATTGGATACTTTCAAAACTATATGGCACAATAGGAGTTGCTATATATTACTAATACTTGCAACTGTGTATCAGAAAACTAGCTTAACTTGATTTTCAGTTTAAACAAAATTACAGTTCTGCTCAACAGGATTCAGTACTTAAGCACCAAATCCCCAAGAACAGTGTTTAGATAGAGGAAGGCAGTTGCTACATTGCCTACAGTCACACAGGAAATTATGTGTGTGAGACAGCAGCCTCCCTCTATTGATCACAATAGCCAATATCTGGAAAACCAGCTTTCAAGCCCTTGCTCAAGTTTCTCAACACTGGGACATATAACAATTTGCTGTGCAGTGATGGGCAACCTTATCGCATCTTTAAACTTGCGTTTCTATATGGAAGAATGAAATGGGAAAAAGTCCTGGAGTACAATGAAAAGTGCTTCTTTCTTTCAGCTAGCTTTTAGAGAAAGAGCAAAAACAGAACAACTAAGAAATGAAGTCTTTCCCCTAAGTTATTAACTCTGGAGTCTTAATATGGGGCTTCAGTATTTTCTCTGAATCTCATGCCTAGGCTTATCAGAAAGTGAAGTTTTAGACATTTTAAACACACAATATATTAACAGTGAGAAAGCAACTCTAAAGAATTGTATTGTTCAGGAAGAGTTGGAAATATAATCATTCCCCTGGAAAGAAACAGTGTTTTTACACGCTCTCCTTCTACGTCAATGAAAATTGGATGACCTACTTTGAAATGCAGGTATATTACACACGTATTACTTAACACTGGCAAAATCATACAACATCACAAGTGAATAAAGCAAGTTAAATAGCTGGTTAAGTATGACTAAAGTTTCAATTACCTCAATTTTGTCAGATGGCATCACATTAGTCAGATGACAGCAAGCGAAGGAGACCTTACAACTTCTCTAGATGCTGCAGAAGTGCAGTCACACTGGAATTCAGTCACTGCTCTTCTCATCTGGAAATCACCTTTTTTTCATAGCAGCTTATGTCTTTGTCAGCAGTGGAGGGGAGGCACTGACTTCTAGCATGCTGGTGTACTGTTGTAGTAAACTCTTATACTGAAAAATCTGTAGGTTGTTAAATGACACTGACAAAACTAGTGTCTATTAAATCACCTCATACTATTCATCCTATTGCACAGACATCTGATAATTTAACTTGAAAGTGTAAAAAAGTAATAATCAGTTAACAGAAACAATTGGTGGCTCTTTCAAGGTAATCAATAAAATTTATTAACATTTAGCAGTGTTTATCATGGATCAGCTTTCTTTAAAAATTAGAGAGAGAAAACCTGTATGTTTCTTCATCTCAGATCTCTCCCTTCTCTTTGTCATGTGTAAGTAATTTTCAATTGTTTTTATGGAACACATATAATTGAATAACAGAAAAATATTGCTGCAATAGATAAAAAATATCAGCCATTCTATTCCATCATTCCCAGTAATCAAAAGCAAAGGAAACTATTTTTCTTAGAGCTCTTTTGAGCTCTTTCTGAATTTTCTAGTTTGGTAAAAAGAGCTGTTTTTCACCTTCCGACAACTGTTCTGTGTGATGTTGTACTTTAATGCCTAATACAGCAACATGCTAATAGACTATTAGTACTGTTAATCTCCAAACTTTGGTTTTGGCCTCACCAAATCTGAACTCTGATAATTAATCTACACAGCAAAAGTCTAAGTACTTCTAAGCAGTGTGTTAATTTAAGTGCTTAGAATTTATCTGTTAAGACTGTCTATACTGCAGATGAGGTATGCATTTCCAAAGTAGTTTACACAGAAAATAATGCTTATGCCTTTTTTTTTTTTTTCTCCGTAAAGTTTTTGTTACATTCAGATTTTGATCCATCACTAAGCATTATGGGTACTATACAAGAGCTAGAGAAGAGCACATATACGAACTTGAGGTAATCAGAAGTGAAGACAGTAGATAAACATGTTAAATGATGGCACAGAAAAAATCTCACTGCAAATCTACCAAGAAACTAAATTTATGCAAGTTCGATGTTCTGTGTTTGAATGCATTAAATTACAGGCAGCATTTTGGCTCAACTGTTTTAATTTGCTCCTTTTCTCCTTTTCTCTCCAAGACAGCTACTACAAAAAAGCACTTTTTGACAATCAGGATTTGCCACAATTTCTTCCAAGACTTAGTCTTTGTTGTAAATTTCTTACAACAGTCCCATTCTGCTAACTCCACAGCTAATAGTAAAATATAAAATAAACACATGCATATTTGTAAAATAAATAACATCAACTTATTTTTCTGCTGAACAAGTGTCTCAGAAATGTTACTGATCCTTACTCAATTTCCTAATAATTGAATCCTTGAAGTTTGATAATAAAAAATGTGAAGTATATCTAAAGAACTGCCAAGGGCAAAAATAAATCTACAGGGCAAAAATAAATCCACAATGCAAAAATGCAGCTGTTGAAAAGTACACAGAGTGGTCTTATGCAATCAGTGGAATGACAACACAACAACAGACAGCATGGAATATCAGAAGGCCCCTTCCAAAATTCAATCCTAGAAAAAGCAGTTGGAGTTCTTATCAAATACAGCTCAGGCCGTTTGACTACAAAATTGCTCAGAGTTTTCAGCAACAGAGCAAAGGGCAACGGACAGAAACCAGAACACAGAGAGTTCCATATGCACATGAGGAAAAACTTCTTTACTGTGAGAGTGACGGAGTGCTGGAACAGGCCATCCATAGAGACAGTGTACTCTCCTTTGGAGAGATTCAAGATCCATCTGAATGTTTTCCTGTGCAATCTGCTGTAGGGAACCTGCTTTACTATGGGGCTGGACTCAATCAGCAGAGGTCTCTTCCAACCTCTACCATTCCATGATTCTGTTTCTCAGGATCTCTCTCTATATTTTCACCTCCTCTTTGTGGTGCCATACCCATAAACCCACTTATGCTTAATAGCATCTCTACTAGGGCAAGGATTCCTAGGAAAAAAAATTGAGCCTATCTGCACAGCACAGAAACATATATAAACAGACAGATAAGTAGATAGAATTTGCATTATTCCTTGCCTATCTCTTTGTTTTGCCTTCAGTATTCACTCAGGATTATACAGTCACGGACATCTGGCAGAAGATTTGGCTTCAGACAAGCCAACCCCGTACCTTAAAAAAATAACAGCTTTCCTTCAGTCTTCTGATCTGGACAACCAAACTATGTTGCTGTTTTTCCTGCAATTTGTTGATGTTAAGATCTGATTTTTAATTTCTAATATTATTCAGTCATTGTCTTTATTCTACATAATACCACAAACATAACTGAAGAATTGATCATAGTGAATATATAGTGAATACATAAAAACGCATGAAGGTAGCATGCTCAGCAGAAGAAATTTTTCCCACAAGGAAGTACAGTGTTTCTTACATCATCAAGAGTACTAACTATAGTTAAAAATGAAGTTACAGGAGAACAGTAAATCATGCAAATATAGACACTCATTATTCCATGTAGGTTAACATGTCTTGTTTATTGGCTTAAGTTTAAATAGAATATGAATATTTGTAATTTTAAAGAATTAATCTGACTGGGAAAAAAAATGAATCTGAAGAGGTAATCAAGCAATCTTAATTAACACTGCTTCCAGATAAGTCAAATTTTAAAACGTGACAAGAACTCCATGTATATCCTTGCAGTGTTGCAACTCTATGTTAGAGCAACTCAGAAGTATCATCCTTAACATGAGATTTCCACCGGAAGACAGATAAGGCAAATCACTACAAAAGATAAACTTATGCCAGATTGAACTGGGAAATTGAGGGTCAAGGACTGCACTGCGGGACATGAAGATACAGTCTTTAAAAGGCTCACCTCAACTCCCTTAAAAAAGAAAGTGCTTAAAAAACAGTCTTGAAGTAACTTAACTGGATACAGTGCTGAGCAAGCTGCTCTAGCTGACATTGCTTGCATCAGCAGGGTTGGACTAGATGATCTTAAGTCCTTTCCAACCTAAATGACTCTATAATTAAAATTGGAATTATCAGTTGGAATTATTTCAAATAGAATTGAAATTGATTTAAAAGACTGGAAAAATCACTCCTTTTTGCCAAGGATGAAAAAGTCATTTGTGGAAGTGAGCTACTCCATATGAATTTGCAGATTGCTTCAACACAATTGGCTGCTCTGCATTCGTACACCTGACAGTTTCCTGAAATGAGGTGTTTAGCGCAAGACATTCAAATTACAGGAGCAGTCAGCTTTCAAATAACATGACTATGTTGTAATTTACCGCCACAGCACTCTGATAACTGTCCTTACAACTGGGGGGGGCGGGAGGGGAAGGAAAAAAAAAAAAACAAAAAAACCACAAACCCAACAGAAACACAGAAACTCTTTTGAAAAACAGATTTTTTTTTAATCTTACAGTAATGACAGATGTTGTGTATTTCACATTTGAATTAAAGACTGTAATAGGAAAAGCTACTTTGAGCAAGAATGGCTGAAGAATTCAGTACTGGAGCCTGAAGGACAGCCTCCTCTTTTCATGCTTAGCTGTTTTGACAGGTCTTTGTGCATGCCGCACTGATAGCAATTCCTCCCTCAGCCTTTCAGAAGGAACAGAACAGTAAGCATTTTAATCTAGGACATTTCATCAATTTTAATTTGCTTTATGTGTAGCAACAAAACATATTCTAATGGGCAAACCTTATTATCGCTACTCTTATTTCTTTATTTTAATATTTCACAGCTGACTACACTTAAATAAAAAAGAGAAATCTATCACTTGGTCATTACTTGTCCTTGAGGGTTTTCAGTCTCCTTATTCTTCACAGTCATTATTCTGCATAAAAGTGACAGCGTAATATTCAAATAAATAAATCTTCTGATCAAAGGTCACTTGTTCTTTTACATCTTCTAGGCCACTTGCCAACAGATGCCAATCAGCAAAACTACTGCTAACAATTCCCTACAGTCAACAGGAACTGTGGAAGCAGAGTCATTCTAAATAGCTACTAAAACTCAGTGACCAAACTATGTAAGAATATCTATTGTCATCCTCTTGGCATTAGGTTTTAGTTTGTCTCCTTTACTACTGTTATTAATTTCTAAATATGTATGGCACACTATAAAATACTGACCCTTTGATTCTACACAGTCTTTTCACATACCATGATACTATTCACCATCTCTCAGGACTCCGGAAAGTACCAGTGTGAATCCCAGCAACAATAAAAGGTCATATAACTATTTTTAAAATGTCAGCCATCCTGTTCATAAATGCTCACAGGACAAGTAACAGTTACTGTATTCACAGTCTCCAAAATAAGAAATGGGTCACAAAGGGTCTGTGCTGGTGATATAGTCATTTCTTATCGCCTAGATCCTCTAGTGGCTCAGAATTATGTTGGCTTGTTCCTTAATAATACAGCTCCCAAATCCCCTTTAGTCAACAAACTGCATCATTGCTGCTCACATCCTGACATACTGCAGTGTCATTTTCACAGAACATTTGGATGAAGTCTACTAGAGCCGGACTGCTCCATGGCAAACATCTGTTGAAGCTAACAAAACCACTGGTTTTCCCAACAACATTATTCCTCAGAGTTTTGAAATAAAATCTATATGTTGAAAATCACTCCTTACCAATTGTGACTCATACAGGGTTCTGTAGCAAAAGAAACACTCAGTATTGAAAAGAAACATTCCTTTAAAGAAAATGCACACGTTCCATATACAACTGGCATAAACATAGAAATAGGTTTAGAACCATACACTAATATTACTACATACGTTAATCGTTAACTTCTTTCTCCGATGATTCACAAACAAAGGAAAAAAAAATCCTCAGCAAGGATCATATCAAACCTGGAGTAAACAGCATTGACAGTTTTGGCTCTAAAATGGGAAGGTGGATACTTCTGCTGCCTATGTATGGTGCTCCCTTCATCTTTCCCTCCCTTCTGCCTCAAAAAGAGAAGTGGTTCACCGTTCACTGTTTTCCCCATTCAGTTTCACATATAGAACACATGAGGATTATGACGCCAATTCAATGAGAGTATTTTGAAGCAGTCCTCATATAAAATAACATTAATTTCTTAACAAGGTAATGGTATAAATAAGATTGCCCTCCACTGAATCCAATAAGGTACATTCATCTTTGCTTAGGACTTAAATGCGCTGTCTCTCTGCTTTTTGTCACTAAACAGAGAAAAAAAGATTTTCATAGCAGTGACAGTAGTTTTAATTGTTCAACTGCAGGAAACTCCTCACTCATAGAAATTAATCTTACATGTCAGACAGACATGTACAGGCTTACCTTCTGTGTAACCACCCAAAAGGCCACAAGATCCATCAATTAATAATGGAAAACTAACATTCAGTAACAGTGTAAACAACAGCTAGAAGCCATTAATATTAATTGACACAAACTCCTGTGCTTCACAAGAAACTTGTCTCTTAATCATTGTAAATGCTTTGCTCCAACCTCAGTGTACTGGGAGTACCATGCACAAGTCTATAAATTGTGCAGAAAAAAAAAAAAAAGACAAGAACAAATATATAGATGCCTCCTCATTTTATTTTTGAACCATCTGATTACTATTCAGTGAATATCAGATCCAATATGACATTCATCAACTAATTTCCTTCTGACAAGATTCCAAAAGAAAATGCTTAGCCAATCAAACCACAGCCAGAATGAAAGAGCATGACACCACTGATGGAAAGATGCTCAGAATAGAATGGCAGTTATATAGTAATATGCCGCTGGGCCACCAAGTCTCAAAAAAATACATAAGATACACAGATACTCAAATAATGGGTACCAGATTCCTGTTCTGTTTCAGTATTTAATTGTGAACAATTTCTCAAAAAAAAAAAAAATCCAAATAACCTGGATTATAGATTTTTTTTTTTAATTGCTATTGCCTGCTGTACTGTAGAATGGAGGTAATTCAATTGCTAGGTACAAACAATTAAACCAAATATAACACGTATTTTTCCTTAGAAAGCATTCTCAAAGCTGTCTGGAATGCTGTAGATAAATTCATTACATATAGCTAAGGTGAAGAATTTTTATTCGATGCATTTATGTATTATTTATTATAAGTTGTTGTATACTCATTATGGCATTTGTCACAAGGTAAAAAAAAATCTTGGCTTTCTTGATGCTAAGGCCAACATTGCTAACATCATTTACTCTGTTTCCAGCTAAAGGAAATGTTTTAGAGAAAGAAAACAAGTGTCTCTTTTGTACTGAGATATTCACTATATAACTAATATTATGGTCTAAAATAGACTTATGTAAGAAAGCATTCCTAAAAATTTAGAGGGCCGTAATTTAGTAAAATGTCTACTAATGGTTGTTAAAGTGTACAAATACTTATACTATTTAATATATATTTCAATTCTGTTCCTCAGAATTTCACTAGTTCTAGAGCAAAAATGCACCTTGAATTGCATTTCTCTATTTAAAATTATCTACTTAAAAATAGCTCCTACAAGGCAAACTAAAATCGAGAAACATCAACAAGGGTTGCAATGTCAAAATTTGATTTCTTGTTTTCATGAAGTTCAGAATGCTCCATATGACTACAACCACCCATATGCATTACTCATAGCTCAGACAAAAAAGTACTATGCATTAAAAAGAGAAACATTTTTTCCTATATGAATAATAACATCTGCAGACTTCAATCTCATAATAATGAGATGAAGGACCCTGTACATCTCCTGATAAACCATCATGGGAGAGATTGTCCTCTCAGTTAAATTTGATCTCTATCATAGAATAAATATGACAAAGTGAAGATTTCCTTTCACACAAATGAGCACAGAATATAGCTGCTTCATTAACTCCACGTGAGACAATCAGCAGAAAAACAGTGGAACACAGAAAATAATAACTCTCAACTTCTTTTGATACAAGATGGCATCAAATTGCTATTAGTGTCTAAAACGTCAATATTCTAATTGTCTACTTACACAATGAGGTTAAAATATTTTATGTATTTTTTAAAAAAACTCCCCCCCTCATCCATTCCTCCCACCCTTTTTGAAGATTATTTAATGTTAAAAAAAAATCCTGTCTCTTCAGAAACCTTGGTAAAAATAAATAAATAAATAAAAATCACAAGATGGAGTGGTATGCTCTAGTATTTTATTTAACATACATGTTACAGAGAAAAAATCTGCATGGATCAATAAGAAGCTGTCTCACTGCAATTTATCAGAGGGAGAGGAGGTTCTTTGATATATGTATACCTGACGTGAGATTAAGCAACAGCGGTTCAAATGCTGGTCTGAACAGTTTATTACAAATCTTAATCCATCAGGGAGATGGGGAAGGGAAGGTAGGCAATAGGAAAGATAGGAAGGAAGCAAGAATTGTGTAGCGCGGGGATAGTCACCACCATGATCCTGCAGCGTCCCGTTGCATGACTATGGTCCGAGGCAAAAGTGCAGGGGGAGAGCAGCAGTAGCGTGGTCAGCCTTAGGCAGCAAGAACGTACCAGCAACAGGGTAAATCCAGGAGGAAGTGGCAGGTCTCAGGTAGCAGGCCCAGGAGAGTCCATCAGCATGCAGGCATCACGTCATGAAGCATATGATGTCAGATACCTCTTCTTCTTCAGCATGCAGGCATTACGTCGCAAGAAATCTGATGTCAGAGACCTGTCCTCATGGTTGTTGGTCCCTTTTTTATCCTCCTTCTGCCAATGTGGCATTCCTGGGCGCTTGGTTAAAAGTCATGTGCAGGACCCCATGAGATGGCTATCTCCCTCGAGATAAGCCCACACAAAAGACTGCTTCCCAGCCATTAAGCTGCGGCTTATCCCCCTCTTGTTGCCTCTGGCATGCAAATCTTCAGACAAAAGATTTCTCCATCTTTGACCAGGACTTGCCTGGACTTGTCCATCTGTGTCCTCAGCAATCTTTGAGACAATGACACAAAAGAATAATCTTACAGAAGCTCTCTTTCCTAGCCTGTTTGATAAATATTAGGTAGTTAATATACCAAAAATTTCTATTCACGACTAGTTAGCAGTCAAATACCACTTGGTCTGAGAAGAACAGACTTTAAAAAACATTATATTTTTTTTTAACTCAGGATGTAAAAGGAGTGGATAAAAAAATCTATGTAGTTCAAACTAATACAGGATAATCTGAAGAAAAATAGCAGAAAGAAAAACCTTCAGAAATGTAAGCAAGATACTTCAAAGGCTGTTAAGTAGTGCTTCGAAGTCAGTGTTTGGAATGGCAAAGCTTAAGATGAAGGATCTTTTCTTCCTTGCCTGACAGTGCATTAAAACACGTCCAGAGAAGGGCAACAAAACTGGTGAGGGGTCTGGAGCACAACTCTTATGAGGAGCAGTTGAGAGAGCTGGGATTGTTCAGTCTGGAGAAGAGGAGGCTCAGGGGAGACCTCACTGCACTCTACAACTTCCTGAAGGGAGGTTTTGATGAGAAAGGGTTTGGCCTCTTCTCCCACGCAACAAACAGAACCTGAGGAAATGGCCATAAGTTGTGCCACAGTAGGTTTAGATTAGTCATAAGGAAAAACTGTTTCTCTCAGAGAGTGGTCAAGCACTGGAATGGCCGGCCCAGGGAGGTGGTGGAGTTACCGTCCCTGGCAGTTTTCAAGAGGCATCTGGATGAGGAGCTACAAGATATGGTTTAGTGGCTTGTGGTAGCAAGGGTAATGGGAGGACGGTTGGACTTGATCTTGTCTTGTGATCTAGGTGATCTTTCCAACCTTGAGATTCTATGATTCTATGAAAACTTACAGGAATTATGCATTCAAATAAAATTGACAGGAAAAGTTTAGATGTGTTTAAACCTTATTTACTGGCACACTTGGATATATAGGAATGTTTATTGCATAATTTTTACATATTAATGAAATTGTTACTCAAACTGCTTGCCCAGACATTTTTATGTAATAACACAGTTACTAAGTACTCAAAATGTAAAATAAATCCATTTTATGTTAGAGTCATTCGAAATCATTCACTGCCTTAAAGAAATGTATTTTAAAAAATTCCAGAAAGTATCTGATGGATGTTCTGTCAGATAGAAACAGAATCAAATATAAAAGTGTTACATGAGTATGTCGCACAGCTACAAGCCAGCTAATTTAAACCATGTTTTAATGAAAATGTAATAAATATTTCATTAATACCTTTCCCTACACACACTTACTATATTTAACTGATGAATACTACACAGTGGTAGAACAAGTTTGTAATTGCTCTGCTGTTTATGAAAGACCCAGATTGACTCAAAATAATATCATTCAAATGTTTGGCATAATGACAACTCTTAGGATCAAATGTTTGGACTAGTGCAGCACAATCTAAACCTTCTCTTACACCATTGTTGCTTTTCCAGTCAATAACAAGCACAGACAAGAATAAAATTATGGGATGTAACTTAAATCCTGAAAGCTAGTAGATGGTTAGAATTGTTATTGATTAAATAACAAACAAACAGAATTTGAACCTGCAAACACCTTCACATTTTTGGCATGCTAGGAATCCTCACTGACTTTCTGAAGGTAGGTTTTCATGTTCTTGACAGAACAGTGATTAGAAATGCATTTATATCAGATGAAGAAATTCAGACTTTAATTTACTAATCACTATCTTTTTAGCATAGCTGATAAGAATGTGATAGAAAATGACCCTAGCAGGAGAAATCTAACCAGTGCAGTACAGAGAAGGCATATTTTCAAGAATAGATCTCATTTAAACACAAAAGACAGAGGTTAAATATATAAGAAACATTAAATTTGTTTCAGATTTGATATTTAGAAACAAGCTCAACAAAAATGAACAGAAAGATCATGCCACAGTCAGGACAATCACTGAGAATACTAATGCAACAACTTCCTCACTCTTAATACATTGCTTTGATTCATAACAACAAAAGAAATATATCTGTAAAAAAAAAAAAGGCTACTACTACTTCATATTTACATCAATATGAAAATATGGTATCATGGGAAAGGGTAGAAGTGGGTGGCAGGACACCATTAAGAGCAATTATTCAGTTACTATGAAAAAAATCATTATTTTAAAAAAGTATGTAAAAGATATTGTCTTGAAGCCTCTACTTCTTCAATTAAAAATAACACCTACATCATGCTTCAATTTTGCTTTAGTCTTGATTCATTACACTTCCAAAACTGAGTCACAATAAATTCCAAATGAAAGGTTCATTTATGTTCTCTTGAATTCATTCAAAAATTGTCTATATTAAGGCATTACAGTTTTCTATTTTGCTCCAATATTCAATCTTTATGGAAGAAATAGGAGGAAAGCTGCATTCAACTCTGAAACAAAATCACACTTCAGTCATGTATAATGAGATTCTGAGAGACACGGTAATGAATATAAAGTAAGCTACAGCCAAACATTTGATCCATGTGGCAGACTGCAATGCACACAACTAAACATACATAAACCTCACCATTCGCTGCATCTGATTAACATGATCACGCTACACTGCATATTTTTTTTCCTTACATATAACTATAAATCGATTACCTTCAGGAAGAAAAAAAAATATTTTCACAGTATGCATAAATGAATCTTGTTTTCTAAAACTTTCAAGAACAACAACAAAACAACCACATTTTCTTCATAGAAACAGTTCAGGATTGAAAAATAATCTTTCTAATCAGCCAAGGAAAAAAAAAAGTTATTTTTTTCTTAAAAATAAATAAATAAATCAAGCTAAGCATTATCATCTATGCGTTACATTCCACCTATTTTTACAGAAGTTCACCAAATCTGAAGTCGCTAAATGGCATGAAGAAAGACAGTAAAACCTGAAATTTCTGTAAAACTCAGATTTTTCTTTTGCACATAAACTATGACAATACTGTCTTCTTGGCAATGTAGCTGACTGAAACTGAATACTATAAAAGCAGATTTCATGCAAGACCATTAAAAAAAAAAAAACATGTTGTAAAAAAATTCAGACTTTCATTAAACCTTTTTCTTTTTTACATCATAGGATGAGAAAATATTCAGTACGGTTGAAAAACTCTTTGTCTGGATATCATTTACATAACTTTCCCAAACAGAAATTAACATGAATATTTAACACTTTTCCTTCAAATGGTTAATCTCAGAAAGATGATACAAGCAAAAATAATGAAATAAAATGCTAAGAAAATGAGTTCTTTTGTCACACTGAAGTGGCAAGTATTTTATAACTGGCGGTTTTTTGTTTCCTCTTAAAATGTTTGTCACAGTAAAAATTACTCCAATAGGATTGATACTGTTTATACTACATTTGGATTAGGGGACCTCAACTGAAAGCTCACAAACACTCAACAGTGATCAAAAAGAACAACCTCACCCAGACACATTCAAATGATTTCTGTCTAGGTAGATGTCATGTTGCAAATACATCATCTCATCACCAACTACTACTTTGTTCTGCACACAGTGGACAGAATCCAGTCTTCTCAAGCTTAAATATATCATAGTATCTGTACTAGTAGTACATAGTACTTGACTGAGAAATATTTTAAGATTAGAGTGGTACTCCTTATTTCCCTTCCCTCAGTCATTAAAACATTGAAGATAGAATTAGTTTCATATGTTACCAGTAGAATCTATTGAAAATACAAGATGTTATTTAAACTGTTGCCCAAAATATACAAAGATCTCCCTAAGCATCTCTTCACTATTACAAGCATCGCTAGCAGCCAACTCCAGCTGGAAACAGATAAAAGGCAAAGAAAATAAATAAATAAATCAAGGCCAGACTTCTAGAACAGTGCAACAAAAGCCACCTAAAGCAATCAAATGACAAAAGCAAAATAACTAGTTACAACAAAATTAATTAATCCTATCAACATGGGATCGAGACATCCATCAAGGATTTAGTTTCCTTACACCCGCAGATCAAAGTAAGAGTTTGCAGAAATATTATCCTGCAAATTTTCCATTATCCAATGAAAAGGAATAGAGGGAGAAGTTAGAATTTCATGATGAAAAATACAAACCATTGTCTCAGTATCGAAG
Source organism: Gallus gallus (assembly GCF_016699485.2). NCBI lineage: Eukaryota > Metazoa > Chordata > Aves > Galliformes > Phasianidae > Gallus > Gallus gallus. Next base: position 116,793,612 of record NC_052532.1, read on the forward strand.
TTCCTTTTTTTTCTTTTAAACATACAAACAGTAACACTATGAAAGATGATAGGCAAATATATCACCCTCTGCTGGATTCCTGAAAAGCCACCTATACTTTCCATGTTGTACAAATATCTTTTACAACATATCTTGTAACTCCTTCAAAAATGTATTTTCTTATTCACTTTTCATGGTTATTAAATTTATTAAATGTAATGTGCTTGATTTTTTTTTAATTATTATAAAAACAGAAGAGATTCTTCAACATAAGGTATGTAGTCAAACAGATAAACTGCTCACATTAAAGTACAGTAGCTCATGACTGCTATCAAGTCTTCAAGTAAGCTAAACAACAACCCTGGGGATACAATGGGTAAAAGCAAAAACAAAAAAGTTCCCCTTTAGCAGATGAACCATTATTTTATTTCTCCATCAAGTTCACACTATACAATATAGTCTAGAATAATACAGAAGTTGCTAAGTTGTTTGCTGCAAAATTTGAAATCCTTTTAACTAAGTTCCAAACAACTATAACAACATCATAGTATATATTTGTAAACTTTAAGGATTTCTTGTTTCAAAACATATTGTAAGAGCAGACATAAAGATTTACTTACCTGATCCTCTTTTGGTCACAACCTTCAAGCTCTGAGTTAGAGTAGCATACAAGAGAATCAAGTTTGGAATAGGAACTTTCATCTTCTCTCTTTCCACGACTGCTCCCTAGAGTACCCAAAAGGAAAAAAGAAAACATTAGCTTTATGTTGGTATTGAAACAACTTTGTAGTAATTAATCATAATACTGGCATTGTAGAAACATTGAACATGGTTCTTTGTGAGCAACTTAATGCACCAAAATGATTCATTATTACTGAAAAGAATATGTAAACTGAAATCACCTAAAGGAAAACACATACACACACTGCATTTAAATTTAGAGCTGTAGTTCTGATTTTGTAGATAGACAGAAAATTCACCATGTCCCTAATAAAACCTTCTAACACATCCCCAAAACATTTTTGATGAATTCATCATATGGAAAACAGTGTTTTCACTAAGCTTCAAAAAATAATATCAAATTCTTTCTCTTAATCCTGTAATTGCATTTCCCCAGTATAAGAAAAAATAAATAAAGAAAATAATATCCTTCTGCACTGGTTTTCTTCCATTTATTCATTCTACAGACTGCACACAAGATTCACAATGAAAAGAGCCATTAATTACAAAAAAATCTGGTCATTTTCTTAGGAACAGGGAACAGCTTACCAGGAACTCCTGTAAGTTCCTTTTACATGAGCTGAAAGCATATAAGCAAGATCAAACACATTAACTGCAGCAAATGAGAACGTTATTAGGACAGGAGAGAGACGAATCAGATTGTGGATCAGCCTTTACCTCTTCAGACGTAAACAAAGATTTCCATTTCTACTCATAGAATCACAAAGACCTATATGATCATCTAGTCCAACTGTCAACTTGTACCTGTGATCAGCCTAGATCATGTCCTCAGCGCCACTATTTCTATTTCTATTGCTCACGTTCTCAGGGGAATAAATGGTGTGATCAGCAGGTGAAAACAGGGTGCACACATTTTGTTAATTCAGAGGGTGTAGGGATGTAATCTAGCCATAATATTGTTCCAGCTTTGTTCTGAAATGGCTGCTAGGACTAACAACCTACATTTTAATACTTTAATTTATGAAGGAATACTTTAATTTGTGAAGGAAGATAAGCTTTCTTTCTAGTCCATCTAGAAAGTACAGTATATCTATACTCATGATAGCATGTAAGATATAAAAGCATTTTACGTAAAGTCTTATATAACAAAAGAATGGGCTGTGATCAATGGCTCTTGAAATTTCTAAGAAAGACTCAGATGAAACCAATGTAGTTTTGATATTGACCTCTGCTGATCACAGTACTGTACAGCAACTGAAAACATTCTCAAAAGAAACCACATAGTTCAAGGATTGATTTCAAAAGAGATCATGCATCTTTTGCACTTTCATTGGCAGTCAGGTTACTGAGTACCCAAGACATTTCTGAAAGCAGCATCTTAAAATAGCTTTATTTTAGAAGAGAGCAGGTTGGAAATAAAAAATAGTGGAGGCGTAAAAGAACACATTATGGGAAGAATTACTTAAACAATGATGACTCCTGAAGAATCTATCTTCAGAAGTGCTAGATTTCAAGCTATTTGAGATGTGCAAACCTAACGCATTCATGATTGTGGCTTTATCAAAGATGAGTGAGAAAACAGTTTGAAAACAGCAGATTTTGATATCTAATTTTTGATAATGATATTTATAAACAGAGAGATACAAAGAAATAATAATATGTTTGCTCTTTCACTGGCTGTGAACCAACTCTAGCACTTCGGCACTGCAGGTTAAGGACTAGAATTTATCCACATTCACATACCTTAGAGAAGTTAGACAACAAATTACCTATCAGCAAAGGAATTAAATGTCACATATAGAATTTTTCCAAGTTAAATTTGGAGCAATATGAACATTTTTAGTCAAGATTATTTAAATAAATAATGTGACCATGGGGCATAATAAATGACATAGAAGCTTAGCATTTTGGAAGCCAGAAACAAGGGTTAATTTTCAAGGAGACAATGAATAGATATCACAAAGTGTTATGCAACAGTTTACTGCAGACTTGAGTCAAGCATTTATGAAATCAAAATCCCATTTCTCACTGCACTAACCGATGCCGCAGGAAACCCTGAAGCTGCTATCTTCAGCCTCAAGTGTACTAGTGAGAGTCAGCACCTTGCTCTGCGTGAGCCTAATAAATACTGTCTAAAGAACAACAGGAGCTTATTGTACATTTACAAATTCAGTAAATAGCTTCTGACTGGGAAAGAAGATCCAAAAACATCTTCATTGACCACTCATAAAAAAAAATGAAAGAAACGTAAATACATACACCTACACACATATATGTTTGTATGTCTATATGCACATATTTGTAAAAGAAGCACGAAGCAAAAGCTATAAAGCTTGAAGCTATCAAAGAAAGCTTTTGTAATATAAGAATATCAATGAGAAACAGCTCTTTCAACTAAAATCTTGCTGTGGTCCATCTATATTTCAGTCATTTATGTTGTCAAGCCTGTTAAAAAAAAGTCCTTATAACAATGAATTGCATTTACAACATGGTTCCACTGTAGAATCTATTCCCATTTACATTTATTCTCAGAGATTAAGGTCTAGCTTAAAGGCATAAACAAAATAGACTGCAGCCTACTTTGCTTGTAGTAAATCCTCAGAAAGTAGTCTTCTGCTGTCTCTGAGATACCAGAAAACAGTTACCACTAAAGGGTGTGAAGGAAGAAAACAGCTTCCAGCACTAGCCATTCCCTCCATGGAGCACCAATGAGCACTAAAGCAGATCTTACCCAGGTTCTCCCTCAGGGTTTTCCAACCCTTCTGTTTCCACTACCTTTCCTGCAGCAGAAATTATTTGCTGGCCTTGTCTTCATTTTAAAAATCAAAACCGCAAGCAAGCTAAAGATTGCTGTAGTGGAGTTGGTGCTTTATGCCTTTGGACGTCATTAAGGAAGCTGTGGAACCTGGCTCACATCATTCTCATGACTGATTCAAAGCAGGTGCTTAACATCACTTGTCTCCTGTTCCAGGTGAATGCCTCAGCAACTGACTAGTCTAGAAAATGTCACCTTGTTGAAAGTGCTTGCAAAGATAAAATAAGCAAGTCAGAAGGAAATTAAAAAGAAACATCCCCAGGGGGATCTTATAATGCACAGAAAATTGTTTTGCTACTGCAGTGAGTATGTCTGAGGCCTATATTCTGTAATGCATTGTTGGGTTTTAAACTGAAAAACAAAAGGCATAATTCTATGAAACCAAATTCTTAACATTAAGTGATACTTTGTGAATTGGAAACAGCCTTTTCTTCAGCAATTAATTTTACTAATTGTTTACCAGTAAACAGGCAGGAATTTATTAATATTAAAAAAAAAAATTCTGATTTAAAATGGAAATAGCAGAAGTTTGCTGTTTCTGGAAGCAGTAGGCAGATACATGACACATGCACATACAAAAGGCTCTTTTACTATTTTTTCTCTTTAATTCTTCCAGAAAAGTAAGACAGTGTACGGCAGTTGCAAACTTCATTGCTGCTTCTGAAGTTGTATGAACGCCAGTATATCTTACAAGCTCTTTGGCTATAAGACTGCTTGACTCTTTGGGTGAACAGTAGACTAACATTACATTTTAGAATCAGGGATTTTTCCTTGCCCTTTCTTATACAATTGCAAGAATGGAAGTATATTTCAGCTCTGTACAGTATTTAATGTTTCAGAAGTGCAGCAGTGGGTTATTTGTTTCCATGAAGTACAATATGAAATCCTGTTGAAAATTTCTGAATAAAGAAATATTCCATGCAAATTTTAACTGGGCATGTTATTAATTTTAAAAAATTATCTTTGGTAGAAAGTGTCATTGCTTAAAACAGAAATGACATAGGAAGCCTCTAGCATCTGTATTGCTGAGTATCTTAGTTTCCAGTTTCAGAAATAGAAATACAGCTGTATCTCAACACTAATGTTCCTTGGGGTAATGCCAAGCATGATTTTTTTCTTGAGTTGTCATAAATACTCAGTGTGAGGAGAATGCATACCCTTACACATGTACTCCCCAAAACAGCTCAGCAGAAATTAAATTAACCACAGTAAAGCAATTCCTGATAAGGCAATAAAATGGGGAAAAAAAAAAAAAAAAAAAAAACCTTTTCCTAATTTTACTTATGTTCATTTTGGGTCCTTCCCAAAAGTTAAATTATACTTAATTGATATAGGAAACTTTCTACTGGCTCAATCTCTAACTGTAAATTTATAGGCTTGTATTTCAGTATTAGTCTACGAATGCTAGCTCCTGTCCATCAGCTAATTATCTGAAAATCATTCTTCTTCCTGTGCTTCCTTTCTAACTTGGAAGGATATTCTTTTATACATGTTCCAAACTACTTCATTATCTTCCATCCTATTCCCTTCAGAGAAAAAAATTGTAGGACCTTGTGATCCCTGAAAAATACTTCACAACTGTTCTGTAGCAATGGGTTTTTAGGGAAGACTTATCGAACTATCTAAAATTATGAAATTGTTACCTACTGGCCTGTCCAGCCATACATGTCTTGACACTTTCATTACTGACACATCACTGCTTACAATGCTTTCATTGTAAGCATAGCATTGTAAGCAAAGGCTTCTTTCTTTAGGCACTACACCTGTCCTGAACATTGAACTTGAGGGTTCATGCGTCATGAAAGTGCTATATTAGTTAATAAGATTAGTTTGTGAATGATATGGACTCTGTCCATCATACAAGATACTGAAGAAATGATAATTTGACTAGAATTCGTTAACATCCTTCTGTGACTCTCCTATGCATAAAAACATAATCTGATATTCCCAAAAGTTTTGACAAACCAACCTACTTTGCTTAAGCATAGAAAGTAGTTAAAAAGGGAATCTATAAGGAAGAAACCTACTGACAGAACTAGACAATTGTCTGGCCTACTATTTGTTTTCCATTTTTGAGTAAAACAATGTCAGTGTAGCATTTGCACTTAAGGTGATGGACTAGCAAACGTATTTTGTACACTGTTTCCATTGCTTAACATGTTCCCAATGATATTATTAAGTGACTTTCTGTGTGGTAGGCAGTGGTCAAGATTTCTGGATATTGCTTTTTCTATTAAGAAAGAAACAAATGATAGCAGATTGCAGATAACTGAAATGTCATACACCATTATCCTCGAGCATCCTCACTATTGAATAAACAATTGAATCGATTTCCATAAATTAAAACCATCAGCTGAAAACTATCTGACACGTACGTTGGGGAACCACTGATGAGAAGAGAAATAACAACTTCAGGAGAGCAATAAAAAATACAATAGCTTTCTAGTGGTCTCACATTGCCTTGTGGGATACCGGTCAGCAGGGTACACTCTGCAGTCCCACCTAACTCAGCAAGGTGGCTCTATCAGTCAAAAGTGTCTCTGCCTACACAGCTGTGATGTGTCCTGAGACACTTGAGTTCTTTGAACAGTAAATGTTCCAGCTATGAGATACATCTGTCCCTCAGAGACAGAAGTTGGCCACTGTGTTTTAAACATCTTCTTGCCCAATCACAACAGGAGTATCCTTTAGATCTGCTTTGTACTTTCCAGTTTACTGAAGAACTAAGGGCAATACACCATCCTATCTGAAAGCAGGACAAAAAGCAAGGCCATAATTCCCACATAGCAGAGCCTACACAGATAATGTATTTAGCTGAACTGAATCAAACTCCCCATGTCTACTGCTCTTTTTATAATTGAGTGACCTGAGAGAGAATGAGAAGAATCTAGTATTTCATTACACCACCAGTGTTGATGCAATAGTGGCAGGAAAAGAAAAAGAAAGCCTTGAAAAAGTGTGCTAGTGTGTTAGTCACTCAGGGATAGAGGAACAGTGGATATACAAGAGTCCGTTTTCATTCCAAGGAACTTTTAGATGAGGAAAAAAAACATGTATAAGTTTAAAAGATTACAAAGTTCAGTACAAGTAGATGTCTATTTTATAACAGAATATTCTATTAACTTTGACTAGCAACGACACTCTTGGGAACAATTCCAAAAAAATTCTCTAAATAATATCACCCATCTAATTCAGTAATGACAAGAGACATTTTGCCTCAACTATTGGTGACTGGTGGACGGTTGGACTCGATGATCTTGTAGATCTTTTCCAATCTTGGTGATTTTATGATTCTAAGGACAGAAACGCCATGTACATATTCTGACAACATTTATGTGCAGGATAATAAAATCATAGTATCATTTGAGTTGGAAGGCTCTGGGCAGCCTCTTCAAGTGCTTCACTACCTTATTGCAAGGAACTTTTTCCTTACACCCACTCAAAATTTCCCTTCTTTTAGTTTGAAACCTCTTCCCCTTGTCCTATCACAACACACCTCCGATAAAGCGTCTGTCCCCTTCTTTATTATAGCCCCCATTTAGATACTAAAATGCTGCTATCAGGTCTCTCCAGAGCCTTCTCTTCTCCAGGCTGAACAGCTCCAGCTCCCTTAGCCTGTCCTCATAGGAGAAGTAAACCATTCCTTGGATAATTTTTGTGGCCCTCCTCTGGATGAGTTCCAGCAGGTCCGTATCTCTCCTGTACTCAGGTCTCAACATCTGGATGCAGTACTCCAGGTGAGGACTCACCAGCACAGAGTAGATGGGGAAAATCACCTCTCCCAACATGCTGACCATGCTTCTTTTGATGCAATTCAGCACAGGGTAGGCTTTCTGGGCTGCGAGGGCACACTGCTGGTTTTCGTCCAGCTTGCCATCCACCAGTACCCACTCCCAGGTCCTTTTTGTCAGGGCTGTGCTCCATCCTTATATACTCCAGCTTGTACTGTTAGTAGGGGTTGCCACAACCCAGACACAACACCTTGCACTTAGATTTGTTGAACCTCACAAAGTCCCACTGGGCCCAGCATTTGAGCCTGTCTAGATCTAGGTCTCTCTGGATAGTATCCACTCTCTCGGGCACGCTGACCACACCACACAGCTCTACTTGCTGAGGGTTTACTCAATCCCACTGTCGATGTCATTGATAAAGATATGAAAGAGCTCTGGTTCCAGTACTGACCCTGAAGGACACCACTCATCTTCCATCCTGACACTGACCATTGGCCGACACACTGGGTACAAAAAAAATCAAAACAGTAAAACTTCTTCACCATCACTTTAGATTTCTAGTTTACACAGCACTAATATTAATGGTTTTCTTTTATGTTATACACAGCAGGCTACGTATTTTCATTTTTCTCATGGTTTATCCTTATTACATAATCTTATTAATGCACTGTAATCTTAGACTGCCACATTAGAAGTTAGAAAAAGTGGTCTCTAGTTTACATTACATTTCTTATATTTGAGCTCCCTTTGTATCTTCAGGGCTGTGAAAAGGTGGAAGCAGGTGTTTCATTTATTTCTTCTCTTTCCCAGGCCAAATACCAAATCCTTTATTCTTCTCCAAATCAAATTCTGGTAATCCACTACCACACCTGGGCATGCCCAGCCCTACCCAGCTTCCCCTTGAGTATCCCTCATCCCTTAGCAGAGCCCCATATCCAGAGCACATGGGCAAAGGCACAAACTGTGCCGTGACTGCCCCTAGCTCACAGCTTCCAGTGGAAGTGGACAGCCAGACCTCACTGCAGGCAGGCACCTGCTGCTCCACAGGGTTTGAAGTCCCAGAATAACTATATTCAACAGGGCCTGCTTGCTTCCAGCAGAAGAACAGTCATGGCATTTTAATGCTGTAAGAAGCCTGGGAAGTAAGTCACTACTTCCCCCTAGAAATATAAGGATTGTAATTAAGTTTGCATGAACAATAAATAATAAAAAGTTTTAGAAGTTCACAGTATTACCAATTTCTTTACCCACTATAAAATCATGTTTGGGTATGTGAATCTCATATAAAAGCATTTTGGTAGTAAAAATTGAGTTTCTGTACAGGATTTCATAGGCAATCTACTACCTCATTAAGACCAAAAAAAAAAAAATCATGTACCATTCAAACAAGAACAGAAAACACCTGAAAAGAAATATTTATAAAAAGGGCAAGTGTGCCTTAGCATTCAGATACAGGATCTTATGGATAGCTATTAAAAAAAAAAAAAAAAGGGAAAAAAAACCTACAAGGACTACTGTCGTTAAATCGGTTTGTAAAGGATTTAAGTATTAATGATCTTTATAATGACAACAAATACTTTTGCAGTTTATTAAAACTGCAGGAAGAAAACTTCAAATTTGGATATGACTAATGTTTGTTATACCTATACAACAATTCCTCATGGCAAGTAGGATTACCCAACAGCAGAAAGACAGTAGGAGACTTATGACTCTATAAAACTATACTGAAATCCAAGGTCAGAAAAGGGGTGTTTCTGGCCTAATCCAATTAGAACTTCTAAGTGCTGCTGAATAGTACTGCTGCTGAAAGTGCTACTTATTAATAACTTTTCATAGACTTGTTGCTGAGACAAAGAGGATGGTTTCTTAAGAGACAGAGCTTCCTGTACTAATAATGTATTATGAGTGTTTAGCCATGAAATAAATGATATTCAGTCTTAAAACTGCAATAGCCTGATGGATAACAATGGTTATTCCAAAGCCACCTAACATTAATTTCAGATTATAACATTGGAAAACATAAATCATGTAAAGATTCACAGTTATCTAGGTCACAGGCTGAGTATTAATTACACAGTAATTGCAGTATGTTTCATATGCCTCTCATAATTTTCATAGCTTATAACTGTATTCATCAAAATCTTGCTTTCACAATAATGACTAAAAATAAAATATCCTCTCAAAAAAAAAAAAAAAAAAAAACCCACTTTCCTCTGGAAGTTAGGAGCACTGTCTTCCACCACAACAGGTATGCCTCTACCACATCAAAGTTGGGATTTTAAATATTTTTGGATCAGTAGGAGAGTAAGAAATAGCATGATCTTAGCTGTGGTGGATCAGATGGGGGATTCCAAGCCCTTAATTCAAAGCTTTTGATCTTAAAACAGAAGAGATGTAGCATAGAAATAACACTGAAGAAGAGGCTGGAATCCCGGACCTCTTCCTTTCCTGAAGAAGTGCTGTAAATATGAAACCACAATTTGTCTTCTGTTACTTCTTTTTTCCAGGCTCCTGAATTTAGCATGCACAGATGCACAGAGCCTTGTTTTACCCAGAAATGATAGAGATCACAGTAATCAAAATAATTGGATAAGGGATTTGGGAAACGTGGGTTCAAATTCTTCAAACCAAGAAGACTTAGAAAATAAAACCCCCATTTACTGAGCACGTGCTCTAACTTCATAACACATATACAAACTGTGTGCTTTCAAAGGAGTAGGTTGCACTGACTAAGATGTTATCACATAAAATAAATGCAGCAAGTGTTTATGGGTGGCTCATTCAAAACCATTCTGTTAATTTGCATCCTGTTGTATAGGGTAGAATGATTCTCATCACATTGACTATACATAAAAGTAAAGCATTCCATAAAACTTTATCAGCTCCTATTGTGAAAGCCCTCAGGAAGCTTTAAAAGCTCAGTAGAAACACATCTCGTTTCCACGGAATTCAAAACCGAACATAAATGGATTTGTCCATGAATCCATGCCACTAACTACTACTGTGACAGATGAATAACATACAGAAAATCTGTATCAGAATACTGCTGCTAAAGTTTTGGCTCTTTAAAAAATAAATGTTTGTAGGTACATTCTGAAAATAAGTACATTGATAGTCGATGTACATCCCCATGCACACTCAGGAGTGTGATTTCCCACTCTCTCATAGCAACCACCCCAGCCTCAGACAATGAACTGCGAAGGCACTGCTGTCTGGGTAACAGCAGAAGCAGCAGATGACTCATGTGCAGCAAGTCACCTGTCTGCTCATCTCTCAATTGTTCATGGCTATTGTGTTCACTTGTTAATAGAGGGTATCCGAGACTGGTAAGAAGTGTCTCAAATCAACATGAGGCAATCAACATCTCTCTGTGGACAATTTTACATTTGAAATCACTTCTCTGGAGCTGTTTGCCTTCAAAAAGGAGTGCTCAGGAGTGTTTACTGGCTGAAGACTTGGCCTGTGAGCAAATAACTCCAGATTAGTACCAGAGACTGGGAGATGTTAACACTGTATCCTGTGAAGACAGGACACAAGCTGGCATCTCCCTGCTTCCTCTTATCTGATGACTTAAATTTGCAAGGCCTGGAAGATGGGAACAAAACAGTTCCTGCTGAGATCCCAAAGCCAGAAGTTGTCACTCCAAAAGAGCTGACTCGACCACTTTGGACTATAAATAAGAGTTTGTATGGTCATCCTTAGTCATCTTCAACTGAAGAACACAACCTCCAATGACCCTTCACTACTGAAGACCCGCACCTGACACCAAGACATGTCTAGATCTAGGAGTGGTAAACCACTTTGCTTTGCTATGTTAGAGATCTATCTGTCACTTTTTCCCTGTTCTTTTACCTTTATCTTCTTTTATTCTTTTGCTCTTCATAGTAGCCATTACCTAAAATTCTCTTAACTGTAATGCTTATTAATCATAATTAGCCAGTTAGCCAAGTTTACCTCCAAGTAGTTATTAGTTGTTAAGAAAGCTCTCAATAAATTAATGTGTATTATTCCTCTGAGTGTTGGATGACTCCATCGCAGTAGCGACTCAGGAGATAGAAGAAGATTCATCTCCCTCGAAACCCACTGAGTGGGATGAGACAGAGGGAACAGCAGTGATTTGTGATATTAATTTCTTTCACATGCAGTGAAACAGAAATTGTACAAAAGTTACTTTATTGTTTATAACACTGAGATAACCATAGGAGTTTTTACAGGTATTAAAAATACACATATATAGAAAAGAAAACCTTGAGACCTTGAAATGCTTCTGTAGTAACTTCCATTCTGGAAAGATAATAGGAAAAATAGACGAATTCAGAGTGCAGATCTGCATTAGACCCACTTTAAACAAAAGATGTCAGTATAATACCCCTGTACCTTGTTAAACTAAATACTGTAGCTTGATACTTGCATCTAATAATTGTTCACTGTTCATTGCCCCACGCGTCCTGCTCAGTTTTACAAACTTTATACTACGCAATACCTAACAGCTGCAATCATTATGTAAAAATGGACCAAGCTAAAAAAAAGTCAAGAGAGTGCCTACTTTTGTACAATTAGGAAATTGTAGAAAATCATTTGCTGTTTAATAAGCATGTATTGTTCATAATTGTATGCAAATGAACTGTCAATGGAAACATTGATAATAAGAGAATGCTGAAGTAAACAAAGGGCTAAGTGCAGAATATTACCACAGCTCAAACATAATTCATTGCAAATTCATCAAGAAGCTTTTAGCCATATTATATATACGCCATTAGATACAGTTGAGGTTTTAGCTATCATTTTGGATCAATTAACTAACCTGAACTTCAATTTTTAAAATAAATTCAATCCTATATTAAACAGTTCATTTGTTTTCAGAGCAGATGAAATAATAAGAGTTTAACATTCTCTTCTATACTTTGTATTCTGCATCTGCTGTCAGATAATCATTGAAACTATTTCTATATGGGATATTCTCTGCACATATAGTATTTGAAATGTTTGATAAACTCTACTGTATTTAAAACACATTAATCTGCCATAAGGTTAATTTTGTCTGTGATCTATATATGTTTGGACAGGAAAGGTACTCCTTTTAGTTCTGCATCTTTTACAAGTTTTAGGTTTTCTTGCATGCTTTCTGATAGAAGCAAAGAGCCTTGTCAAAATGCTTTGCTGAAACGCATACTACCATGAGCAGGCAACAGTTCCCAAGCAAAGACATAAAGTATCTATCCTCGTAATAAAACTTTTGTTGCAAAATTTTTCTGATGTATCAGTTCTAGACCAGTTTAGTGTTACCCCTTCCTTACCTCAGTGTTACCCCAAATACACCCCTTTCATTGATACTGATTTTAGCATTTTAATACTAATTACTTAGCAAGAGCTGATGGTTTAAGCTGGGCATCACTACTCTCATGCCCACACAGCAGCGTGGCAGCAACTTAATCTACAATGATTTTTTTTTTTTCCCCAGGGGTGTCAAACTGCTTACATATTGTGGGTCAAGCACCTAATAAAGGCTGCTTCATGCACAAATATCTCCTGCAATTTTGCATAAAGGACCACTTTTTGCTTCTTTTTTTTTTCTCAAGAAAACTTAATCATGGCAGGCGCTGAACTCTGCTCTCTGGTGACAGCAACAGGGCCCAAGGGAATGGCATGGAGCTGCATCAGGGGTCAGGTGGGGGCAAGCTTCTTCACCAGAGGGTGGTAGGCATGGAACAAGTCCCCCAGGGCAATGGGCACAGCCTCAAGCTGCCAGAACTCAGGCAGCACTGGGACAATGCCCTTAGACATCAAGTGTGGTGGTGCTGCATGGAGCCAGGAGTTGGACTCTATGATCCTTTTGGGTCCCTTCCTACTCAGGATATTCTATGATCCTACAATCCATGAAGGTAGAGCTAATGCAGGGCAATGCTATGGATTCAGTGAGAAAGCAAGCATCCTGCTTTTGTCAAGACAAAAATCCCTGCTTCTTCCTTCTCAATCTAAAGGAATATGAACGAACACAAGGTACGTGGCCTAAAGGTAAGTGTACTATACAAAATGGGTAAGGCACATCAACGCAATCAAAAACACCAAGCAAATTGTGCAAAACAGTATCTTGTGTTTTGAGTGAGCAGACTTACCACACATCTCAGGGCACCATGAGGGCAGCAACTCCCTGGAACCAGGAACGTGGCTGGGGGTCTGCATGCGGGGACTTTAGGGCAGGACCTAGCAGTCACGGCCCATCCCACTGTTCCAGCCAGGAGCAGGCAGCTGGGGGCACTCAGACAGCCTCAGACCCCAGCACCCCTCTGGTGACAGGGATGGGCCAAGGCTGGGACAGGACACTTACTCCTGGCTCAGTGGTTGGGCAGGATAGGGCTGAGGCATCAGGGGCAGGCCCTGCAATAGGGCCCCTTCTGGATGTGACTCCTGCAGGCCAGGTTACAGCCTGCCCTCAGCATCTCTGGGAGCCTTGTCATGCCTGGGAACCTGTCTCCACCAAGAGGAACGGGCCACCCCTGGCTGTGTTTGGGGCTCAGCTGCCAGGAGTACTAGTGGTCAGAGAGAATGCTCTCTTAGCCAGTGGACAAGAACATGAACCCGAGTCTGCTGGTAGATGTCTGTATAAATCTGGACAAATGTCACTGTGCAAACCTGACTGTAGGGTATATATACCCAAGAGAAGACTTTCCTTGAAGGATTTTTATAGAGTAACACCATGTTATGTAAGTCCAGAATTCACTTTTCTACAAGAGCTAATATTTTCAAACACATTAAAATATTATTTTACACATACTTTTAGATAAATATCCACTATAAACCATAGATGGGTGTACCCACTGAGAAATATCTTTTGAAAGTTATGTTTGATTAAATGAGTTAATATGGTCCTTATTTCTCAGGCAATTTCTATTTTGTCCTTAGTCATGCTCCATGAGATAAGAGTTGTACCAACAGCCTTTTCAAGGATTAGTCTGACAATAGTGTAAATATATCCTTATAATGAAGAGTTAAAGCGCTACTTGGGACCTAGAAAAATAGAAGCGGTGACCACATTCCATACAAGACATTTTTTTCCACCCTGTCTGCAAGTATGCTTCGAAGTACAGCATTCCTTCAAAACAGAATTTAAAACTGCTCTTTTGATGTAAAGGACATTCTCCCTCCTCCCAAAAACACAGAACCTGTGAAGGCTAAGAGAAGGGATACTAGCAGAATCAGAGGAGATACAGATATGGGATCCTGTCTTGTATCAAGAATGCTGTGGTGAACAGGACTAGGGAAGTAATCCTGCCCCTGTACTTGGCACTAGTGAGGCATCACCTCAAGTACTGCGTTCAGTTTTGGGCACCTCAGTACATAGAGGACATGGAGGTGCTGCAGCAGGTGCGAAGAAGGGCAACAAGGCTTGTGAAGGGCTTGGAGAATATGCCCTAAAAGGAGTGACTAAAGGATCTGGGGCTGTTCAGCCTGAGGAAGAGGAGGCTGAGGGGAGACCTTATTGCTCTCTTCCAATATCTGAAAGGTGCTTACAGTGAGAGTGGGGTTGGTCTCTTCTCACTGGCAACAGGATGAGGAGAAAGGAGAAATAGCCTTAAGTTGCACCAGAGTAAGTTGGGGTTGGATATTAGGAAACACTTCTTTACAGAAAGGGTTGTTAAGCACTGGAATAGGATCCCCAGGGAGGTGGTTGAGTCACCATTCCTGGATGTGTTTAAAAACCATTTGGCTGTGGTGTTCAGGGACATGCTCTACCAGAGGGTTGTTTGAGTTAGGGTAGTACGGTTAGGTTGTGGTTGGACTCTATGATCTTTAAGGTCTTTTCCAACTTGAGTGATTCTATGGGCTCAAGGCACAGCTGCAGAGACTAAACAAGAGGTGTCTTACTCTATCACCTCGCCTCTGGTTCCCTTGTGTATATGCATTTTGTGCTATTTAAGAAGTTCTAAACACTTGAAAACGTCTTCACTACTGTCCTGTTACTTCCCAAAAACACAACTAATCTCCATCAGACGCAAAAGAGACAAATGTGGTGGTATGTGGTAGATAATAAAGAAGCTTTGCAGAAAGGTTTAAAGAGAGAGTGGAAAGCAGCAAAGCCAGGTAGCAACCACACACTTCATTTGAAATGACTTACCTCTGACAGAAGGCATGGCAGAAGCCAACGCAAGAAACACCACTCACATTCATCAAGTTCAAAGCATAGCAACTTAACATGATGAAACTGTACAGCAGTTTGACAGCTATGTACTGAAAGAAATTTCACTTAGCTTGCCACAGGTAGATTAAAAGATTGATTTGTTAGAGTAAAACAAGTCAGATCCAACATCAAGATTATAGTGTAGGTATATCCTGATGTTTACTTTATTAGATGTCTGTCTTTCAAACATATTGTTGAGGGGGCCCAAAGCTTCTGTTTTACTTCTTTAATTTTTTCCTCATCTGATTCTACAGTTTAGTAGAACTACTACAATTCTTGCCCCCTCCATGGTTTGTGCCAGTATTTAGCATATATTTTGCCAAGCTGTGTTCAAGCACTATTGATTTTTGCTGCAAACAGGTAATCTCCAAGGAAAGATCAGGTGGTGCAAGACAGTAAAGATGAGATGGAAGTAGGTAGTGTAGCTACAGTCAGCACTTAGGTCTGCCTAGACTGTCACTGAATACCTGCTCTAACTCACCTATAGTTTATGATGCCATTCTTACATATTGTTGACTAACCTCACTGAAATGTCTGAGTACAGCTTTGAGTCAGAAAAGCAGGTAAGGTTAGTATGCAATGCATTTATTAATTTTGGAACTCTGTGACTAGCCTGTGATACCAGGCAGCAATTAACTGTCTATATAGTTCATGAACACGACGTTATTGAATCTAGACCAAATAGTCTGGAACAGAACCATTTTTGAGAGTCTGACCTACATAGAGCTCACCCCAAAATTGCAGGTTTTGTGAAATGCTGCTTCTCAAATGAAATAACTGAATTTGGACCAAATGCAGAAAGTAATTTTAGCATGGATTTAAGGATCAGTCAATTTTTAAGCAAACTAAATGATCTTAGTTCAAAAGATCTACGGTTTTTCCACTTGCTAACTAGGTGAGACAAAGTATTTTTCAATAGATAATGGCTTGAAGACATTTTATAGTGGTATTGAACGAGAATCCAGTTAGAATGACTCTCCAAGTCTGATTTTTTCATTGATTTCTTGCTTTTAAATAAAATATTCATTTCAGTAAGATGTTTAGCAACTACTATCTCATAAACTGCTTATCTCATAAACATATTTAGATGACATTTTGTGAGGTATCTAAAGTTGTTATTTTGAGAAGCATTCTAAGAGTATTGCAGACTCTCTTAAAATACCAATAAACTACAAAAACTTTACTGGAACAATTTAATGAAATAATTTCTCTGCTGTAACCATTACTCCTGGAGTAATTGAAATGTTAAATATGTGTATGTTAAAGCATACAAGCTTTTTGTTATATTAAGTTTGCTTAAATGGAACATTCATGAATCTCTTCCTCTAAACTCCCCACATGAAATGGAAGCTTTTCATATGATAAGGAAACTAAGCATACGCACCTTGCATCCTAAGGACATCCAGTTCTTTTTGTGAACAACAAACTCAGATCAACTCATTTCTGTGGTTTATCATTGACACCAATTTACTAATTTTGTCTTCCCTCTAAAAATGTCAGTATTGCAGCCAAGCAAATTTTCCTTCTGACTGCTGATAGTTCAACTGATTTGCTGTACAATGTCCTCAACAAGGATAATTCTCTTTTCTTTCAGAATGAGTCTAATTGTTAGTGGGAGTTCTATGGATGAAAGAAATTACTTGCCCTTGTACTGTAGTCCCTGTTTATCCCAGTTAGGTGAAATTTCAGACCGGAGAAGAGTAGGCTGCAGCTCTCATTTAAATTCATTAATACTGTTATGGAAACATTTACCTGGTTTCATGTATAATGGCAGCTGCTGGTGTAGCTTAAAATAAACGGGAAGGGACCATTCTATTTTCAACTGAACAGTCTTTACAGGCTTGAATGTGGCAAAGACATCACGCTATCTTTTGATGTCTATTCCCTGGATGAATATCTCCCTAACAACAGATGATACGTGTATAATATTGTCTGAAACAAAAGAGCTTCAATTTGTAATCTTGCTCTCAGCACAGTTTGATTACTAAAACAGGCAAGAGAAGACTCCAGACTACTGGAATATCATTTTCTCAGTCCCCTCACCAAAAACCTGACTTTATTAGTCAAATTATATTTCTCTTTAACCATGTCACTTGTTGAAAAGTTTCAGCTTAAGGACTAACAGATCTCTTTTATTCCTTTCCCTTCCTCGTTTTTTTTTTTTTTTTTTTTTTAACTCATATTGCTTACAAGAAGATGACAACTCCTGTTTTATTCCTATAAACTTCATGCTTAAAAGTCTCTGAGGACAATTACCTGCATAAAACTCAGTAGTCATCTACTTTGGTGCAAGCACTGAAGTAAATTCTTCTGATTTTCATAGAATCATAGAACCATAGAATCACAAAGGTTGGAAAAGACCCACAGGATCATCCAGTCCAACCATTCACCCACCACCAATGGTTCTCACTAAACCATGTCCCTCAACACAGTGTCCAAACGTTCCTTGAACACTTCCAGGGTCGGTGACTCCACTTCCAGTGCCTGACCATCCTTTCAGAGAAGTAGTATTTCCTAACATCCAGCCTGAAACTTCCCATCATTTTGTTGAAATGATCACTTTTTGGAATTAAGATGACAGAATCACAGAACTGTAGGGGCTGGAAGGGACCTCCAGAGATCATTGAGTCCAATCCCCCCTGCAAAGGAGGCCCCCTACAGCAGGCTGCACAGGTAGGCGTCCAGTCAGGTCTTAAACAATGTCAAATACAGCTGTTTTCCTGATTTTTTTTATTTTTATTTTTTTACCCTTTGTTTAAATTAGCACTCTAATAAGTGAAAAAATTTCAAAAATATCAACTGTATGAACTGTTTTTTTTTCTGAAAAATATAGACTTCTCTTCAATCTTAATGATTCATGCATATGCAAAGATCTACCCTCAGGCCACTAGCTCATAGTCTTGCTGCTGAATAATGCTCCCAATAAATATAACAATATCCATGTTTAGTACTTAATATTTTTAAAAAAATCAACTTTTCATTCCTATAAAAGTTTTACACCATCTTATTTGTTAGGGTAGCCTCTACCCAGAATACTAACAGCAGACTTGAAAAGAGCATCGAACTACTGTTGGACAGCTCAAGTAAAAAATGGTAAATGGAGAAATAAACACTAAAATTTGCCAGTTTTCAAAAGTTGAAACAAAGCAAAGCTTTAATTAATTTTCACAGAGGATGTATGGCATGCCAGAAAATACTTTTCATATGCACTATCACGTGCCTTTAGAACTTTAGGCAAAAAAAGTCAATGAGGTAAAAGATTTTTTAAGAACCAACTAATACATCCAGTTTTCATAAAAAATACACTTGCTAAAAACCGTCACTCATTATTAAGCAAGCAACATTATGCTATTTAAGACTCTAAGTTAGAAAAGATTAGAAATAACAAAACCTTTACAAGCTGTCAGAGGCTCAGTGTTTAGGTATATGACTTCAGTGAGTATAAACATGGAAGATCTTTAATAATTCTGCTACGAAGCTGTTTGGAACAGTCCCTAACCTTTTAACCAAATCAAATATTTATGACAGAGTGAAGAAAATCTAGCTACTTATTTTACAATTGCATCTCTATTTTTAGATACAGGAATGGACATGATTTTAGTGTTTAATGCTAGCCTAATAAATACTGAGTGCTACAGCAGACAGGACGAGAGAGGGAATATATTCTCCAGAGTTTTAATTAAATACTAGCATACCTGAAGACTGTAAAAGTACTTTGATAAATTAATGGCTACAAAACAAAACAAAAAAATCAATTACAAAATTTTGCTTAGATTTTAGAAATACAGGGTATGTGTGTGGAAGGGAAAGAAATTAAATAATAAAAGAATGTCATCTGTCATATCTATTAGGGACATAATGGGAGGGATGTGCTGAGCCTTGCAGGGAATATCCATTACAGCACATCATTCCCTGCAGGCTGCACTATCATATCCTCAAAGAATGCACTCTGAACTTCTTTTTTATACCTAACGTAGCTTTGAGTACACATTCACTTCTACAGATGGAAGATGATTTTTAGATCCATGTTAAATCACCAAACTCTGACCTCCCTTTCAGAAAGATATTCTACATTTAGAATAATAATAAAGTAAGTTTCTTATTTAACTTTTTTATTCTCTGTTACTGCTTGCTGTAATGAAAATTAAAAAAAAAGTGAAATCAGTTTCACGTGTAGGATCACAAAGGATTTTGTTGTAATTTCTTGTTAAATTTACTTGTAACTCTTCAGTTATTAATTTTGCACAGATTTTTTTTTTTCCCCTTGAAGTTTCTTTCTGTCTTTAAAAAGTTTACCTGTGCTTTAAGATTTATTAACCATTTTTTCCAACTCTGGGGAAGCTATATTTTGATCTGTATTATACAGGCAATATTTTACTAGAGGCAAATATAAAGTAGGTTTAAATAATAATATAGGCATAAAAAAGAAACAAAATAGATGCTAGAGTCTCCTCTGAGCTGATACTAAGTGATAAAAAACATAACCAGTAGTAGAAACTGAAGTGAACAAAGAAAATCTGAAGTCATGGTTGACTGGATATAGTAGGGAAACCACGTCATTTTTCTCTGCTCCTTAACAATTACTAAGGGCAGCGTGGCAAATCTGGCAAAGTGTATTTATCAACTCACAGCAGCTACCCTCATGGGAGTTAAGAATGATCTCCACAGCATGCCTTATTCCTGGACAATCTCTGCTAAATTGAAATAATTTTATGCTATTTTAACAATTTTCACATTCTGGATTTCTTTTTGTACATAGGAATAAAAAAAATACAAAAATCACCAAGGGAAGCTTTCAGAAAATCACCAATGACCTACTTAATGAAAGAACACTATCACTTTGTCTTGAAATGATTGCTTGGCTTAGAAGTTGGAATAACTGCAGCAATTTTTGCAAGGAACCGAACCCACTGAGTAGCCAGCAATCATTAAAAGGTGTTCTAGTTTAATGGTATTATTTATCTTCATGCTGTGATCTGTACTTGGCAGCACATTTCTGATGCTTAAAAGATACACAACTTTTCATAAACAGGAGAAAATAATCTTTTAACACAGGAATTGTCTAACATTTATACTGGCAGAAACAGACCCTTTCAGGGGCTGTTAGCACAAGGATGTGACTAAAGAAATTTAATAGCAAGAGAGATCAGTCAGAATTGTGACATTCCATAGACTTATTTTAAATGTTTTTTCTTTTTCCCCACAATATTATATATAAAAGAATATAATATAGAGAGGAAATGCTATTCTTTTTAAGGTATAATTTCTATGGCAGCACTAACAATAGCTGTTCATTTCAAGCAATAAATAGGTTCCAGACAAATCTGGTTTTGTTCACTCCTTTTTCCAAAGACAACCATTATGCCCTTATCTCCTGCAGCAGAATAAAAACAGTCAAAACCACCCCCTGCACATACCAAAGTAGGTGTGAGGTAGCACAGTCAGATAATGGTCTGGTAGAGAGGTTGGGATGTTCCAGCAACATCTCCTCTTTGGTGATTGACCTCTAAGTACTGTGTTCTGCTGGATCAAGTAGAAGTCTCTATTTATTCCTCTGCAGAAATCAACACAGCAAATTGCTTGAGTGCATTCCCTTTTCTTTCATATACATAGGAACCTTTCTGGAAAAAATTGTTTTCCTCCCCATCTATTGTCTCAGGGAAGCAATAAATAAATAAATAAATAAAAATAAAGTTGAAATAGTCAGACCTCCTTCCCAAACCTTTATAAAAAATGAAACTTTTTGATGGAGGATGGTACAACTCCAATATAGTTTGAGGTTCTCCAATAGCTTAGACTGCTTCTAACCTGAAGAAATAAACTGTAAACATGTTTCCATTATATATTGTAAATGAAAAGCTGCTTCCCAGCTCCTACACTAGCAGTTTTTTTCCTGATTTTCTGGCTATGTTACTTGGAAGCTGCTTTTATAAAATGGAATTGTTCTGATTAAATAGAAGCAGACAAAAGGGTAGATCTTGTCAAAAGTAATATGCCAATTATAGGCAGGCTTGGAAAGCATACATATTTTTTCTCTGGTACACAAGCAAGAAGCTCTGCATCACGAAATACAGAACCAAGTATTTAAGCTTCTACTACAGACCTATTCCTAGTGCCCCATGCTTATGCACTACATTAAATGTTTACATGTTGTTTAACATTTGGTACGTAATGGGAGTATATATCCAGCCAGCAAAGCATAGTATTGTATCCCATTGACTCCTCACTGAATATGCTGATATTCTTTATATAATTATATTTATATATTCTTGCTCTTTTTTCCTCAGTAGAAATTGATAAAATGACATTCTTAGAGCACTGGCTCCCTTATATCCATTCCTCTTTCAAGCACAGAGAGGAAGGACCACATCAAATGCAGTTTGTTGAATACAAATTCAGTGCAGTATGCACCCATCTTGGCAGAAGAGGTTGAACGTTTCCACCAATACCCTATTACATGTTGTTGCTGTGCATCAGATGGAAGCAGAGAGGCAGTCTGACACAAAGGTATCAGACACAGAAATGAAGATGAAGCAAAGGTGTGTCAATGAATTCTTCCATGTGGAAAAATTGTCGATTAATGTCAGTGGGTACACTTCCTGAATGTTTATGGAGACCTAAGAGTGGCTGTTAGCACACTGAGGTCATGTGTGATATGTATCAGCAGTGGTGACAGCAATATGAAAGATGAGCCACGTTCCAGATAAGTATGCACAACTATCACATCATTAGGAGTGTCTTTACTGGATCATCTGTGCAAATCAGTGGTGACTATGCTGGAAAAAATAATGTTTTGTAGATGAGAATTTGTTCTACCAAAATAATGTCACTGTGCTCTTCATATCTGTTGTTGTTTCCATGGAAATAAATAGGAGGCAGTATTTTCAGAGTGACCTACATATTCTTAGGTAACTGAAAAAATATCATCCTTTATTAAGCATTCCTAAATAATGCTTTCCTTTTGCACTTCAAAGATTGCAGGTACACTTCACAAGTGCTCAGACTTGAAATAGTGACCTTTTATCTGCTGTTTTAACTTCTATGTAGCTTAATCTTAACATTCTGTAGACACATCTGACTTCTTAAAAAGAAGAATAGAGAATGAAGAAGGGATCAGGTGGAAATAATCTCCTTCAAATGATTCTTGCAGGCCTATGATATTTACTGAAGCTTTAGAGGCCAAAAGAGGTCAATATCACATCCATTAAAACGATAAGAGTATTATTCAGGTGCAGCAAGATGGCTGATAGTCATTAAAAATTATGCTAAGACTGCTTAAATAATACTGCTAGTCATGGAGCTCTGCAAATCACATTTTACAAGTTATCTTGTGTAGATGATCCAGGAAAAGTTACATCCAGACATTTTCTAATACACATAAAGGACTATGTATTGAACAAACAATAAATGAATACAAGTGAATAAGACCTGATGTATATAAACAATGTAGTTCAACTGTTAACACACAGCATTTCTTTCCTATGTTTTAATCAATCTTCTGATA
Organism: Gallus gallus; assembly: GCF_016699485.2. NCBI lineage: Eukaryota > Metazoa > Chordata > Aves > Galliformes > Phasianidae > Gallus > Gallus gallus. The sequence continues at coordinate 116,816,501 of NC_052532.1, forward strand.
ATAAATTTTTGATGAAGTAAATAAACTGCTAGAAGCTTGCACTTCCATGTCAAATTAAAAAGCACTTAAAACAATAAAGCTCAGAGTTCTGAACTACAGGGCACAGTACAATGCAACTTAATTCAAGAGGGCTTTATCATACCAAGAAAAGTGGGTGGAAAAGCAGGAGAAGGGAGCAAGAGAAGAGTAATAGTGCTGCATGTACATGGAGTGGTAGGGTGCCATTTCTCACCATTGCCATTCTTTGTAAAATGGCAATGCAATGTTAGGAAGGTTGTTCTTGATGTGTATCAGTACAAGATAAGAATAACACAAAGCTTCTGTGTTTAGCACTTAAACAAACAGACACACAAAAAAAGTAATTCAACAGAAATCAGTAGTACAGCAATCCCACTTATACCAACAAGGATAGTTCATAATGAGTGAAAAAGTAAAATAATGCTAGGTAAGAAAAAAGTTTACACTCGCCTGAATAATACAACTCAGGGATCACAATAATCACTGCCAAGAAAACCTCCTTATTTTCCAGTAGGAAGGAACGGGAATAGGGGAACAAGATATTATCACTTTAGTAGAGGAATGAAACATGCAGCAGTAATCGCATAGCTTGCTAAAGAGATACATGGGCTAAATAGCAAAGAACACATTACATCCAGCCGATAGTCATAATCCTCAGCATATCTAATGGGGCGACACAGCAGTTTAACAAATAATTGGGTCACAGGGTTGTTGGTATACATTTGCACTATTTCGCTGACTTGCATAGGGCTGCAGAAATATCTGTGAGCTAGTGCGTGAGCTGAGGTAGATGTTCATTTGCCATGAAGTAATAAGTATTTGATTAAAAGATCCATGTAAAGACAACAGATGCTCTATACAAAACTTACAGAATATAGAAAGTAAAACACTTAAATTTATTTCCGTAAAGTTTTGTCCAGTATACTTCTATATCATTCCTTTCAAATTGACAAACCAGGAATGTTGTTTAGATATTTCCCATTATCACTGCAAGGTAAGGACCTAGTGCTTTTCTCCATCAGCAGTGCATCTCCATCTACTACCATAATCCCATATGCTCCTTACTAGCTCCTGCCAGAAATCCCACTGTTGCTGAGGAGAGATAGCCAGCACAGAGAACTGAAATTCCCGAAAGACAGTGCTTATTACAATAATACTCAGGGGGAAATGCTTCTGAGGTTTGGCATGTAGCACTGGATATTTGCAGGAAAACCAGTCATTAACTCAGTTTGCTCAAATAACAAAGACGCCCCCAGTCTCAGCATCACTTCCTCTCTGTCTCACACATATGTGCTTCACTCACTCACACACAACTGTGTTCCAAAGACTTCTTGACTTAATAGTTTTCTAAGAATCATTTAATTATATTCAGCAGAAGATGAGTACATGGGTATGTTAAGTAATTGAAAGGAAGAAAAGAAACTCCATTTCTTCTTCAGTTGGCAACTTTGTCTGAAAGTAAAACTGCATATGTGAAGCACATCAAAGAGCCGGATTATATAATTAGCTAATAGCCAGTATTGACATGTCAAATTAATTTGACAGCTATCCTAAGAAAGCCAAGGCAGTTTAATGCAAGAGAATGTGCACCATCCGCTCTTAAAATTTAATCACTCTTAATATCTTAGAATACATTATGCATATACACCCACTATGCATACAGTGTGCACCCAGAAGTCATGACACAGTATAACCTAGAGCAGAATGCAGTCAGCCTACATATTGTTTTTAAGACACTAAAAAAAAAATTAGTTCTGGCATTGCTGTTTTGCTAACAGTTGTCTCCATTTCTGAAAGCAGAATTCTTTGGTAAAATCTATGCTGTAACAGAGCAATGTTGCAGAATAGTTTGGGGCCAAGTGCCAAATACGACATCGATTCTTGCCCTAACAACAAAGGTCATTGTTAAGGCTATATTAAGAATGTTCACATTTTCTTTCTGCCTTCTCCTACCATCAGCAAGAAATCTTATAATAAGCCACATATTCTTGAAGAAAAACTCTAAAGTGAGGTAAATAACAAAGTTCTAGAACAGTAAAAGTATGGAAATAATATTAAAAGCAAACTAGACCTGCTTTTTCATTAAAAAAAATTTGTTTGCCAGTTTATAATTGGCTCTCTGCTTCTTAAGGTTTCAAAACATATATTCACAGCAGGGATGCATTCAGCTGGAAGGTTTCATCAGATGTAACTCAAGCTAGCCTTTAGCTGGGGGGCAGAATATAATTGTCAAGATCCATGCAACCTTAAAGCATGTGAGTAATTGCATTGTATCTGGGAGTTTTAACTTCAACAGGATTGCTTGTGCAAGTAGAGATTTTACAAGCAAATAAGCATTGGTAAAGTCAGTCCCAGTATGTGTATTTTTTCAAGTGTACACTTTCCTAGAATAGAGTTGGGAACATCTCCCTCATGCAGAAACATAGTATACGTTCTTATTTTGTAACACTGAAGATTCACTAAAACCAATGATTTAGCAGAGGGTTGTTAGAGTTAGGGTACTATGGTTAGGCTGCGATTGGATTTGATGATCTTTGAGGTCCTTTCCAACCTGAGTGATTCTATGATTTTACATGAAAATACCATGTTATCAGACACAATATCACAGCTATTTTTTTTTCAAACATCTTAAAAATACTCTCTAGTGCTTTATTGTTACAAACAAGAGAAGTAATTGGGACAAATGTTCTACTAGTATTATGATATTTACAGTTCCACCTTGAAATAGGTGAGATAGAGGATACAAGCAAGCACAAAATGTTTTTTCATTCAACAGACAGGAAATGATAATATCTAGGAGACAGGAATAAAGTTTTTGAGAGCAATTAGGGGGGAAAAGACATATCTGCTTTGTATGTTATGAATCTTTATGAGACTGATAACACTGAATGAACACAGAGTAACCCATTTAATTTTCTGTGGACATTGATTTTATTCAGCTTTCAGATTAGTGTTGATAACAAAGAAGAACATTTCAATGAAAACTGAGCTAAAAGATACAGTATCCCTCTAGTGTAGAATAGACTACATAAATGCCTTCACTAGAAAAAACTATGTACCATTGAAGTCAATTCCTCACCTTGAAGCAGCAATTCAAGGTGAATACACAGAAAGATAAGTAAGAATTGATAAGTTAGGAGAATTAGAACAATCATTTGATGAGAAACTAGTATTCATTGGAGTAGAACTCACCTTTTTTCATAGTTTTTCACAAGTTCTTATTTTCCCTCGCCTGCTGAGAAATAAAGTTTACCCATATTTTTTTTCCCCCCAAGATTCACACTGAAGCAATTTGCATTCCTTTCTCAGAGGATAAATATTTTTTCATGTAGCATTCCTACAAAGGCTAAGTAAGCAAATATTTGTCTACATGTGTCAGACCTTCCTGTGACCAGGACTATCTCAAAGGACAGAAGTATTTACTGTGGTCCTCTCTGATATGAACAGAAGACAAATAGAAAAATATTTCCTAGGTGAATTCTTACAAGTTCTAGATATATTCCATCTCCAAACTTTAAGAAGTTCTAAATTATGGTTATGTCTATTTATAATTTCATGAGTGACCCATCATTTTTCCAGATGCTCTCAAAACTCCATTGTGATACTCATCTTTTAAACTCTGTGGCACCTCCTGTTCCAGCTCAGCACAGCAGAATAGCAGAAAAGCCTACAGTGTCTTGGTGCACCCCTTAGTCTAGTAGCTCACCGGGGGCATGGGGAATGCATTTCTAACTCCTTGTGCTCCCTCAACTTCTCTGGAGCTATGACAGACTGTAATGACTTTCTCAGCCTAATTATGCTGTTCGTATCCTAAGGACAGGAATGACGTAGAGCTTGTCAGGTCATTTGCAGATGGCCATCCACATAATTAACATACTTTATCAACACAAGCTCTTAAAAATAGAAATAAAAGCCGAACAAAGCATATGCCTGGAATATATGTATTTTCAAACGGACATTGCTGCTTCAACATCATAGTCTGCAACTACCTAGCCTCCCTGCAGTGTCTCTCACACTACCTTCAGGGAACTCCTGCAAGTACTCCCTTCAAAGCTCTCAAAGCAACAAAGTAAACCGGAATTACCATACAAACTGTGACCTAATTACTTCAGTGGCTTGGCTCTCCAAGACCATGTAAATGGAGTTTGTAAAATAAAGTCTAGATATTATCTAAAAATTGTTTGGAATAATGTAATGAAAGGTTTTCTTCATAATTGGTATTACTAGGTATAAGTGAAAATACTAGTTACAAATGAAGTAGCCCTAATACTAGTCACATGGGAAAAGTGGCAGACTCCTACCTCACCACAATCTCCCTTCAGGCAGTTGTAGAGAGCAATAAGGTCACCCCTGAGCCTCCTCTTCTCCAGACTGAACAATAGCTGCACCTCAGACTTCTTACCAGCTTTGTTGCCCCACTTTGGGCACACTACAGGGCCTCAACATCTTTCTGATAGTGAGGAGCCCAAAAACTGAACACAGCATAAGAGGTGCAACCTAACCAGAGCTGAGTACAGAGGGATGATCATTTCCCTGCTCCTGCTGGCTACACCACCTGATACAAGCCAGGGTGCTATTGACCTACATGGCCACCTGGGCACACTGTTGTCTTACATTTAGCTGAACACCAATCAACACCCCCAGGTCCATTTATTCCACAGTCTTCCAGCCACTCTGCCCTAAGCCTGTAGCACTGCTTGGGGTTGTTGTGACTGAAGGGCAGGACCCAGCACTTGGCCATGTTGAACTTCATCCCATTGGCCTCAACCCAGAGATCAGCCTGTGCAAATCCCTCTGTAGGGCCCTCCTACCCTCAGGCAGATCAACACTTCCTCCCAGCTTGGTGTCATCTGCAAACTTACTGAGGGCAACTTTATGTCAGAAATGCAGTAAGAGATAGTAGTACAAAGCTGTTACTTTCACAGATATTTTCTATTGCAGTGACAACATGAATGTTGCTAGTACATAAGCCAGCTCTTTACTAGACCTATTCACAACTGGTAAGTTCTCAGGACTTCCAAGTGTGAGTACTTCACTATTTATAGGAAGCTCTTCTGCAGTTTTCTTCTCCCCTAACCTTTCCTAACATCCCAAGCTCCTGCTTAATCTGTCACCTGTATTTCTTTGTCTTCTGCGCTTCTGTTCATATTCCCAGAAACACTTGCTAAATATCTTATTTCTACATCTAATGTAGCACTCTTATTTCCTCCCTTCCTTCTTCAACTATACAGATGTGTGTGTGTGTGTGTGTATGTGTGTGTGTGTGTGTCTCCATGAATATTCTTGTCTAGATCTTCAAGCAATGCACAGCCTCCTGGGAGGTAGCTCTAAGAACCGAAACAACTGGAAGGAAGAGCTGTTGAACTCCTACAGTCATACAAGTTTCTATATAAATGCACTAAAAAGATGTAAAATGAGTAGATTTTCTCAGAGGCTGAACAACAGAAGTCTGTGCAACTATGTAGAGTATACAGGCTGATTAAACATAGTAAGCACATTCATATACTGCATGCCGTATATGAAGAAACTGCACTTGAAAATTTCAGGTTCCATTTCCAAAGCATAAATATTTAAAAATTATAGAATATTTAAAATAAAATGCAGTTTAAAACTTCTCTTTTTCTAACTGTATAATACTCTGAAGATTAAAAAAAGTCTTACACAGGAGATTTTCATTGTCAAGATGATCTAAACATAAGTTTGTAACTATTTGCACCTACACTCTCAGATGCGACTGTAGAATAAACTGGAGACAAAAGTCACATGAACAAAGAAGCCATATTCAGAGGTGACATTCAAGCAGTATCAATGATTCATTAATGTTTCCCATTGTCCTGTTTCTAAACGTACAATAAAACTGTAGAAAATTTATTTTCCTATGAAAACATGCAGCAACAGAGATCAAAGCAATACAAATCATGGCTTCATTCAGTTTCTAGAAGCTAAACTGATTTTTATATGTTTCATGTAGGACATTTGCTTTAGAATATTGCATGTTATAACTCCAAATCAGAAACCTGGAATCTTAAACTGTCAACTTGTAGTGGCTGATGGAGACAATTAGTTGAAATTATATACAAATAAAACACACTTCTTATGGATTAGAATAAACACGAACTGTTCTCTGTATGAGAAATCATCCACAAACTGATTACTTTTGTTCTAAGGATAATTTTATTGAACAGCATATGAATGCTTTAGCTTTCACACCTTATGGCTTAAGAATTAATATCAGATTTTCATAAATAGTTTGTCATCCATTTACATATATAAAACTTGGCCTTTTATGAATGATGTCCCCAAAAACACTCAGTCTTTTGCAGTATCTCTTTTCTCCATAATGCCTTCACACTTTCTGAGCCTCACAGCATTTCAGGAGCCCCAAGTGTAACCAAAGCTAATTCAATCTGCTCTGAAATCTTCAAAATATGGATCTTTAGACTATGTTTGAATTTCCTTCTAATTCTTTTGTGGAGGTGGAAGCCAAGTAGGAGGCCGAAGAAGGAGGAAGGCTGAGGATTTAAACGTAATGTCTTTTTTCCAGGTCAGTTACCATACATTGTCTTTCTCAGTCATCAGCTCATGATTCACTGATGATTTTCTAGCCAGCTTTTCTCCCTGAAGGGAAGCACATTGTCTCCTTATCTTTGCCATTACTTTCATGCTTTCTTTACGCTTAAAAAAAAAATGCTTTTTCTTCTAGCTAAGCCTGGAGGTTATTGCAATCTGCCATACCCATCACTGACAACCAAAGGGACTCAGGCCAGCCATAAGGCATGCCATAAGGATTTTTGCATGATTTAATAACCTGCATAGGTGATTGCAAATGCCTGGATAGATATGCAAGCTTCACTCTTAAAGATGAGGCCTGTTTAAAACAATCTATTCTTCTGCATTTTTTTCTGCCGCACTGTAGAACTCTTTTTTTCTCATTTGAGTGATTTAGACTAACAGAGCTTTATCTTAAACTGCAGCAGCTCAGTACACACCACAGAAGAATGAATACTGGCAAGGATCAGCAGACAGTAATAAGAACTGTGCAGTCCTCATTCATTACAAAAGCCATTCCTGTGATACAATACAAAATGGCTAAGAGAGGGAAAGCTTACACGCATGCCAAAGAATGAAGTTCCTCAGAATAACACAGAATACCCAACAGCAGCACTAAAGGCAATCAAGGAGAGGCCTTGTTATGATCTGTTGTTTGTTTTTTTCCACCCAATAAATATTCACAAAGATAAGAGAACATTTCATTCCTTCCTCTGACTCCAAAAGGCACAAGTCACTGTACTTCCTACACCACTCTCTTTTCAGGTAACTTCTCCCTGTCTTGAGAAGTCCTGCCTTTGTTTCTGACATTCAGGAGGGAATGAAGAGCAGGAACTAAGTCTTTTAATTTATTAACATAATACATAGACAACACAGCATACAAATGTATTCCATTTTGCATTGAATCCCTACTTTCTGAAGTACTCTCTCACAACACAAGGCATTTGTGCCGATAGGAATATAAGAAATTAAGCTCCACGAGTTCTCCAAAATTTGTCAGGATTTCACAGTGGAACCCGGTAAAAAAAAAAACAGTGCAGTCTGCCTCCAGACCTACACACTCTAAGAAAGGCTTAGCTGTACCTGTGCAGTGCCACAGGCAGTGTGTTAGGTCAGGCAAGATGTCAACACAGGGAAGTTTGATTCTGAGGTGGTACATGAATCAGTGTTGTAAACACTGATCCACAGTGAATTGAACTGGGCATGTAATCTAGATGAGGTAATTCTGGTAACAAGCTGATTGCTTACAGTCCATTGTATGGGCATCGTGTATTTCAGTCTATTGAAACAGAATTGTTTCAGAATATTGAAAATAGCAGCACAGCAGAAGTCTGGCTGGGGGACTTGCTCCTAATTACTTTGCTCCAGCACTGTAAAGGACAGTTTGCCTCCCTGGGAAAAAAATTGCAAGGCTGTGCATCCTTCCTTGGGAGACACAATAAGCAGATGCCCTTTATCATAGGTAAAGAAAAACCATGTGTGCACTGCTACTTTCCTACCTCCAGTGTTACTTATCTGGACTGGAACACTTTTGAAGGAAATGAAGTATTACATGCAAGAGGAAGACTAGAGCAAGTTTACAGAGCTGATGGAAAGAACAGATGATCCCTATAGAGCTGGAGACACAGTGTGGCATTTATGGAAAGTAGAAATTCACTGCAAGCTTTCAGACAGTGACAAAGACCAAAGGGAATGGATATTCCTTACCATGACAAAGCTGACATGAGCTAGACTGGCCTTCAAATATGCTATTATACACACAGAAGGAGAAAGCAGTCCTTTAATACTTTGCCTACTCAATCAGAATTTTAAAGTTCAATAGGCAGAATAGAACCATTGCTGTGAGCATCTTCCTCACTGTTATTTAGATAACAGTACTAGAAGAAATTGTTCTCTCATTCACTTACAAGTTCAAACTGCAAAGAATTAAAAAAAATAGAAATAATACTGTATTTTACTTCCCAGAGGCTGAAAAATCAATGATTTAATTAAGGAAGTAGAAGAATTACTTCTAGTGACAAAAAAAAAAAGTATCTTTGTTAATACCAAGAAAACATTGTTCACTGCCACCTTGATTGTAAACAGAGAAAATATGGTAGGCTTTTTTTTTTCCAGTTTAAATTCCAACTGTTTCTGCTTACAGTTTTAGGGAAAAAAAAGAACAATTAAAAGTCTACTGCACTCCTTGTCACTCCAAAGCACAGTTCTGCAACTGCAAATGTACTGTTTTAGTTTAGGTAGGAAAAGGCAAAAGGAGACAAATTTGTAATTAATTCATAGTCACTAGGAAGTTAATATATATAAAACGCTTCCCCAAAAAAGCATGACATCTGTGAAACATAATAAAAAGAGTGTAGTGCTTTCACACCATTTTATACACCAGTATTATGTACCATTACATAAAGTAGTTATCAGGTTAATCAATTATTTTTGCACCTAGACTGTAAATATTATGCCAAAAGGGAAAATAAGGTAAATAGTTATACTGAAGAAACCAAGGTAAATATGGTGCTATCCATGTATTCAGTAAACTGTGTATTTTGTTCATTCATTGACCACATTCTGCTAGGTTTAGTTATAATTAATGGGCAATTACAGTTCACTGCTTAATCTTTGCAGTAGCTCAGAGAGACAGGTGTTACATTCTACCTTTTAAACAGAGCTGCTGATGATGGCTTTTTTATTAATATTAATTTTAACTCCAAGTGGTTTAAGCAGCCTTAGTAACCACCATGCAGCAAAGCCATAGCAGGAGATGGGAATTTATGAGTCAGTGTTCCAGGGTCAAACTCATTGGGTTGCACTGCTATAGACAGCTTTCTCAAGTCTGGTCTGCTCAAGACAATTTACAGCTGGCTGTACAGTACTCTTCATATAACAGTCCTCAGCTAAGGTATACAGGAGCTGCAAAGAACAGTGCATTTTGGGGGGCTGTTTTTTTTTTCCATTTATGTATGTATTAATTATTTAAAATTAGATGACCAGTGAAACAAACAACCTCATGTAACAGCAGTATTAATGTTACTACTTTAAAATGTTTCAATAAGAATTATGAAGTCATAAAAACTGTAGCCAAAACACACAGCTTATCTAAAGAGGTAAGAATAAGAAGTTTGGGTTTTTTTTTTTTTTGCATTTCATTAATTACAATGACATTTCCAGTTATTCCACATATCAGTCATACAACAATGTATAAAATGCTCTTTTGGATTCAGTTTAATACCCTTTAATGGTAACTGTTAAAAAAAGTGCCTACAGGCACAGTAGACCATAATATACCCTAAAAATATCAAAACTTCATACAAATTTCAAACTGAATTCCAATTTACTACCTAGTTAGTAGTAGTACATCTGTCACAAGCAAATCTGATTGCTTGAAACCAAAGTGTTATTATTGTTGTTATAAGGTTATAATGTCACAGTTATTTGTTTGGGGGCTCCTGTAGCATCTTTTTTCATACATAAATCTGGCAAGAACAGAATATCTTCAAGGAGGGGAAGGGAAGAGACAAACACATCAGTCAAGAAAGACACATTCAAAAGGGATGACAACCTCGCCTCAGACAAAACATACCTAAATTGTACCTTTTATGTGATAAACATCTGTGTCCGTTAGTATGCTTTTCCAATAACAGCCACAGATTTATACACCTATTCACCACCCATGCACTCAATGAAAAAAAATGAAAAGAAAGCTAACAGACTGAAATATTCTACCCTCAATAATCACCATGTTTGAATGTGTAAGTATCTCTTGAGAACATAATATTTATTAAATCATATCTGAGATAGAGGCACAAAAGTATCTTCCTGCTTACCTTGATTTTTAGTCCCTGCTTCCTCCCAGTTTTCTTCCTGGGTAACCATAACATCCAAATCTTTAGAACTCGATCATGCAGAATACATTACACCCTCCTTATTAAAAGATACTGAATGTTTGAAAGCATTTTCACAGAGACAGTGATGCTGTGAATAGTGTTATCAGTATACGACACGTGTAGACTAAGTATTCACAAAGGCAGAACTGATTAATCCATATTTGCAGATGCTTTCAAATGCGCTAGTGTTATTCTCTATTGCCATAGGAAAACAAACAAGACAACTTGTCCATCTCAGAGCTAAAACAGAAATCAGGCCACATTCTGATAGGCACCTTCATCTCTTGACTAACATACTGTTAACAGTGAATGCTCAGAACATCTCCAAAATCAGCTTTATATCCTTATACATTCATGCAAAGCTATATATCACAGGAACTAATAGAAGAATCAGAAGCATTGGGAAATTCTGGTTTAAGTAAGGCATTCTCCAAGTAGCGTACTGAAAATCCACACATCATTCAGGTTCCACATTAACCCACTAGTACCTAGTATTTTATGACTGTACAACTGTTAAAATATTTTAGGATCTGTATTTTATCTCATAAGCACAGAACTACCAGGGCGCTGAGTGCTATGAGCTCAACAAAAAATATAAGGGAGCTGATGGCAGGAAGTCAGTTGTGTCATTAGACATTTTAATTTTGTCTTTAATAACACATTTGGAGCTATTAGTAGCTATTCCTATTTATGCCTATATAATTTTTTTGTTTAAATTTTTTCCACCAGCAGAAGATATGCAAGCATCAAGCTTTTCTCCTTTTCTTTTCCACATTCTTATCTTCCTATAAGAATTAAATTTCTTTACTATTTGATTTTTTATTTAATAAAAAAATAAACACTTTTGCTTTCACTTTAAACTAGTTCCAATGCTCAGAAATGCCAGTCATCTTCCAGCAAAAATGCATGCTTTTCAGACCATTGATTTTAATCTCTCCCTACGCAGACTGATTTGTTGTATTAATTATTCTTGAATATCTAAAATTCAGATCTCTGCAATCATGTAGCTGCCCACTGATAGACTTCTCTTTCTTCCACTTCCGTACATCACCTCTTCAAACAATATATGACAAAACTGTTCCAGAGATGACTTCACTCACATTCATTGTTGTGTGACAAGAAAGGCAATCTATAGTTAACAGTTAATAACAGTGATGGAAATTTGGTTTGTTTTTCATAATCCAGTGAAGACATTTGCATAGTGAACAAGCTTAAATTATACTCAAATCCAGGAATAGTCATACTAATCCTTTCTGAGAAACAAGAAGACCATTCCTTTCTGTTAGTTGCAATCCCACTGAGGACAAAACTGAAGCCCAGAACTTAGCATTTCAAATCTGAGGAAGTGTTGTGAACCTAAACAAATCTACCCTGCATTTCAGTTAGAAACCATCCTTGTCTACTTACTCTTAAGTACAAGCATTTTCTTGCTGAGTGGCTCATCTGTTGTTGCCTTTCTTTTGACAGGCAAATGTTTATCTTTTTCGTTTAATGTTTCACAACTCATTTTGTATTTTTCTGCACTTACAATTTTTTTTCAAAATTATGAATATTAAATTATTTTAATGGAGACACACTGATCTTGATGCAGTAGTGTGTAGTAGTACATCCTTGATGCAATACCAACAGGCTTGGCACAGCAGCTTTTTCTGCAGTACTGTATTAGTGCTTTTCACAGTCTACCCGTACTGTCCTTTGTTCCCCTCTTACCGAGGCATGCACACACAAACAAGAGCTTTAAAAATATAAGCCCCTCTGTTCAATTTGTACCTATTCACTTTAATATCCTGACTCTGGAGAGTTGGGAGTAGACTGTAGAATACTGTGGTCCCTAAATATTTCTTTATTTTCTTACATTGTGCTGCCATTAAAGATTTTACGTGTGCAAACTGCTTCTTTCCAGTGAAATGTCACACACATCGGTAGCTCCTAAAGATTGCTACAACTTCAGCATTCAAGCTGCATCTTATCTGTTTTTGTCAGTCAGACATTTTCTTGATCACCTTTTTCTTTCATGAACCTGATTACTGTAATTATTTCCTCATGCTTTTCTTGAGTCAGGTATTACCTCTTTCAGCATATGTCAATCATTACCAAAATTTTCAAATACCACAGCAAATAACTTGCTATTTTTATTACAATGAGATGTTATGTTTACCTGAGAAGAATCCCAAAGTACTTAATCTTTAAAACAAACAAGACGACTGCAAATTGGCATGAATTCTTTGCCCAGTAGACAAAACATCCAGAGAAAAATATTTGTTATCTGCTAACTCTCCTTTTTCTCAAAGACACAAGTTCTACTGTGAAAATGAATTACTTTAATATAAGTTCACTATATCGGTCATGACCTTTCCTCTGTATGATTCTTACAAGGGAGTATTTTTACTTTTGAGTTGAAGGGACTTTCAAAGGTCATCAAGTCCAACTCCCCTGCAATGAACATGGACATCTATAGCTAGATCAAGGTGCTCGGAGCCCCATCCATCCTCACCTTGAATGTCTCTAGGGACAGGCATCCATCACGTCTTTGGGCAACCTCTTCCAGTAGTTAGCTACCCACATTGTAAAAAACAAACAAAAAAACACATTTTTCCTGATATCCAGTTTAAATCTCCTTTCTTTTAATTTAAAACCATTTCCGCAAGTCCTACCACAACAGACTCTGCTAAAGAGTCCATCACATTCATTCTTATGACTCTAAGAGCCTTCTCTTCTCCAGGCTGAACAACCCCACTCTGAGCCTATCCTCACAGGAGAGATGTTCCATCCCATGGATAATTTCTGTGGTCCTCCTCTGGACACACTCCAGCAGGTCCATGTCTCTCCTATACTGAAGACTCTACATCTGGATACAGTACTCCAGATGAGGTCTCACCAGAGCAGAGAAGAGGGGCAGGATCACCTCCCTTGACCTGCTGGACACACGTCTTTGGATGCAGCCCAGCAAACAACTGGCTTTCTGAGCTGTGAGAGCACACTGCTGGCTCATGTCCAGATTGCCATCCACCAGTACCCCAAAATCTTTTTCTTCAGGGCTGTTCTCCATCCTTACATACCCCAGCTTTTACTGTTAGTAGGGGTTGCCAGAACACAGATGTAACATGTTGTACTTGGATTTGCTGAACCTCACAAAGTCCCACTGGGCCCAGTGTTTGAGCCTGTCTAGGTCTAGACACTTTGGTTAGCATCCACACTCTCAGGCATGTTTGACCACACCACACAGCTTGGTGTCATCTGCAAACTTGCTGAGGGTGTACTTGATTCCTGTACATCACTGATGAAGATGTTAAAGAGCACTGCTCCCAGTACTGACCCACTGAGGGACATCACTTATCACTAACCTCCATCCAGACATTGAGCCATTGACCACCACTCTCTGGATATGATTGTGCCAGCAGTTCTTAATCCATTGAATAGCCTATCCATCAATTTCGTATCTTTCCAATTTGGAGAGAAGAATGTTACAGATGATGTGCCAAAGGCCTTACTGAAGTCCAGACATGACATCAGTGGCTCTTCCCTTGTTACTTTCTGTGATGACATAATTGTATCAGTGGACAAGGTTGGTCAGGCAGCACCTGTCCTTGGTGAAGCCATACTGGATATTCCTTATCACCTCTCTTCCACTTGCCTTAGCATAGCTTCTGGAAGAATCTGTTCCATGACCTTCCTCAACCCTGAGGTGAGACTAACAGGTCAGTAGTTCCCAGGGTCATTCTTTACACCCTGCTTAAAATGGATGCTATATTATCTTTTTTTCCTATCACCAGGGACATTTGACCACAGTCACTTTTCAAATATTGTTGATAATGGCTAGATTATTATGTTTGCCAACTCCCCCAGAATTCTGGGATGTATCTCACTGGGACCCATACACTCCTGGATGCTCAGGTTTCTCAGGAGGTCACAAACCTGATCTTTGCTTACAGTGAGAGGGACATCACTTGTCCAGTTCCCACCTTCTGAACCATCCTCTCAAAAGCTATGTGTAGAGCAGTCACTAGTGAAGACTGAAGCAAAAAAGTTTAGTACCTTAGACTTCTCCTTGCCTATTACTAGCCTACCTGTGCTGTTCACTAGGGAGAGTATGCTCTCCTGGACTTCCCTTTTCTGGTTGATGTACCTACAGAAGCCTTTCTTATCCTTCTTTGTGCTCCTTGCAAAGTCCAGATTCAGCTGAGCTTTGTCCTTCCTGACTCTAACTCCACACAGCCTAGCAGCATCCCCATACTCCTCCCAGGTTGCCTGACCTTGCTTCCACTGCCTGTGCATTTTTTTTCTTGCTCTCCAGCTTGACCAGCAGGTCCCAGTTCAGCCATGCTGATCTCTTGCCTTTCTTTTCTGACTTCCTGTACCTATGGATGGAGAGCTACTGTGTCCTAACAAAAGCTTTCTTAAAGATCTGCCAGGCCTGTTCTGTACCCTTGTCGCTGAGAACACATCACCTTGTGTTCTGTTGATCAACTTCCTGAATAGCTGCAAGTTGGCTTTCCTAAAATTAATCTTTCTTATTTTACTCTTTGCCTGTCTGATATCCTTTAGAAGTCTGAGCTCCACCATTGCATGGTCACTATAGCTCAGGCAGACTCCAATCCTCAGCCACCAACCAGATCACTTGTGTTGGCAAGCAACAGGTCCAGCACAGCATCCCCTGGTGGAGTTGTCTATTACCTGGCTCAGGAAGTTATCCTTGAATCCAGGAGCCTCCTGGAACGCCTACAGCTTGCCATGCTGTTTTTCCAGCAGATGCCAGGGTGGTTGAAGTCCCACAGCAGGACGAGAGCCTGCAATCACAATACCTCTTATAGCTGGAGGAAGGCGACCTCGTCAGCAGGCTCTGCTTGATCAGGCCAGAGACCAGCTGCACTTCTGGGCAGGCACTCTGTCTAGATAGATGCTGCCTCCTTTCTGGAGAGAGCTTTCTGCCTAGCAGAGACCATGGCTAGATTTGCTGTCTGGAAAGCAGTCAACAGGTGAGCTGCTCTCTTGAGTGGGGAAGTGATACCCAGCCTTGCCATACCACATCCTTCTGATATACACCACACTGTTTGCCGTAACTCCTAGGAGCAGTGCTCCCTGGGAACAGACTTTGTATACACGAGATTCTGGCCACCATCACTGCCTGCTCTGCCCACACCGTGTCAGAGCTGCCTCAGTTAGGGCTCTGCTTTTTCAGCTCAGAGGGCTCCCTCACTCTCACAGCACCCCTTTTTTTTTCCCCACTTTTTTCTTTTTGTTTCTGCCAAGGGTCCCTCAGCATGAGCCTCTGCTCCAAAGTTGGTCTGCTCAAGGTTAACTTTTTTCAAGTTAGAAAAATGATTGCACCTAGGAGACCACTTAGCAAGGCATGATCATCAACAGCATAAATAGTACCTTATTTGAAAAATGCCTTGAGAAGTTCAGTGGCTAGGACCAAGTAGCCTTTTCCTCATTAATCCTGAACATAATTTCTGTCAGGAGTCCCACAGGCTTATCACAACAAGATAAGCCACAGAACTGGGATGTTTCTAAATTATTGCAGCTGAATATCTTTTTCTGAACATGAGTGGTTAAATGCATATTGAACACCTACTACACACCTCTTACCTTGAGTTTCAATCTAAAATAATCTTTGTCCTTCCCAGTTTTGCATGGGAAATCAAGTGATGGTCTAGCTGGATTTGTAAAATGAAGTTTAAATACTTCATATTAAGGTATTTGTACTGTACTGTGACTGACTGAAATGTAAATTACTTCACATCTCTAACAAAAGGAGGCCAAGCTTCCTACATTGCCTATTTGTTGACAAGGTTCTCTTCTCATTTAACAGCTGTAAAAGACTTGGCCTTCTGGTCAGTACAGCCTTCAGAACTACAGGCTACAGGGTGGAAGGAAGACACTGCACTACTAGTCAATCTGTCATGACCTCACCAGAACACACTGTTTCTTGCTTCATCTCCTTATTTTTTGTAAATAGTTATCTATTCCTGTCATTATATGAAAGGATATTTTCTTCATATCTCCAGTAACTCACTAAGTTTTAGTTTGAGAGAATATTCATGCAAATAATAAATTCAGTCTACACATGGTTATTTTTCAAAGGATGACTGATGACCTCTATTTTCATGACAAGGATAGCAGTCATTTTGTTATTTTTGCCTTCATTTTACTTGAAAGCAAAACATCTTATTGTGATCCTCTAAACACTTCTGTCAGTTTCACGCTGCTCTAAAAGGAGGATGAACCTGAGATTATCTTCCCTCAATCATCTCCTCTCTAGCCTTCATTCAGAGATCAAAATAAGCCTTTTTTCCTGTACACACTGACCCAGAAAACTAGTTCTGCATTACAGCATTACACCTGAAATGTAGAATTTAAATTATTTTATTATCTTTTATCTCATTATTAGATTTCATCACTTGGACTTGCTCACAGCAGCTAGAGAGTTTCTTATACACCAAATTTCAAAGCAATTCTATGTCCAGCAATGCAAAACTGCAAATGTAAGAGAAACAAATACATAGGCATCTAGTGTTGAATTTTAGTCCACCATTACAAAGAATTTGTAATTCCCCCATCAGCAGTTGGGGAACAAAGAGTAATTTACCATTTACAAAAATATCAAAAAAAAATCTTAATGCAACTTGTAACAAGCAGTAGAGATCTACTTGCATCACCTCACTAAAAAAACATCCTCCAATTTGATACATTCCATCTCAAATTGTTAGAGCACTGATGCTTTCAGCTGTGGTGTGGTGATTTAATTACTTCATTTTTTAAGTTCTACCTCTCTGAAACACACTACTGAGGCAGGTTTGCTTTCAACTACACACTTATTCTTCAGTTGAAAATGCCAAAACTTTATCTGAATGTTTCTTTCCACTGAGTATTCCTTTCTTCTGAAAGTCTATAGAAATCTGTAATTCTATATACTGAGTTCCATAAGTATGTTTAGTGATAATTAAACTACATCCCCTGGATGTATAAAATATATACTAAGCATTGATTAAAATCTTAATGCACAGAGACGGAGAAGCCAAACAAAACTGTTCATCTCATCATCTGGAAGTATTACAAATCTTCCTTGTTTTATCAGTATATAAAGTGGGCACACTGACACCCTGATTAACTCTTATTAAGTTTGAAAATTAATATCATCACTGAATATTTGCATTGACATTTTTGAAAGATTAGAATAAATGCTTAATTCATATTCAGTCTTAGTGAGAAATAAGTATCCATATGAAGCTGTGCATTAGAGGACACTTTGCTTTCTGTTCTTACACATATTCCTCTTGTTAGCATTCCCAACTGTCTATTCTACAAGGAGAAAAGTATGGCAAAACACTTAAGGGTAATCAGATAACACATAACAACAACCTAAAATTATAACTTAGATTCACACTTCCCAAATTGAAATACATTTATATTAATGTTTTGATAACAATTTTCAATGCATTAAAATCTGACTTTGTTTACTTAACCTCTCATTTCTTTTTAATTGATGACAAAAAAGTATTTCTCCTCCCCAGAACTTTCATAAGTTTGTTCTGCCTAATCAACTCATACACTGCATTTGCTCTTAAAGGAGATTTCAAAACATTGTCTACAAAACCTTATCCTTAAAAACATTAAGGTTGGAAAAGACCTACAAAATCATTTTGTCCAGTCAATTACCCATCTCCACCATGCCCACTAAACCTTGTCCCTCAGTGCCACACATACAAGTTCCACAAATATCTCCAGGGATGGTGACTCCACCACTTCTCTGGGCAGCCTATTCCAGTAGCTACTTCACAACTCCTTCTCAGAAGAGCTTTTTCATAATACTCAAGCTAAACCTCCCCTGGAACAACTTAAGGTTATTACCTCTCACACTATCACTGCTACTTGGGAAAAGAGGCCAACCCCTCTCCTCACCACAAACTCCCTTTAGGAGTTGTAGAGAACAATAAGGTCTCACCTGAGCCTCCTTTTCTCCAGACCAAATAATCTCAGTTCCCTCAGCTGTGTCTCCTAAGACACATGCTCCAGATCCCTCACAGCTTCAGGGCCCTTCTCTGGACACACTTCAGGGCCTCACTGCAAAGAAGACATTGAGGGGCCGAAAGCTGAACATAGCACTTGAGATATAGCCTCCGCAGGGGGGACAACAGGACAATCATCTCTCTGCTCATTATGTTATTTCTGATACAGACCAGGATGGCAATGGCCTTCTTGACCACCTGTGCACACAGCTGGCTCTTGTTCAGCCAGTTCTTAACTAACACTCTCAAATCCTTTTCCTCAGCAGTTTTCCAACCACTCTGCCCCAAGCCTGTAGCAGTGCATGAGGTTTTTGTTACCAAAGGGCAAAACTCAGCACTTGATCTTTCTTAAAGTTCATCCCATTGGCCTCAGCCAATCCAGCCTGTCCTCTGCAGGGTCTTCCTACCCTCACACAGATGGACACTTTCTCCCACCTTGTTGTCACCTGGGCCACCAGCCTGTTCCAGTAACTCACCACTCTTTATGAGAATGTTTTTTCAAACATTCAACCTATGCCTCTCCTGGCACAACTTGCAGCCTGTTCCTCCAATGCTATTGCTTGTTGTGTGGTAGAAGAGACCAACCCTCACCTCACTACAACCTCCTTTGGGATAATTGTAGAAAATGATAACATCGCCCCTAATGCTTCAAGTCATACAGAAATAACAAATCCATATGACAGTTATCTCACAATAACTGTGAGATTTCCCTTTCTACAGTCATTTTTTTCAGAAACTAAATATTAAAAATAACAAGAATCTCACCTACTTTAAAACTCATCATTTTCAACAGAGCTACATGAAACAATTAATGGCTTTACTGAATTGAGATATTGTGCAGTAAGTGCCAAACTACTCCAAATGTGATATTTGATAGCAAAGGGTGCTTCTTAGATCTCATGTGGCCTTCCAGTACTTGAAGGGAGCATATAAACAGGAAGGGGAATGGCTGTTTACAAGGGCAGACAGTGATAGGACAAGGAGGAATGGTTTTAAACTGGGACAGGGGAGGTTTAGGTTGGATATTAGGAAGAAGTTTTTCCACACAGATGGTGGTGTGACACACTGGAACAGGTTGCCCAAGGAGGCTGTGGATGCCCCATCCCTGGAGGCATTCAAGGCCAGGCTGGATGTGGCTCTAGGCAGTGTGGTCTAGTGGTTAGCAACCCTGCACATAACAGGCAGGTTGAAACGCTATCATTGTGGTTCTTTTCAACCTGGGCCATTCTATGATTCATTCTTAACCTTTGCCAACCTAGTAATTTTGAGTATCCTTAGTTGATTTGAAAATTAATGTAGGAATTTGTGTACAGTGGTCTCTATTAAGAAAAAACAACATAAGTTCAGCTCTTAATTTAGATTGCTTCACCTTTGCTTCCTTCCCATGTACTTACTTTCAAAAGACTACTGCACAGTGTAACTTGGCTTAATTCTTCTGGCACTATCCCCTCAACAGGGGTTCAGTGTTGAGACACTTGCAGGTCAGGACTGATATATACTGATAGAGCACTGCAAGCATTAGCACTTTCATTTTATCAGGAAAAAGTTCACTGCTTTTCCAACTTGCATACTGTTCCAATAATTAACTCCATAATGGCATTTCTTTGCTTAATGGTTCTTTCTGGACTCAACTCCAAGAACTCCTGCTATCATTAACCCTAAGCCCACATTCCAGATTATTACACAAAAGACTTTCTTCAGCTTACTGTTTTAACCAGCCAAACATATTTTTGCTATTAACTTGCTTTTTAGCCTAGAAATCTGTCAACTGTATCTACCTACTTGAAGTAGTTACATGCAAATACGCATGCACAAATGCAGATGCATTTGCATGTCTGATTTCTGTAGCAAAGTGGTTTGGGACAATTCAGCTACAATTCAGGGTCATTTTGAGAGCACACTCTTATGTGATGGGGATTTAAGTGAAAATCCAGCATGTCACTTTTCACAGCCTTCTCATTTTTACTTTTTCTGACATGTGCCTAAAGGGCCGATCAAGATACAAATGTCTCTTTGAGGAACACAATAGTAATATGACACAAGTGAGGAGAGGCAAAAGAGACATCAGATATTCATCAGATAAAAGCTGAAGAGTCACACAGACTCAAGTGGCACAAAGCAGCATCAGTACATGCTCACCCTACAATGAAATAAAGCAAGCTTCAATACAACAGTAACAGCATGGAGTAATGAATGAGTTTGCACAGCAATGATTTTATGATTTCCTTTCAAGTTCTTTCAGGGGCAGGAGAGTGGCTCTCCAGCTTTTCAAAACTGAGCAGTCTGCATCATCATGCTTGACTTTCTTTCCTAAAAAATTCATTTGTTTCCTCATTCTGAAGCATACTCTTAGCCACAACTTTTTATTTTTTACACTTTTTTTCAGTTCTCTTCCCATCATGCCTTTTTTCATCTGACTACGATATTGAAATTCATCTTCTTGCCTAAATCTCTAAAAAAACGCATGCCAGTAGATTTACAAAAACCTAGTCCAAATTATTGAACATTACTATGTTCTTCATAAATTTGAGGCCATCAGGTTTAGTAGTTTGATCCTTTTCTACGTATTCATCTACTATCTAGGCTTGTTTTCAGGATTTCCAGTGTTGGGTTTTTGTTTGTTTGTTTTGTTGTTGTTTCTTTAAAGCATTATCACAAGCGATGTCAACAAGCAAAGGCTTTCATTTACATACCTCATGACTTGTCTGTAAGCTCTTTCACAGTGAGGCGGCAAGGCCACAACATGAAGAATAATACAGAGCCTAAAATACACATTTACCACAGATGAAGCAATCCATCTGATTTCTCTACAGACTTATAACTGCTAGGAGTCAGTATAGTGAACTCACTTACGAGACACCATACCACTGGGCTTTTGTAGCACCGCCTCTCTTCAGTGAGAATTTGCTTTTCTAGATGTCACTGCGTACACAGCAGCATTTACTTTCACTAGCACATCACTACTACTCTTCTAGATATCCTCCCTTTTTTCTAAAGCAAATACATTATACACATCCTTTTTTTAATTTATTGACTTCAATAAATACTACAGATTCAATGACTGTCTGTAGTATGCTTATGAAAACTATTTTCATGAACAGGTTCTCTCAAAAAACATTCATAATTGTGTGCTAACTATAGAATCATAGTATGACCTAGGTTGAAAAAGACTTAAAGACCGTAAAGTCCATTCACCAATCTGACTTGCTGAGTCTCACTGCTACACCGTGTCCCCTGAGTGCCATGTCCAAATGCCTCTTAAATACATTTCGAGATGGGGAACTCCAACACTTCCTTGTGCAGTCAGTTACAATGGGCTAAAACGTAATGCCCTAAGAAGAAAGAACTTAAAGGACCGCTGTATGATAACTGAAGGTAAAGGCAACAGAATTGAAGGTATATTTTGATAAGAGAAACTTCAGATTGTAGATATATCTACATAGACAGCGCTGCTAGAGAACACATCAGCAACTGCAATGCAAAAGTAAAAATATTATGCACAATTAGTTTTAATGAAAATAAAATGTCAATGAAATTTTAAAACATACATAGATTCTTTAAAAAAAGCACAAAAACCACCAAACCAGAGGAAAGAAAAAAAGGTGTTTGTTCCTTGAAATTCGAGTTCAGGAGAATTTATGTATCTTTTGCTCATTCAGTATGTGTAGCCTTACTTCATTTATTTAAGGTTTATTGTATTCTTTCTTCTATGTTCAATCAATTTTCTTCCAGCATAGAGACCAAGAGGTGAGAGAAGCACAGGGAGAAGATGCTTCACAATCATTCTTATAGTAACAGTAGGCTTAAATCAAGCTAGCATTCATGTAAGTGGGTAAAAATATGATAGATCTAATGCTTGAGCTGAGAAAATAAATCAAAAGCAGATAGGTAGAAAAAGAGTAATGTTCTTTCATACTCAAGAGATTCATTTCAGAAACAAGCCCCCAAAGACTACATTTGTAACAGTGTTTACTGTAGTTTTTAGTACCATACCTTATCAAATAGGCAAGGTAAAGCCCATTTTCTTGAGTATAAAGTCTTGCTTACAAGGATCTTCATAAGAAATTAGAGCCTTAATTTGTATACGAACAGTTTGCTGCCATTGTTACCTTCTGACAATTTGGAGAAGGTGGTCCCCTGCCACTTTCTATTTGCATGTGCTCAAGATTTGCTGGTTTCAGGATGTTTAAAATGCTTGTGAAGTTTACACAGTTTGGGACACATTAAATTTTAAGTACTTCACTGAAACTCACTCTGCATCCCTTAAAGGCCTGAAGAACAATATGCAGTTCTAGTTTATTATACTTTACTGTTAAAACAGCTCCTACTCCCATTATATGTTCCTACAAACTGACTTAAAAGATTACTTAAAAGCTGATTTGCATATAAAGATTTTATAGACAATATAGTAAGATTTTCATCTTGATAAGAAGGCCATATTTACTGCTAATTATTCAACATGTTTATGTTCAGGTTTTTAGTTGTACATAGTTTGCATGTGCTGGCACTGGGTTTTCAGTGTTTCGATATTATGTGGTTGCAATGGAAAACCACAATATGCACATCAAGTGTTAAGTATTTAAAAACCAGACAGTCTAGATACATCTGTATTGTGAGTCTTTCTGGTAGGAGTGGATCTCTCTCAACATCTTAGATTTTACATGATTCACTTGGAATGTCTAAGGGGCTTTTTTCAGTCTGTAAATATGAATAAGGAAAAACACTAAATCCACATTTTTGTACGACCTGATTTAAGTCTACATGAACACTGTCTCAGACACTCACAAGCTGAATGACAGAAACTGAGGTGTGAATATACTGCAACCTGCAACTTTATGATCACACGTGCTGTCAAACAGTTACATGCCTACAGTATACCTGAAGTATTGTGTCCAGTTCTAGACTCCATAGTACAAGAAACCTGGAAAATGATGAGGGCTCTATCATCCTAGAAGACATACAGTTGTGATCTCACCAGTCCAGTGAAGCCATATCACTTATTTAAAGAGAAAGAATGCAAATCCTTTTTCCAGTCAGTTCTTATACATAGATATCCCTGCTATCAAAAGAAGAAAACCATTTCTAACTCTTGCTTACTGACAGCCTTTTATCTCATTCTCCTGTAAAAATTTAGAGTTCAGCATGACCTGAAATTCCACTGAAGTCTTCACTCTGAAATTTGACCTTTTTTTTATGCAAAATAATATTGTGTAATAATGTGAATACCACTAGACTAACTCAGGAGGGACTCCATGTTTCTCTGTCATCTTTCATAGCTCTGGTCAAGCTGAGCTGACAACATATCCCCTGAACAAGAGTTGTAGTTAGTAATCTGCGCAGACTACCCTAGTGAGGTGACACTACAAGAAAAATGCCTGGGTTTGCAGTGTCTGTCAGTTTCCCAACTGCTTCCCACTTTGAAAACTGGTTCTTTAACTTGTGTCATGAGGGAGGTGGGATTTGTTCAGTAGTTAGTGCCACCCTGCTCCTGCACATTTGACTTTGCAGTGACTCATCAAGGTCTTCTTGTGATCATGTTAGACCACTCTGTAGGAATCAGATCAAAGACTTAGTGCAACACTTCATCAGGATCCCAGCTCCTGACTGCAACTGCAGCCAAGGCAGTAAATGAGTAATACACTTTATGCAATCAGTGCTATCGTTTACTGAGGCTTTGCAGAGGTACAGAATGGATGCAGGCTCCTCGGCAGTGTCATTCTGAAAAACCAGAGCCCTGTAAGTATAGAACTTTGACTAATTACCCTCCCCACAGATGCCCCTCCCAGTACTTAATCTATGTACCACTGTTTTTCGCCCTTTCACTGTCTGCAAATTTCTAACCATAATATGCCACCTGACTTCTCCATATTATACCATATAAAACACCATGCATTTATGCGTACCTTATCCCCCATTCCAATTTTTGACTTCCTGCTTATTGTAGAGATTACTACATGGCATAGAGTTACTTCTCACCTTGGGGAGAAATAATTTAAATCCCTGACAAATAGCAATCACTGTAAAATCTGAGAACACGGGGGAGGAACATTCAAGTTGGTCATAAGCCACCTGAGTTTACTGTTATTGTTAATGGAAATTGAAAAAGCCATGTCTAAAATGCCATCAGAAGAACATCATTATAGTATCCCTATCAACTAAATACCAATAGCTGTACTGACCAAGTCAGAAAGACTTCTGAATCTTGCTCTGAAGGTCTTACAGCGAGCATCATGAGATGATAATACCAATTATCTTGACCTCCATGTTCCTCATGGAACATTCCTTGTGTCAGCTACTGTGACACAGCTGACCCTGGCATTAACCACAGTGACATACAGCCCCATACTAGCAGTTTGCTTATCCTCACAGAAGTATCACCACAGAGGGTTACGTCTGTAAACACTCCTGTAAAAGAAAGAAGTAGCAGTAGTAGCCATGCAGCAAACATATGGTGTCTCAGAGCAGCTGGGAAAACACCGTGCTCCAGCTTTCTTGATGGAAAGTGCTTTTCCTCTGCCAACTGCATTTTGTAAAACAGTTCAAAGCCTTTTACCAGCTTTCAGGGAGCTGCTTGCCACAGGGAAATGCTTGTGAAAGGAGTGGGCAGAAAGCACCCAAACAGCAGAAGTCATAAGATATCTAGCTACACTTCTTAATCTTTGAGCTTCTTCATAGACTGCTAGGAATAATTGCTGACAATGAAAATTATTTGCATACAATTAAACCCTCAAAAGGGGTCAAGTCATATCATAAGATAAACTGAGTATCAGTCTTAGAAACATTTTGTAGGAATGTTATTACTAAGTCAGCCACATTCTGCCATCATCTCTATTTTGAGCACTGAAATCCTCTTTCTTATTGGACCACCTTTCTTCTCTGTGATCAAACCCCTCCAATAATAATTACAGTCTGTAACAGTTGATACCATCAACTTCAGGTCAATCATTTAAGCAAATGAAACTCCTTGACAGGTCCAGAAGATCCACTGATGAGAACATAGGACTCCCACTTAATCTCTTCCTCCCAGGAGGCCCAACCAACCTTTGTGTCTCCACTATATCAAATTCTGCAACTGAATGTCAAGTAATGGCACTGGTTGTCCAATTTCTTGTCGTGGTTATCATACTTCACCTTCAGACTTAGAAATGAACATTATGAATATCAAGTCTGTCAGTAGAAGTAATCAAACAAACCTGAATCACATTAAAAATATTTTCTTTAGTCTACTCAATACAAAAATCTCTTATGTGGCAGCCACACTTTACCAACTCATAGCAACAGCTTCACAACAGCTGCTCCCTCAAAGACTAGAATAACAGGAAGAAATACAGGACCATCCCCAAGAATAATTTGTTCTTTATATATCCTGGGCTAATATCTTTCTATTCAAGATGAGGAACCCTAATATACATTCTGAATCCTTGCTGAACATCCCAGTCTTACATGCAAGGAAAATTAAGCATCACTCTAAAACATTAGGCATACTGACATACTTATTGAAGAACTGATTACAACTCCTTTGTCAAAATATTAAAGGATAAGAAAGGAAAAGGTATAACTGAGTCCTACATTTCAAGAGGTTCAGATTCCAAGAGATTCAGAGGACAAATTCCTGAGAAGGCAGGAACTTCCCCATAACCTCCAATTAGTAATGGTAATTTTAAACAATCTACCACATTTTTCCATTCTTAAGCTTGGAAATTAATTTCAGCTGTGCCAACAACACATGATTAGCCTTGAAACTGGTCTCTAAATCATAAAGGTTTCCACAGGTCAAGACCAGCATCTTAACCTTTATCCAAAATCTAATCAGCAGTCAGTAAAGGCTGCACAGCATTATATGAAGTACACCTTAAAACTTGCCTTCTGTATTCTCTGTGTTCTGTATTCCAGGGAATGCCAAGATGTTATCTAAGCTCTTTGTAAAAAAGAGGATAGAAAGGCACTACAAGTAATTACAATTGAATTCTTACAGTATGAAAACAGCTATTTTCTCTCACAGACTACAGAATGTATATTAATGCATTTAGTTAAAAAAATAAATCTTCCACTTAGAAACTGTGGTCAGAAGATCAAGTGATAACCTTTCTTGCTTGAGTACCATCTACTAGAAGTAGGAAGTCTGACCCAGCTCCTACATTTACACTCACTTCATTGTAATCCTTCTCTTCCACTGAATGTGAATATGGGGAGAGGGGAAAAAGTTCTTAGTGCTGCAAGTTACTTAATATAATACAAACCATGTAAGAGAAGGAACAGTATATAACTTCTAACCATGCTGATTCTGTAAAATTATTTAGACTGTATATTATATATAATCACAAAATAATTTCAAATTAAACTAAATGAGGAGTTATCTTTACAATTTGGGTTTTAGGGAAAAAGTACTCTTCAACAGACAAATCATGTCAGTGCTCACAGAAGAGGAGTGCATAGTGAACCTCATTCTCTCTTTAGCACTATTAGGAGTCATAATTTAGGTAGGTTATGGTACAATTAGCATAAGAGAATGATATGACTAATCTACAAAGGCTTTTTTTCATGGATGAGCATACTAGATAGGCACATTTAGTCTTTGAGTGCTGCATGCTGCAAGGAGAGCTAAATTGAGAGGTACATAAGAGCCATTCTGAAAACCTGATTATGCTGTATACTGACATTTCATGAATTTTCTGATCTGTTTATCCATTCTTCCATTGGGCCATAACTTATCCCAGTACACATTACAACAATAAAAATGCATGTTTCTTGTGTCTTACTACTGAAAAATATTTGTGATTTTATTTTTCATACAACTTATTTTGCAAAAACAATTGATGTTAAATCTGTTGATTCACATTTTAAATAGCAAAAAAAGACATTGTGGGTGAAAACGTGACATAAAATTGCAATGCTGAATCACACAAAAGATAGACACATTTTCAATTCTGTTTCCATGGTTCCAATTTTTCTTCTCATCTCTTTTATCAAAAGCACATTCTAGATATTCACAATTCTTCAAAATAAATGTAATAGAATAAAAATATTTTAAATATATGTATACATACAGATATAAACAAAACTAGAATGCAATAAAAGTATTTCTTCACTTGTATATTGAAGAAGAGAGAACAAAAACACAACATATTGCCGATGAAATGTTATTATGAAGCAAAGATTTTTCATTAATGACTACAAACATGATTTACTAAATTAGTGAGTGTTGAAAATAAGTGTCCCAGCTCTGGAGAGAGAAACACATGTAATTCAGTACAAAAGAGATGAGCAGATAGAAGACTGCAGAACTTAAGTGATAACATTTCAAAGATCTATGCATGCACTTCTTCACTTATAAAAACACATATCTACTGGCACTGAAGATGTACTAAAGATCAGTGTGCCATATTTGGCCAGTCCCAGATATCCTGTCTTCATACTGATACTGTCTTCTACATCTTGTTTTTTGTTTTTTTTTTGTTTGCTTGGTTTTTTAATAAGCATAAACCATTGATCAAGTGTTTGGGACTATGGAACAGCCTGATTTTCTCTTAGACGCCAGAAGAAACATTTCTTATCTTTTAAGATCTGAGATCACTGCTTTGAGGTTAACTTTTTTTTTTTTTGCTGAAGAAAGGTGAAATAAGGTTGTGGAACTCTTATCCAGAGAAAAAAATACTTTGCTTTTTAATCTGCAAACTTTAGAATTCCATGATAAAACAGACAATAAATAGTCTTGTGACTACAATGTTGCAGTGTCAGAGGACTTGTACCTGCTCAAATTAATGGCAGTAACTGCACTGAGAGAATGCCACTGTTTCAAAAAGCACAAAAATTCTCCAGATTTTGGAAGAGGAATCATGCTCAGTTGACATAACTGAAGAAACAAAAACCAATAGGATATCATTTCCTGATACAGAAATTGGTTATGGCAAGCACTGTTCTTCTAAAGCAGCCCATACAATGTATAATACCACTTGTGGGCATCTCTTTATTCTAAGGTCCTTCTTAAAGACTACAGCATTCAGAAGCAACTTAAGATGAGATTTTTGTACTGAAAACATTCAAAGGAAAGACTGCCACCTACTGAATATTTCCGTCCCTTTTCCAAAGTCCTGACAACATTTCCCATCCTTTAGGTACTGGGAAGTACCTTTTCATTGCTGAACTTAAACACCTGAAAGGATAACTCCATTGAAAGAAAAAAATAATTATTTTTATTGTACTGAAACTTCTATAAAGACTGCAAAATTAACTATTGGATGTGATCTTGGTTCTTCATCAAAATTTCTCTCTCACCATTAAAATAATAAACTTTAGGGTACAGATATGTTACATGCTAAATATACATAGTCTGACTACTTGAAGCAAAAAAGTCTTCCAAAAACCACTACACTTTTAGAGTAACTTCAAAGAGTACCTTACAAAATAATCCATCTATATTTGTTTTCCTTAATTTAGTTTTCAAAATCAGCCCAAAGCCATTTTTTCCAAGCAGAGGTGTGGCACATTCTGTCCTTCACATGCTGAAGGAAACAGAACAAAAAACAGTTCCTACAGATATTACTGTAACATGGCTCCTTAGTAGTAAAGAGAATAGATCAATATTTCAGGAAGGCAAAAACCACCACTAGACTGGATTCCATGACTGCATATACAATGTTTATCAAAGGAGACTAAAACTGAAGTACACTAAATGTTTGTGTTAGAAAGAGGACTTACTCTAGATATTACAGTTCATTTCTCAGTATTAGAGATTCAGTTATAGGCAGAGTCCAGGGCTGCCTCCGGGTTGAAGGAATAAACCTTGACCTATTGAACCAGTAGGTTCTTGCTAAAAGAGACTGAGGTAGGCTCAAATACTGAGATCCTCATGAATTACAGTTACCTACTCATTATCTAACATACAACCCAGAAACAACAGAATTGCTTTAGACTGCTTCATGTTAAATTCTATAAAGACATTTCCAGGGAAAGGCACTATTTGTCCCAGCATATTTGTATTCTTGGCTGTTTCCACTCCCTATTTTATCTCTCTGATATAGCCATATTCAGAGGTAGAAAATGTTTTTTTACACGGTTTAATCTGTGCTGAAGTATTAGGAAGCTTTTCTTAGCATCTTTCATTTGTTTCTACTAGCGCCTAGACAACCTGGATCATATTAAATAATTTAAAGCACCATCTTCAGTCAAAACAAATTAAATAGCTCTTTTTTCTACTTTCTCCATCTTGCACTCATGCTCTCATCAATGCATAACTCCTTTACTTATATCCACAGTACATAATACACTGTTGATGCAGAATAAAAGCCATCATCTTTTTCTATGGAGACTGCACCTCACATACTCAGCTGGTAAAACCAATTTCACATTTGTGATTATGACATATTTCTCTTCAAAATATTAAATGGTGGCAAGGAAAGGGCAGGATAGTTGTGATCCTGGAAAAGGTTGAAAGACTGGGGAGGGCAACCCTCTGCAGAATTCCTAGTCAGTGACAGTATATCAGCATTTCTACTTGGTAGAGAGAGGGGTAGAACACAAGATGACCTGAGTAGCTTCACCTTTATTTTAGAGCCATTACCTGCAAGAGAACCCCAGTCCATCAAGAAGCTTTGAAAACATCAAAAATAAAAAACAAAAAGAAGCAATTCCTGAATATTCTTGCAGGAACAGACTACCAAGATTTTCAGTTTGACTTTTTTTTCCTAGAGGGAAAAAACATCCACTGAGTTTCTGCTTTATCACTGACACATATATTGTAGAATACAGATGTTAGGTCATTTTGAACTTCAGTACACCACTACAGTTTTGTTATTACAAAACTGTATTAAAAGGCCTGCTTTCTCACAGTTCTGAGCAAGGACTTGGTCTCTAGTAGGCACCTACTGTGCTGACTAGACCGTTTCTGACCACAGACTTTCCACGTACATAAATCTGGAGCTGAATCCCATATGTACCTTCTTTACTTAAGTTATCTTGTAACAGCTTACTGACAGGCAAGGGAAAGAGTAGGGTTCAGACTAACAAGCTCTTAAATACAATGAAATCACTAGACTTGTTTTCAAAAAACTTGCATACTGGGATATATCCCATCATAAGAGCACATATTGAATAATCTGAAAAGGCTAAAACAAGAGTACTGTAAACACCATGTGTCCCCAAAATTTTGACTTTACAATATTACAAAAGATGAAGTATCAATTAATGACATAACATTACTTACATCAGTACATTTCTATATCATCAACATTGTACAACTCCAACAACTCTGACAGAAAACCATGATGTCTAACATACACATGATCAAATCATGAATATTACTCCAACATTAACCCCTTCTGTATATAAAGCATACTGAGCAAGGCACGTGCTTCACACAGCAAATGCTTGGTTCATACAGTCAGAACATTTATCAAGAGACAAGAGGAGATCAGGAGATAAGAGCTTGAAGGTGTTAAGAGATGGAAAGTGTTTCAGCATCATATACTCAGAAAAAAAAAGTGAAGAGAAGATCTTACAAGGTCTCTTCCTGACATTCTGTGATTGTGATCATCTTCAGACAGGGACATACCAAAAAACAGAACCAAATCAAACAGGAAATTCAAAGATACTCAGTAACCACAAACCACAACATTTAGCAGCCTGCTGCCTAGCAGAGTTTGCACACCTGACTTAAATGACATTCCTCATCAATTGCAGGGAGGTATTTAAGCACCATATGCAGAAAAAGACAAGGAAAAAGGAGCGCTCTTAATCTGCTTTTGTACTTGAGGTCATATACAAGGTAAGATATTAAAGATGAATGATAGAACCCACAGTTAAACCCCAGAGAGAATTAGTTCGAGGTCCCAGTCCTGCTTAAACCAGAATACAAATTCTGAGTTTATATCACTCTCCTGCCTGATTAGTGGTTAAACTGCCAAGCCATTACTGCATTCTGACCACTTTTCCCTGAAGTATTCTCATATCATTTAGCGTTCAATATTTGATCCACTAGTCTAACAGATAGCAAAAGTAATCATTTTCTAGTCATACATATAGAACTCCTAAAATTCAGTGCTTGCTAGAAGCAACGCATTTTTATCTTACAGAGATTAAATGTCACAGGTAATAGTGAGGAATTATTATCTAGAATATCCTACTCTAGAGACAACTGCTTAGGATATCACTAACCAAACTCAGCCACTTGCTCTACAGCATGCGATCCTTTACCCACATCTTGTGGTTCAACCCAGCAGCAGCTCAGCACCACAAAGCCTTCAGCACACTATCCCAGAATAGGATAGGGGAAAGAATTAGAAACAAAACAGACTTTGTGCAGTGAGATAAAAGCTATTAACTAGGACAGAAAAGGAAAAAAAAAAAAACACAATGATAGCTATATATATAATATATACTTACTTATCTATAACACAATTACTCACCACACACCAACCGACCAGCAGTTCTTCCCCCAGACAACAGCAAAAGGCCTCTAGGCAACTCCTCCCACAGCTTTATGACCTTCCACCTACTGTTACATAGTATGGAACAGCCCCCTAATTCGGGCCACCTGTGCTGGCCCTGCCTCGCCCCTTGCTGCCTTCCATCATGGCAGCTGCTCTGCCTCAGGTGTACACCTATTGCTCAGGAACAACCCAGACATCTGTGTGCTATTAACAGTCCTAGCTGAAACCAGGATAACATGCAGAAGGCATCTGAAATGTCCTTTCTGTAAGAGTGCCTAAAGCATGAATGTGTTTGTCATCTACATTTCCTGAATATCTGGGTGAGTCATGCTCTTGTTAAAGGGGCTCAAAACGGGCAGAAAATGAAACACGGGAAGTTCTTTGCAAACATGAGGAAAAGCTTTTTAACTGCACAGGTGGTGGAGTGCTAGCACAATTGCTTAGAGGTTGTAGAGCCTCCTCCTTGGAGACCTTCAGGAGCCACTTTGGCACCTGCTCTGGGTGTCCCTGTGTGAGCAGAGGTTGGGTCTGATGGACACAGAGGTTGCCAACCTCAGCCATTCTGGGATTCTGGCATTCATTGCTACTGAATTTGCTATCTCTACAGTGAAGAGACTCCCTACTTGGGTTTCCAGTTTTTCAAGGTATTTTTTTACTTCCAAGCTGTCTTGCTACTTCCAAGCTAACATAGCCATACTGATGTTATAAAAATCTAAGAAGCACATAGTGTTGCACTGAAGGGACTAATATGACCATTATCTGTGGAGATCACAGTGGATTTATCAAAAAATGAATGAGAACATCTATACATCAGAAATATTTAGTAGACTTTAGTATTCATGCAGAAATATAAAAGAGCTAGAGAAATATAGAAGAAAGGGAAGCTTAGCTTCAAGGATTCTTTCTGAGGTGTAATACAAAACACAGTGACAATTAAAAATATCACAGTATTCAAAGCAGCATTACCTCCATTGTATTTTTCTGTACTTTGCCATGATCTGCTCAGTCCAGAGGATGTTTGTGCTTGATGACAGTACTACTGACAGTATATACAGACATTTCCCTATTAGAAAATACTTGAACTTTACAGGGGGAATTTAAAATGAGTTTTCAAGTCAGACTATTGCAAGAAATAGGAATACAGGTGCTTTAATCATTCCCCAGACAGTTCTTCTCACTTTTAGGGTCATGAAAGGCTGCCGTAGACCTGACCGTGATCCCTCCTCCAGTAGCTTTTCACTGTCACAGAAATCCCATCCTATACTGGCAGGAGCTGGAATTACCAAGAATTGAATGTAATTGTGTGCTGTTTTTTTCTGTCCCCCTTGCACTAAAAGACACACAAATTATGTCTTGAGGATACATGGCATCTTGACATGAGTGCCAGAGACTGACAGTGACACTGCTGCTCAGTGTTCCAACAATTACATGCTGAAGCTTCTTTCCTTTCCTTGCTTGCTTTGCTTGCCTTCCCTCCTTTGTCTCTTCCTTTTTTTTTTTTTTTTTTTTAAATGCCTTTCCCTCTGTATTCCTCTCTCTCTGTACACCTTGATTACCTAAAGGATATGCAAAATCACTGCATCGAGCACTTAATGATGCATGAAAAAGAAATGGGAATATACTTGCCCTCTGTGTGGTGCTATGCAATCACTGCTCTGCTGCTAGGCACTGCTTCATACATATATCTGCAATATTAAGCTCAGATACAAGCAGGAAAAAGCCAGAGCCCTCAAATTTCAAGCAGAAAGAAAATAATTGTAACTATTTTCTCATCTCTCACAAACAGTCAAAAGAACACAGGAGTATAAGACAAAAATGCCCTTCACATTTGTAGTAAGAGACTAGGTACAGAAACCCAGCACATCCCTCTCACTGGTTAAGAAGGCAGAGCTCTTTTCTACTGCCTGGTTAAACATTCTGAAAGGTATTTTTCACACTGTTATTCTGAATTTGCCTCCATTCCCAGCAAATGCTACATCACACTTGCTTAGTTACCAGCTCAACAGTGATACAGACAAATGGTTTGGCTAGTTTGCAAAAATGGAGCTGTTCCTCTACTGTTATATCCATCCACAGCTGGCTGATCTGTTTGATGAATAAAAATCAGAAAAAAACATTTTTTTTTTAAATGCTATTAGTGTACCAACATTTAGTAGTCAACGCTGACTACAGTCAGTAGTGTATAATTATGTAGTACTACAGCTCCAATGACTTCTACAAATTCTCTAACAGATGTGGAAGTCTAGCTTTGTCCCTGTCTATAGTGTAACATGATGGAATTTCTCATGCTTGTACTAAGAAAACTGAATCTAATCCAGAATAGTGAGAACTATGAGTAAGCATTTAAAAGCTTATATGTGACAAAGTAAAAAATGTTCTACTGAATGGAAAAGTACAATAGGCACTTAAAATGTTCTCCTTTGTCTCAATCAATGCCTTTTTAAATCTATGTGTGTTTTCTTTTTAGCATTCACCAAGACACAGTCTACTTTTAAAAATACGCTCATGCTGTGCTTCTTGCTTGAGCTACGTCCAGAAGTACAAAATACCAGAGGTGTATATATCTCAACTGGCAGGACTAAAAGGCTTTCGATAAACTTTGGCAATGGGCTTCCAAAGACATGAATGAAGAAACACAACCATCAGAAGTTCAGTTACAGCTCAAATATGCAACATCCATTACATATACTTGACAAATTAACAGTCAGTCTGTAACAAACACTTTGAAAGGGAATAATATAACTGTGGGAAAAAGAACACTCTCTCTGTTATGGGTAAACATAGGGGAAGCATAAGAAGAACCTGTCTGGGGTGGTACTCAGACACTTGGTGTGATTTGTGCCTGTACTGGGAGAGATGAAAAATAGTGAGTGTGATTGTCATCTCTTTCAGGAAGAAAGAATAACAACAATTAGATACTCTATTTTTTTAATGGTGAGAGAAGGTTTCTTGGTTTGTTTGTTTGTTTTCCCCTAAGAATCACTTCCTAAAACAAATGGTAAAAGTTGAGTACACACATAAAGAATGTGTCGAGCATAGCTTATACTTCCTCAGCTCTTGTCAGGAATTTCTTCGAACATTTAAGAGCATCCATTTCTGGAACTGTAAGTACACTGGAAAATCCTTCTGGGAGAGAAAAGAAAACAATGGTCCATAAAGCTCCTCTTGCTATCTGAAAATAAAAGCATCTGCTAGGATAATGAGCGTCTTGTTGACTCAGTGCTGTTGATGATGTCTGTTCGCAAAAGCACATGCGCTCCAATCAATGGAAATTACTGCAGGAAGTATCCAGGGATGCAAAGATAATTTGTCCACTATAAAGTTGTATTTTATTCAGTAAAGGGTGAAGTTATAAGAAAATATTAAAGCCTTAGCCAGCAAGTGTGAAATGTTTTGTATCTTGCAAGAGACTTTGAGAGATTTGTGTTTAAAATAACTTTGGAATGGGGAATAATAGATGTCTTCACAGCCTGCTTCTATTGACAGGAAACTGACAAATTGAGTTTTAAATGTTTTAAAAATAAGTTGATGAATGGAAATGCAGAAGAATTAAGAATATTAATCAGAAGAGTCATCAGGACTCCAAACTTCTGAACTATGCATACAAAGCAAGAGCTGTGTAATTAAATATCCTTATCACTATAGATGTAGTTTGTTTTCCTTCTAATTTCATGTAACCAGGTCATAGTGACTTGTATTTGAAAACTTAATACCTCCTTCATCTGAAAAGTGATTAAAATCATGTTATAATGTGCCTTACTGAATTGTTATCCCTGAATATAAATTCCTGAATTTGAGAATCAAGCTGATCTTTTCCTCTGCATCACCTAACCTATATTTTTCCTTTCCCTGTTTACTACCTTCTGTAGGTTTTGTAATAGCATCTTACTCAGACGATAATTTTAGAGGACTAGAATAGAACCTCACAGTTTTGTCTGCATTGCACTGAATCCATAATGTAAATAGATACCATGAAAAAAATTACCATGAATATCCAAGAATGAGAATGATAGAGACATTTCTCTTAAAAATCAACTAGCATTTTGGATAAGCTTGTGAGATAGAGCACCGTAATACCATTTGTAAAGTACCTTTTAAAAACCATGTGACTGTGTGCCTTTTTTAAGAAAAGACTAAAGCATCCTGTTGCCTAAGAAACGCTATGGAGGTTTTAAATCAGTTGCTAAATATTGATCAGATTTTATGTGAACTGTAAGAAAGGATAAATACACATATTTCTGGACAGAAAACACTGTTAAACAGCAGTATAATAAAGTCGGAACCAATGAAGCATCATGATTCATTATTATTTTAGTGTACGTTACTATAATTTTTCTGCTATAACATAGATATTTGACCTGTTCTGCTTTCTGGCTACAGATTTTAATTGATAAATCAACCACAAACATATGTCGTGGATTACAAATACTGCAAAATATTGTTAAGACTCCTTGCATTTTTCTTGTTTGAAATTTTAAATGAGTATACTCCAATGTTTGAGCTTCTTAAATATTAAACAAATTTTTTTACATGGTAACCTTTTCTACTCTCAATAAATGCCAGTGAAATAACAGAAATACAAAAACATACAGGAAAAAAAGAGTCTCTGTCAACTATTATTGTCCTTATCTCCAAATGTCTGCCACACTCTCAATCTTAGGCCTAAATAAAAGAAAGCTACATTCCGATGAATTTTAAATGTTTGGGAACCCAGCCTACAATTAAAAAAAATAATAATAATCTGTAGAACTCAGCCACCCTGTTGCACTGATGTTTGCAGCCCAGTGAAAACAAAGAATTAGAAGAAAGGAACGGCTATCTTGGCTTTTTTCCCTCTTTTTGTCTTTTTATAATATAGATGCAAGTTGAACAGAATCTCAATGAATATAAAAGCTGAATACTCTACTCCTGCTAATCTGTGTTGCCTTTTTTTTAAAAAGACAATTTTGTATTTACTACATGTCATCAATTATCAAATATGTTCAGAGACAGTACTTACATAACTGTTAAAACACTTAAACTGGAGGTACTGTGTCTGTTAGTCCTGCCAGCTAATCTCTTTAGGAAGGTCTTGGATGTTTGTAAAAATACTAAGCCTTGGTCCTGTACCCTCTTATCCATGTGAATAACCTCCTTTACATAGAGAACCTGATGTAATTGGCAACTTCATCAAAAACTCTTAAAACTGGCTCTGCGCCAACACACAAAACTCAAGCTGATATTCATATGTTAGTTGTAATAGTCTTCACTGTTTTCCAAAGACATCAAATAGGAAGATGAACATATTTTTCTAAACTAAAAATAGATTACATGTAACAGATACTGTCTTCTATTTTAATTAGAATCTATCTTTTTCCAAAATCACTCACCATGCTAAAAAGATGTTCGTGCTGCAGTAGGAGAAGTGAGTTTGGTGCTCCTGCAGCTCAGACAGTTGAATTGTTCATGGACACCATTTCCACTACCTCATGGTATTCTTCATCCAACATTCTTCCCCTCCCACTTTGCTTTCTATTACTTTGCTTCAGTACCTCACTATCTCTCTGTACAGAAATGTATCTACACAGAAAATGCAATTGCAAATATAGATACATGTGTAGTATGAATATTTATTGCAAACTGTATTGCAGTGCAGAGATGCTAAAAAAACAGAATGAAGAATGAACTCCAAGTGTCTTTAAAGATTCTAATACTGCTCACATACCACAATATGCAACTACCAATTAACTTTCTACCATGGGAAGTAAACAAAAATGCCAATGGTATTAAATAAAGGCTCATATCTTTAAGGATATAGATCAAAGCAGATTATTTTAAGGGCCCAGAAGGGGTAAAATGAAATTGTTTGCCCTATCTGTAAAGGTAACATGGACTATTCACAATTGAGGAATTTTCAAAAAAAAAAAAAAAGCAAAAGTTATCAGGTGTGTTTATTCACAACCACTATCAGCCTTAGCTAGTATTCAAAAGTAATTCATATACCATACACAAGCACAAGAGGCATGCCCAGGCTCTCTTTTCCATCTAAAAACTTCAGACACAGTTTGAAGGAAGGCAGATAGTGCCAGAAGAATACAATCTAACATTGTCATTTCTGTAGAACTAACTAAAACGCTAGACACCGCTCTTTGACATTAGACATTCTGTTTCTTTGCCACACAAACCATCCCAGGGTCTAATGAAATTAAACAAAAACTAAAATTTAAAGAAATCAGCTTTAAAAAATGATCCTAATCCAACAAAAATTCAAAAAGTATCGAGACATCAATAATTTCATTGTCTGTACAAACAACAGCCACAAAAGCATTCATTTACTCCATTCTCAAATAGTCAATCGTGAAAATCATTTCATTGTTCATTATCTATATGAAGAAATAACTAAGCTTGTAGAACAGCATATACTGAAACATTTTCAGCAAAAGACTACAGACTCAAGTATCTTCAGCCTAAAACATATCAGATGTAATGAATGCAAGTGCTTTAAAAAAAAAAAAAAAAAAGCATCTTTTACAAGCTGTTTCCAAACTGAATACCACCAACAAAGCATTCTCCAGAATCAGATATTGCGAGTTATTTGCTTTGCTTTGTGATAGAAACCATGAACCACCAAGTGTGTGCCCATCCTTGACTAATTGAATTCAAAGCAGATAAAGTTTTTCTGTCAAGCAGCCTAAGGCAGTAAAATAAATGAAACAAGCTCACTCTTGCATGCTAACTTTACTAAAAAATATGTTAGAACTTTATTTCTTCACAACTTTATTCATATCTTTACCCAGCAAAATTCTTATATTTTAAACTCCCACAACACAGACGGCCTGAAAGCTTGAGGGAAGCCATTCAAAGTCTGAGGCATGTGCTTTGTTGCATGAAAGTTAGAGCACTTGGCAACTTGTAGAATCAATCTTTCACATTTAGGAACAACAACAACAAAATCCCCTGCTCTGCTCAATAGTTAGAATCAATCTAAGTTAAAAACCAAGAAACAGTTAACTGGGTATTCTTAACCAAGGCATGCTGGCAAAGTGCAGAGCACTACAACATTATCTTCTGTTTCATGACTGCAACCTCGTCATCACCTCTTTCTAGACCGGTCTTTTTCAAGTACAATGAATATTCATTACCCTTCAAGAATATTGATCAAGTCTGCCTAGCTTTCATTGAATGGCCATTAAATATGTAAGCACACCTTGTTTATTTTTCATTTGTGTGAAAAAGATCAAAGAAATTATTTATGGGAACAATTCTGAATATTTTGTGCAGCTCTCTAATGTGTTTTCACTTTTATACTACAAAAATTACATACAGTTCATCTTTTCCCTTTTTTTTTTTTTCCAAAATACTCTTTAAAAACAACTTTTTGGTTATATTACAATGAATCAGCACTCTTAATCTCATTAGAATGGTTGTTGGGGTTACCTTCCTGGCTGGAAAAGCACCGTACTGGAGATCCAAATACCCTGACAGTACCAAAACATTTGACCAACGCAGTACAAAAAAGTCTCAAGACCTTATGAAACTGGTAATGTTATATATTTTTCCCAAGGTAAATACAGTATAGCTAATACAAAACCTTCCTTAGAGAACAGCCAGAAATATACAGGGTCATTCTCGCACATTTTTTAGCTACAGGAGGTAAGTGCAAATCAGATTTCCAGCAAGAGGCACGGGGGGCTGCAGTGGCACACCCCAGCCTGCTCAGACAAGCTCCTGACTGTTCCTGCAATGCTGCTGAGCTGCATGGGAATGAAGGCTGCCCAGTGTCGGCAGGATTGGGCCCCACCATCTGGTTGTTTTTTGTTGGGGATTTTTTTTTTTTTAAGACTTTTATAGTAGTTGCTTAGGAATTTGTTCTGTAAGACTGCAGCGTGGTTGGAAAGTAACGAAAAATGGGCCAGAGAAATCAAGTATAACTGAGCAGACCACTTAACGGGAGAATCGGATGTTCCATGCACGCAGGGTACGAGGTGCCAAGAAGCTACTATGTACTCAGGGCTCAATAGCTTTTATTAAGGCAATAATAAAGTAAGCCTTGTTTGTCTCTGCAGCTGGCGAAGTCTCTCCAAGTCGTCGTCTTCCAGTTTCTACTCGAACCTCTCTTCTCCCAGCTTCCCTTCAGTAAAGGAATGACCGTCAACTAACCTTACTTAGACAAATGGCATTTTAGTCCTCAGTAATGAACTAAATCTATGTCAGTAAATTTTTACACATAAAATACCATTAATGACACTCTCTGCTTATGACATTCAATAAAGCAATTACTGCAAGAAACAACAGTGAAAACTGCCATTTGAAAAAAGCATATATGTAATATGCATTTACTGGAGAAAAGTTAAATTTTAATACATGCATTATACTTTTACTATTAAGATATACGCTGTTAATATAGCATTGACTACTGACTACCATGGACCTAATCTACAGACCAATTTAGGACTCTAGGTTTAAGTACAGACATGAAATGCATAATGCAAAGAAATGCAACCTTATTATATAACTGCACATGCACCTCCAAAATTTCATAGGAATCTGCAGATTCTAATAAGTGATGCCACTTGAAAAAGAGTAAGAAATGCTATTTTGAAATTAACATATTAATCGCAAATATTATAGTTCATCTGTATGCAATTTAGAGCAGCCAAAATCTGTTGTGTTTGTAGTGCTGTTATTTCAATGTTGCAGGTCAAAACCAGCACACAGCTGTTTAATATCTGAGGATTTTACTAAATAATATAAGATTACACAAACAATGGGATATGTACTGAACCAGCCTCAGACAAATGATAAAAAGGGAAAATAATTATTTTTAATCCTGTTATGGATTAAGGGGCCATATTAAACAGTGAATTTCTTAAGAAACATGATGAAATAGTGCTATGAAATATGTAAATCTAGTGTTCCAATTTTGTTTTTTCTTTTATTCTTGTGCTAAAGCATGGTTTCAGCTGTTTTAAAAGTATTTGCAAAACTGAAACAAATTCAATAGATAGTTTCTGCTTGTCAAATTTACAAACCAGCTGAAGAAGTAGAAATCTCCTTTAACCTAAGAGGGAAGGATGGTGAGGATGGAACATGCATGCGCAGAATTTATGAAGGAACTCTAGAAACAAACTTCAGGCTAAACACTTGCACTTTAGAAAGACTAGCCCACACGGCAGCACTCCGTTAAAGTTTTATTTAATTTGTTCACAGATGGTTTTGCAGAGTTATGTAAACAGTAAAAGCATTTATTAATTATTACTCCTTTTCATCTTTTAATAGGAAACTAATTTCTTCCACAGAGGCAATGACGGTTCCTCATTCAACTCACTTCACTTTATTATACCAGTCCACATGATAGTCTTCATGCAGTTGCCACGATCCACATAAATTTCCTTTTCATTTCCTATAGTTTTGTATCAGTGAGTTATTCCCAATTCTCATGGTAAACATTAAAATATTTCCATTTTATTGGTTAATTTATTGCAATATGAGCAAAACTGTAATTAGATCAAGTCGTGAGTTATGGA
The DNA here is from genome assembly GCF_016699485.2 of Gallus gallus. Classification (NCBI taxonomy): domain Eukaryota; kingdom Metazoa; phylum Chordata; class Aves; order Galliformes; family Phasianidae; genus Gallus; species Gallus gallus. The sequence goes on from NC_052532.1 coordinate 116,857,888, forward strand.
AAACCTAATTTCTACACTCCATGCCGGTGATGCATCTCAGAAAAGATGCTATCCAATCCATGAAACTAGCTCAAGGATGTTCAGAGGCCAAGCCATGGGTTTCAATCCATGTGTACCTGATAGAGACCAAACCTCTCCTAGTCCTCTTGGTGCAGAAGCAGAGAGAAGCACTGGTGCTCCATCCTGCAAATGAACTTGTTTGCATGCCCAAGAAGCCAAACCATGGAAGTGGGAATTTGCTTTTAGACCAAAATGCTGATGTACATAGAGCCCAAAGTAACTGATGTAGCCAAGACATTCAGCAGTAATTATGATGGCTGCTCCGAAAGTAATACCTCCTATTTTATGGTGTCAGCCGACAGCATCCACCTCTGGGTGGATACTGGTGGTATGGCAGTAGAGGTTGAACATTCCCATCAGTATTCCATTACATTTTATTGCCATGAGATACATGGCAGCAGAGGGGCAGTCTGATATAACAGCATCTGACATGGAAGTGTCTATGAAGCACAGGTGTGGAAATGAATTCCTCCTTGATGAAGAAATGGCACCCCTTGACATTCACCGATGCTTACTCAACACTGATGGAGACTAAACAGTGGATGTAAGTACAGTGAGTCGGTGAGCAGTATTTTTCAGCAGTTCTGACAGTGACAGCGGGTCACCTCTGCTGGTGCAGATGTTTACGAGTGCATCACACAGGCTCTTGTTTATTGCTGGTGAAAATGCATAAACCACAGTGCTGACCATGTTGAAGAGTAGTGCTTTGTAGCTGAGAATTTCATCTCTCAAACAGTGTTATTGTGTTCTTTGTATCTGCTGTAGTTTCCACGGAAATAAACAGGAGGCATTACTTTTGGAGCGATCTACATACTACTCAGCTATCTTCATCCTGACCCAGCACATGCACACGCAGGTTGTTTGGGATTTTTTTATTATTATTTCTTATTATTTATTCTTCAGGTTGCTCCAGTCTTTGTTTTTATGAATTCCACAGAAATGATTTCTGAGTAGTGCATTAATTCTCTTGAGAATCTCATGTGAAAAAAAAAAAAACATTGTACTTCATCTGTGATACAACAGTTAATTTTGTTTTGTGTACAAACATAGTTTAAACTTCACTTCGTTGAGCAATATTGATTCTCACATATTTGCAAACTAGAAAAGAAATACTGTGAAATTACATTCATATTCTATATTCTCTGTGTAGTTTGTTTCCTCTAGCAATATGAAAACACAGAATTTATTTACCACAAAAATGGTCAAAATTATGTGTATGTCATTAATATAATAACTTTTATTAAATTAATCAAAATAGGATAAAATTTAATAAACCTCCTTCTATACTTGGGTAATTTTTTTTTCAGACAGTGTCTGGGGCTGTACACATGGATGTATTAGTAGCAAGTGAACAAATATTTGTATCCAGAGGGAGGGAGAGAAGTCAAAAGCCTGAAAAACTACTGGTCTTCGACTTCTGGAAATGCTATTTCACCCCTGGCTGGCTTCTCCACACTCCTGTAACAGCAACCTGAGAGCAAGCCTTCTTTCCCCCTGCGCTTCCTCAGTCAATTTTTACGGCTTGTGCCAGAATTAATATACCTTTGGCTAGTTGATTAAATATGCATGAAATTAAAAAGAACAGTTTTTTTCTATGTGCCCAGTACTGAGACAACAAGGTCTGAAGGGTCTGTGAAGGTGCTTTCAGTTTAGATGCATTTAATTTAGCTCTCTGTCTGATGTGGGTAAGATCATACTGTTTTTGGATTGCTTTTATCCTGTATGTCCTTTCCCATCTTTCACATTAACAAAGAAAAATGGTACAATTTTGATGCAAAACGGGACTTGTTCCTATATTTTTAGTAATTTCTTCTTTAAAACTTTCTAATTTACTTCAATAAAGAATGTTACGTCAGTGCTCTCACCGCTGCACCATATATGTATTAGGACAACCTTTCTCCTACTCTCTTTCTGTGGCAGATTGTAATTTCAGGGGCTTTTTTTTATTCTAATTAATTATAGGATGTTAGGAGTTACTAGCTTAAAGCTTGTGACTTATAAATGGGGTAGAGCTGGTGATCTGCAGCACTTTTTAAGCTAAGTGTACATTATATCTTTACATTCAGATACAGCCAGCTAGATCCCTGACTGCACTAGCATGAAATACAATGAAGGCAGGGAGAAAGCTCAAGCACTGAGTCTGCAGCCATCCTCAATGATTTCCTAGCGGTACACTCCCAACCATGGAGCTGTTTTTGGGTGAGCTGGTGCCAACACCCAGGTATAGTGCATAGGGCAGCAGCAGGTGGGTGGCAGAAAGGCTAGGTGAGCACATGATTGCATGCCCTCTGCCCTACAGACTCCCCAGCCAGTGTCCCACATGGCCTGGCACACCACTATCCCCACACGTCATCCCGTTACACAACACAACTCTTTCATTTCTGCTGTGAGAACTCCAGTCTGGCAAGCCATAGCAATGCTCTCACATGATGCCCCCCCGCCCTCCCTAAAAGAAAAAAAACAACCAACAAAACCCAATGATGATGTCTTAGGCAACTGGAGTCTCACAGGATTACCCCTTTGGGCTGCCTAATACAGCCAGGCCTAGGCATCTGGACTCATGGCAGGGAATAGTCCATGGTTCTGTTTCACTTGGCCGCAAAGGCACAGACATGTCTCTGGATGGCTTCTGACACCTTTTATAAAGCAAAATTATCTGTTTTACTCTCACTCTTATTCCTGCACTTAAAATCCAAACATTAAGAGCCTAACAAAACTGGAAAATTTTAAATGCTGGTTATGCCAAGTGAAGATGTTGCAATCAAGGTGAGGTGGGGGGATCCTAAAGTAAGTGCACTCTGTGTCTAAATGATGCCGCTGTCATTGATGATCCTACTTCACAGTGGCTGTGCTCTATTTTTACATCTTCAGTAATGGTTAATTGTATTTTAAGATGGAGAAGTTTTTAATTGGCAATGTAGTTTATGCTGAGGTCATGAGGCCGAGGAACAGTGAATGAAATTAGGCTACCAAAAACAATTTTCATCACAAATACCCTATGAAAGCTAATTTTCACTATTACTAACTAAAATCAGCCAAAACTTCGTTTTCATACTTAAAATCAGTCTGATATTAAGCTCCACCATTCCATTATTTTCCTAGAATCTCTTCTTTCCAAAGTTAATACTCTTCCTATGCCAGCTGTATTATCGCTCCATTTCTTCGGCTTTTAATAATGAGGTATCAGAGCATTGCCTGTCCTACGCATGTCACGTGGTTTCAAGTCTGAAAGCAAATATCAAATTTTTCTTAGCTGCATTTGCAACTTGCGTTGGAATGCCAGATTTCCTGGCACAGTTTTACAGCTGAGAGGAGGGGGGTTTTAAATAGTATCTGATAACTATAGGAACCAATGAGAAATAGCCTCATTATGGTGGGATAAGACATGATCTACAAGGCTTCTACTTTACACATCACTCTTTCTGGTGATAGTGGAATGTGCTCACATTCAGTGAGCAAAATTGACCTGCTCAATTTTACATACCTATATATGAGCAGCTACCATCGCATCCTGTATAATACATCTAGGAAACAGCACTGAAACCTCACCCCTTCTGGTACGAGGATGAATTTTTAAGCAGGTTTAAGCTATGAACAATTAATGCAAAAAGAAAGACCACAGTTAAAAACCCTTACAAGAACAGAGAGAGCAACACTTTTGGCTACTGTTCAAACTCCAGGCAGATTCTCAGCATTAAAGACATACTTAATTTAGAGTGATAAAGCGATATAGAATGGTCAGGGCAGTCACGGACACCCTGTAAAGCTGAATGCTGCAATATGCCAGATCTTAGGAAGAAGCATAGAATATGTGCAGTCTTCAGAATGACGTATCACTGAATAGCTGCAAATTTAGCATCTGGATTTTTAGACAAATACATGGGAGAGCTCTGCATAAGGCACCAGGGAGACCTATGCCAGCATAATACAGAGGGCTTTGGCCAGCAGCAGGCCTAGGCTCCAAAGGTTAAATCATAGCAAGTACAAAGAAGACTTCTTAGAGGCATATAAGGACTAGGAGGTACAGCTAGACTGCAAAATTGTAGCTTGGTTACAGTGACAAATATCAGAGAGGTTATGCCTACGTTCCTGTAAACTGTGGAGAAATGAATATGCATAAGAAGAAAAGTCATTTCAGTGAAAAGGCACTAAATCTGAGCTGTCCAGAAATTGTTTTGGTCTTGGAAACAGAAAGCAGAGTAGAAGGAGAAACCCAAAAGAAAACCGTTTTCAGAGGGAGTAGGGACTACATAACAGTAAGCACATAAATTCAGAACTGAAATACATCCTGAGTAGCAAGTTACAGGATGTATGAAACAATTCACAAAGTTTATGAAACTCTGTAAAATGGATCTTTAAAAAAAAAAAAAAAAAAAAAAAAAGGAAAGAAAGAATGAAAGATGATGATATGTTCCATGAATCATTCATCTGCAGAACAGTTTTACTACATTTTATGTAAAAATTAATGTGGCACCAGGAATGTATATCTATAAATTCACGTGGTGGTTAGCATATGTTCCATCAGTGTCCTATTTCACATGGAAGTAAGTAGGCAGAAAAAAGAAGTTAAATATACCTCATATGTGATTTATGTTAATTCATACTAGGAAGAGAAAACTGTAAAATCTTTTTTAAGATTTATTAAAAAAAAAAAAATTAAGACTTTGAATAGCCTTTTTCTGACTCAGCTTTAATGCAAACACCCATCATTCAGAAGACATCTTTCTACAAATTTCTTTTAGTACCTCCTGTCTTGTTTGAGTCTGGCTGTTGGAGGACAATTTATAGGTCAATGCATTTTTCAGAAGTAGACATGATGATCTATGGGCAATATTTCTAATTCAATTCATTCTTTCAGACTGATAAAGGTATTAATGGTGATATACTCAGATTGTCATAAGGTGTTTCATTTGATACCACATTATCTTCTAATTATTAAGAAAGTAAAATGACACAAAACCTCCATTAAAAATGAAAATTCTTCAAATTCAAAATGATTAAAACTTATTAAAAAGTACTTATTAAAAAGTATCTGAAAGTCTAATTCAAACTTAGCACTCAAATATTCTATTTAAATACTCTGAATACTGTGTAATTATGTCCCCTCAGTGACAGTTTATTTTTCTGTTTTCTGAAGTTAAAATGCTGGAATTTCACTGATGGGTGAAAGATCTAGTTCACAGAGTTCTGAAAGGCTCACAGGAATTTGTGCAGAAATTTCCACATCCATTCAGAATTGATGTGACTTGGAGCAAGTTGGTCTTGGCAACCTCCACTATCAATACAAGCTGGAGAATGTAAGGATGAAGCACAGCCCTGCTGAAAAGGACCTCGGGGTACTGGTAGATGGCAAGCTGAACACAAGCCAGCAATGGGCTCTTGCAGCCCAAAAAGCCAACTATATGCTGGGCTGCATCAAAAGAAGCGTGGACAGCAGGTCAAGGGAGGTGATCCTGACCCTCTGCTCTGTGCTGCTGAGGCCTCACCTGGAGTACTGCATCCAGATTTGGAGTCCTCAGCACAGGAGAGACATGGACCTGTTGGAGTACATCCAGAGGAGGGCCACAAAAATGATCCAAAGGCTGGAACACCTCTCCTATGAGGACAGGCTGAGAGAGCTGGGGCTGTTCAGCCTGGAGAAGAGAAGGCTGCAAGGTGACCTGAGAGTGTCCTTTCAGTAGTCTGTTGTGATAGGACAAGAGGAAATGGTTTCAAACTAAAAGAAGGGAGATACAGACTGCATATCAGGGAAATGTTTTTTACTGTAAGGGTAGTGAAGGCCAGGAACAGGTTGTCTAGTGATGTGGTTGATGCCGCATCTCTGGAGACTTTCAAAGCGAGGCTGAATCAGGACTCGGGCAACTGGATCTAGCTGTGCACATCCCTGTTCATTGCAGGGGGATTGGACCAGATGGCCTTTACAGGTCCCTTCCAACTCAAACAATACTACGATTCAGTGATTTTATGAAGTTATCTATTGGGATAGCCAAATCAAACCCAGACTGTTGTTTCCTTTCTCTTAGGTGGCTTCTGCAAGTGGTCTAGCATCATGGAAGCTTATGCTCTTCATGCAGAGTGGTCTCACCATTTTTGAGAATTGGCTGGCATGAGATTAAGCCTGAGTTGCCTCTATATAGCCTTCCTCAATTACCCAAGCAGGCTAAAAAGGCAGTGAACTCCAACCTCTCTTCGTTCAACTCCCCTTTCTGCTGTGATGCCTATGAAAAAATTGAGAAGGAAGTGGTAGCTGATGACTGCTATCAGTAGTTTTGTCAAGATGGTTTTGTTATTGAATGTTCTCCCCAGCTGTTTCTATGCAATTTCTGTCTTCTGTAAGACGTGCATAAAGGTCTTGAGTGTGTGCAGCACAGAGGGAATTGGCAATCATTTTATTATGGACAATCCTGTAATAGAAAGAAATACTAATTCCTCTAACAACATAAAAATCCCTATTCCCATCCAAACGTTAACCACAATGCCTACTTCCTCCCACAGAAGACACAAGTGCTAATTCAAACAGACATGTTAAAATTTACTTTTTTTTTCCCCCACAATGCCACCATAAAAGATTTCTAAGGATATCAGCAGATGCATTTTGTCCACGTAAAGTCACTGCATGAAGTTCCATCTTGAGATTATATAAGAACAACTCTCATGGAGAAAGTCCAGCTTGGCCTTTAAAGGCAGTAACACTCTTAATTGAATTCTGCTGAACAAACATTATCTGCTGGAATGCTAAATGCATTTCAGTTTTGCTGTAAATGGGAAATATGGCCGTGGCAAATTTTGTTTTTCACTCAAATTGTTTCACTGAACCTTTGCTTCCCTGGCCCTTATTGGCAGGACAATTTGTGGGAAATAGTTTACAGAACCAAGGAGGCTTGTAGACTATTCCCAAAGTGCAGCTGCATCAGAGAGATGCCCCAGACAGGAGCTGGAATAGAGGCACATCTGCCTCTCCTGCCCCAATGTTGAGCACAGAGGATGAGGGAGCACAGGGGCAAAGGGAGCCCTGAGAGCTTTGCTTTGCTCTGACCCATCTCCACAACACGCTATTGACAGGTGTTGGGATTCTAGGGCTTTTCAAAGGACAATAACAACAGCACCTTCTGAACACAGGAAGAGCCTGACTTAGATCCCAGATGTAAGGCTAGCAGTGAGCTAATGCACTCTAAGGAGTTAAGTAACTGTTTATAAACATGCATTTCTTGTTTAATCAGATTACCCCTCTCCATTTCACTCTTCCTTTTCATGTGTGCATGAATTCTACAATGTAATAATTAGAAAGCACCATCTGCATAACAAAATCCCCAGGAACAACTGCAGAGCCTGTGATTATTATCTCAAATTCCCGAGGAGTACAGCACACAGTAACATTTTCCTGAAGGAAACCCATCCATCTTCTCAGATAGGAGTCTGTCTTGTGCTCTACTCACACCACAAAACACTGTCTCTTATCGTACCTTAACATCTCACAGTCTTTAATGCATTTATTCCCCTAGGGGACCTGTGAGGTGAAAAGTGCTGTCACCCCATTATGCTCACAGGAACCGAAGCCAGGTAACAAGCTCATACAGTCAAGCAGGAATCACTCAAGGCAGCTTCCTCCTGTTATTTCCAGACCAGTGTGCACTGCCCAGTGTTAGTTCAGCACTGGCTTCTGATAGGTAATGGAGCTATGGGCTGCTTGGCCATGATCTGCTCTCCAACTACCATTAAAGCTTAGAGCAGGCCAATATATCATCCCCCTTCTCAGCACATGGCCAGCTCACCCCCACGAACTGCCATGGAGAAACAGCACCCTTAGCCAAGGCCGTTGTTCATTTGGCAGATGTTATATCAAGGCTTAACACTGGCCTAGAAGTTGGATGTGTATCCCTATGGGTGCTGTCATGCAACCTGAAGTCACGTGAGAGGCCACTGACAGACACTCAGGATTTCTCAGATCCACAATTATTAAAAGCCTTTCATTAATATCCATCCAAGCATAGCTCTCCCCATGCCAGCTAGTTATTACATATATATGTGGTACGTAAACAGCTGAAAACAATGGGGAGGCAGCACTCTGAACACAGGGAGCCTGCGGCTTTCCAAGCACCCAGACTCAGCATGCCACTTGGCTATGTGTAGGGGCACCTAGTGCTCCCCTGCCAGCCTGGCAGTGACAGTGCTTAGTCAGCCTCTGGAAGAAGTCTGAGCTTCATCAAAGCCAACCTCCTGATCTAACTGCACAGCTACATTTACTTCATCTGGATGGTATACAGCTAATTTTCTGTCTGGTTAATGAAACAGCAGGAACAATGTACAACTTTACAACGGTATCACTGTATAACATAAGTGATGTGCACAAAAGGGAGTCACAGCCATTGCCAGTAACCGATGTCAGCGACAATGTCTCCACTGACAAGAGTTAAATTCCACACAGCTAAACATAACTGATGTATTTCCATATCACAGCACTTGAAATATGGGATTGTTTGAAGGTGTGTACTCCAGTATCACTTTGTTTTCAAATTTAGTGGTCACTGAAAGTGGGGGCCCCATTTGACTATGAAACTGACAAAACAGTTCTTGTTTCGTTCATGCACTCTAGGCAGTGGCCACCTTAAAAGCTGTGCACTATACATGCTATGTAACACAAGTAGGCTATTTTACCAGACACCAAAAAACCTGCTGAAAATCGTGACTGGTGTCAAACACCGACCACTGAATGTGACTTCTATTTCTACTTGCAAAACTTCCACTTGGGTCCAGCAAGCTAAATTTGATGGAACCCCATAGAATTTACACAATTTTGGTAATGAACTCAGTAATGGTAGCCTCTTTTGTGGGGGAAAAATATGTTACTGGAACACAGTCTTAAGTCTTACTCTGCTATCTTTTCTCTATTCTGAAATCTCCTAAGAAGCAAAGTAAAAGAAAAAAGAAGAAAAAAAAACCTTCCCTTTTGAGGTAAGAATATCATGCCGATTTGGTAGAAAAAATACAAGACAGTGCTATCGGAAACTGCCACTAGTTGTAAATTGAGATATCCTCATTCATCACAATAAAGCTTAAGCTTAGAAATTTATTTGTGAGCAGTCTGAAAATTTAAAATCACAGAACCAAAAGTAATAATAAAAGTAAGTACTGAAGTCCTACAATTCCCGTAAAACAAACAATAAATTCATTTCTATGTTTCAGGTAGCACTGATACAGCCTGACACATTCTGTACTATATTATATTTACACTTAAGCTTTTGCATTAAGATTTTGTTACTAGATAAACTGCATTGGTTTTCATAGTCTTTTTCAATGTGGTACTAAGCACAACAAAATATCTGGTAAAATATTGACTCCCACTGTTTAAACCTATCAACACAGCAAGCAGCTCTTGCCAATCTCTAAGATATACTGTCCACAAAGTCCTCTGTTTTACAGAACAGAATCCCTCTGTACTATTAACTGAGGACTAATACAAAGCCAACAGTCTATGCTGTACACGTCAAGATACTGTCATTCAGATGACTGGTAGCCTCTAGACTTCTAGAAGTTTTGAACCAGCTCATGTAGTAATGCTTGAAGGCTCTTGGATGGAAAAACATTTTTAACCAGCTACACACACAAGTCTTTGTGCAGAAGGTTTTGGTATTGCAGTGTCTGGTTCAGGGCTCTTGAATGCCATGAATACACATAGTTAAACACTGCAATTAAATACCCTTCCACAGTGTAAATACTGACAAAAACAATGGTAAAGGTTGTGCAAAGATGGCATTATGGTTATTTTTTCCAATACTGAAATGATAAAATATACGTATGTTCATGTATACACCTGTTTATATAGCTGTATGTATAAAAACATCAGTATTATTCAAAAGACATCAAAATAATTACAGACTAAGACTATAAGATTCATCTTAATGGTAGGCAATTAAGATGGCTGGCAAGCCTCAGTTACACACTTCCTGTTCTTTTATATATTTAAAAAAACATCAAAGGTTTTTAACAAGAAAATTATATTCTCCCAGCCATAAAGTATACTCTTCTGATTGTATTACTGTGGCTATAGAAAACAACTTCTTTGCTTGCTGACAATGGGTTTTGCTTTGTTAATTAAATAAGTAATGCATCTGTGATCTTTATTCATCAAAATTAATGCAATAATATCTATGCTGAAGGCTTGTATTGGACTTGGTCTGGAAAGCCAAATGAAACAGCTTCACTGGAATTACCCTGAGCTTATTCTTGATGCAACACAGAGTTCTGACAGGAGTTTTTGTGTGAAATCGGTTTACCCTTGCATCACTAGTTATTATTCCTCATCAGCAAACACAAGTGTCTTCAGAGGAGATAGCCATGCTCCATGTTAGACTACACTACAGAGAACAACTCGCAAGGTATGGGGCCTGTGGGTGATGGAGAACATGCAGAGGCATCACCACTGAGCTCTAGGGCCTAGCCAGAGGCACAAGCCATCGGCTGAAAGAAGGCCAAAAAACTGGCACTGAATACAGCTTATCATATCTGGTAGCAGGAATTAAACCAAATGATAAGAGATTTGCTGTGTGAAAAATCTGCCAGCCTCTGGGATTATCTCCTTGAGAAGTGGCAACTGACCTGCTCCAGCTTTCCCTCCTCAAGAGTTCATCTGTACAAACACCATACCCTAAGTGTACAAATGATAATCCTGCACCAATCCTGCAGGCAAATGCACTGCAGGAACAGCAAGAAACTTTCTGCTATAGTTTCAAGATTGCCCAGTCAAATTCAGTGTACACTGCTGCCAAAAGCAGTCTGTCTTGCAACTCTGGAGCACTGGATGAGGAATTCATGAGCAGAAGCAAACAGCAGAAAGATCTGTGATTATTAATATTATTGTCCTATTAGCAAGGTGGAATACAGCTGAAACATAGGAAGAAGGAATACCAAAAGCTACCTTTGATTTATTAATATAGCCATGCTCTACATAGAATTAATTTAGGCAATATGAAAGAAGATGATGATGAATACTGAGGTAACCTTAAATTAAAAAGACGGAGTAGTATTTAGGAAACAGGCAAATGACCCAGCCATCCCAAGCAGTATGACTCATAGTACTATTTTCATATTTGTATTATTTATCTAAAGACCTTAGCTGAGTCCTTTTCTGCAAAGAACTTGTATTAAGTACTCAGAAATTATCTTCTCTTTCCTAACTTATTTTCTACAGAAAAGATGTCTTCATTAAAATCTTACACGTAAAATGCCATCTTTTAATTCAATGTAACTCTCCCAAAATTTAAGTATTTAATATGAAAAATATTGAAAGAAACTACATTGAAATAAACTCTCCAATCAATATGGAAATCACTCTGGGGGAGAGGGGAATGGAGCAAAGAGAAAAAATACTTTCCATTACTTTCAAGGAGTGGCAGAAAACTGAATTTCCATTGGTGTGGGGGAAAGAAAATGACATTATCTTCTCCTCTACCCCTACTCCACATACTCTAAAATAGAAATCTTAAATAAAGATTATAAACAGCTGAAATAGTTAAAAAGACAAGAGGGTAGGTGTTTTTACCTTCCAGGTGTTAGAGACAGGAAACTGAGACAAGAGCAAATGCTTACAGAGGAGTAATACTTGGATGTGATGTGGAATGCTTTCAGGTCTTCAAGGTCCAAAGTACTCAAGTAAACCTTATTAAGTAGCAGCAGTCCTGGAAAATTCATAAGGTAAAGCAGTAACTGAAATTAAATGTTATTCATCTCTTATTTTATTTGTATTTGTCATATGCTGAATTATTTAATATTCACTGCTAAGGACTTGTTTTTTTCTTCCTACAGGGAGCGCTCAAAAAGGGAAAAAAGAATTGTAGTCACAACACAGATCCTTAAGTTAGCTTCTTGCTCTAAGTCACCTCTGGAGGCAAATATCCCTTGAAGAAGGTGGCCTCAAGTTATGTTAGCTTTTGTGAAAACCCTTTAACTACCTAACCTAATTGTTTCTACTATTTTTGTATGAAATCTGCAGAACTAATTTTAGGATGCCCAAGAAATAAAGGCCATATATAACATTTGTTATTATGCAAGTCTTAGGCATTAAGTACTATTATAAAAGGACACAATCCAGACAATATACTAATTAAAGAAGGTCCCTTGAAAGTGAACAGCTAGAAATAGATGTATAGGATCTGTCCATTGAGCCATGTGATTGTCCTTTAATAGATTACACATTATAAAGCATGAAGAGGCAATACAAAGGAGGATACATTAATCTAACTAAAGATTAAAGCATATTTGTAATTTGATTAACCCGCTGAATTTTTGTAACAAACTAGCTCATGTTATATACTGCACATATTTTAGCAACTATTTTTTCAATGTTTTATAGAATCATAGAATCACCAGGGTTGGAAAAGACCTCCAAGTTCATCCAGTCCAACCATTTACCTATCACCACTATTTCCCACTAAACCATGTCTCTCAGTACATCTAAATGTTTCATGAACACTGCCAGGGTCAGTGACTCCACCACCTCCCTAAGCAGCCCATTCCAGCATCTGACCACTCTCTTGGAGAAGTATTTCCTAACATACAACCTGAATCTCCCATGGCACAACTTGAGGCCATTCCCTCCAGTCCTACTGCTAGTTACATGGGCTGACCCCCACCTCTCCACAGCCTCTTTTCAGACAGTTGTAGAGGCCACAGCCTTCTTGGCCACCTCATTTTTCCCATCAAAGTAAATGAAAGCATCAGAGATAAGAGATAACCTTACAGCCTTACAGAATCCAGACATTCATTTCTACAAAGAATTAAAGATATATGAAACTTGTATATTTTTCAATGAGGAAATTGACAAGACTGGCTATGCTGTCAATAACATTTACTGATTTCTGTTAAAGTTTAAAATATTTCCTTATTCTAAACAATGTTAAACTATTAAAGGTGTAGGGACATGGTTTAATGGGCATGGTGGTGATGGTGGGACAGTTAGACCAACTAGATCTTAGAAGGTCTTTTCCAACCATAATTATTCTGAAGACAAGAAGTGGCATGAGGCTTTACAAAGAAACTAACAAAGAGGAGGAAATTGGATGATGAATGTGTGCAAGACTCTCAGAGATTAATCCAAAACATACTGCATGCTGTAGATAAATTTCTATTTCCTTCAGTGGGTTTTGGATTAAGACCTTAGATCTGAGGACTTAAGTGTCAAATTAGATTGACCAGCAAGAATTAATATAACATAAAGCAGTACTATAATTGTGAGATTTGTGAACTAAGTAGTGAAGAACTTTGGTGACAGAATGACACAGTTCATGTAGCTAGACAGAAGACCTTTAAGGGAAGCCAATAAGCAAATCCTCTGGAAGAAAAATCCTTTAGAAATCTCAGATGCACACCCATCAATACCACTGTAACTGGATGTTAACAGGTGGTCCTCGGGTACCTAAGTTGCTAGCTTTCTTATCCAAATATCTGTTACGCAAGCCGATAACCTTGTCTGTCACAATGTTAAATGTATTATTTTTTTATTCATGGACTTAGTCTATCAGATGTTTTTCTTCATTGTATCTTTGCCAATGAAAGCCAAATAATTTGAATCAACCATATAAAGGAGTGCTTTTCTTTTCTCATTTTATATTTGTCACAATTTAATTGTATCGGCCATCAGAAAAACATGTAAGAGAACCCTGAATACCTTTCAATAGCCTTCAGATTTATTTACTGTGTGCTCTGTTCTCCCATATCATGTTTTGCTTATTTTTCTGAACAATAAAAAACTTTCATCTCTTCCTTCAGATGGGAATCTTTTCATATGGAGGTTTTTGTTTGTTTGTTTTTTAATTTTTGACATCACTCTCTTTCTTCTTTCCTTAAGAGCTTGCTGGATCAGGAGTGGCCAAAGGTAGATACATTGTTCATACTGAAAATGAGAGTTATCAGTTGGTCAAGAAAGTGTTATGGAAGAAATACTAAACAGTATTGCAATACTAAACAGTATTGCATTCCTTTTATAATATAGTTTTCTTCTGGTATGAACTGAGCAAATATTCTGATTAAGCTTTTCTATAGTAATGGGCAGGAGATTTTTGATAGTAACCACTGCTCAGTTGGAAACACACCAGAAACATTCAGATTTTACCTTCCAAAGAGTTGTCATGTATTTTTATAAAGTTATAAGAGATACCATTTAGCTCCTCACTGGTGATCTCTGATAATTCTTTTAAACTGTATTTCAGTTTTGGCATTCCAAAATATACCTATGTTGTCTTCAACTAAGCTACATTCACAGATCACTTCAAAATATACTGATATTGAAACAACATGTGAAAACAGCTATTATTGCATGTTAGGTTTGAATCATGTTATGTTTTCTACATTAGCATAAAAAATAATTGGAATACCTTCTCCTTATGGCTTGCTGTGTATGCATGTGAGTAAATGCATATGTATGAATATGCAGTCATACATAGGTACATGCATTTATTTGTACATAACTAAATGTTTTGTATATGTACAAGGAAGAGAGCGCCACTCAGTGAACCTGACTAAAATTGGTATTAGAACACCAACTTCAGCAATGGGACTCCACAAACAACACTTCATAGAAAGTTGATAGTCAAGCCTTCTCTGTTTTGTATGTGTAATAAATGTGTAGATCTTAGTGACAGATATGTAGACATCCTCATTACACACGACTTGCAAAAAAGAAAATGCCACGCATTTCCAGTTATGTCATTTCTAAACTGAGCAAAGGTCTTTTTTCTGAAAAAAAAAAAGAAAAAAAAATAAAAGAAAAAGTTTAAACTTGGGAAGAAACAGCCAGAAAGCATTGAAGAGAAGTTGAAGATGCAGGAATGCCAAGGTGCTATACGGTAACAGCTGTGCTCTGCTCCCATCCTGAAATTCTGTGCACTGAACTGTAACCTGACAGATACAGGGCTAAAACTGTTGCCAGGGATCAGTGCCACACGAAAGCATCCTGGCCAAACACATCCCTCTTCTGACAAAGTGGCTCCGTCCCAAGGTTTTCATCATACTGAGAGATCTTGGTGTAGAAATTATCCTTGAGGCATATGATCCACTGAGCTCAGAGTCAAATCCAGCACTGATGCGCTGCCAAATGGATGGAGGCATGGACAAAGGCAGACAGAGACACCTTACAGCATTTAGGCATCGCAATTCACAGTCTGAGGCAATTGGTCTGGGAATCCAGACAGGTCACTAGCATTCCTAACCTCACCAGAAGCCTTTCCATGTGCGTTATAATGATGTACGTTACTATGATCTCATTTTCTTTGAAGCAGTCTAAACTTTTGCTGGGATTGAGTTTGCTGCAATTGTCACTGACGGTCCAAGCACACATATCAAGAGGAACTTAACAGGTGAAAAAGAGATACTGAGGTTTTACTAACTTTGTAAAAGTCTTATTAAGAGTGTTGTGATCTTTTTGGAGGAAACTCTAGTGATCTGTTCTTTGTCAGAAGAAAATTTGGTGCAAGTAAAATACCTGCCTTTTCTAAAATAGCCAATGGGAAATACTCTCTTTCCACTTATTTGTTATTTTAAAGAGAAGTACCTCAGTTTACCTCAAGTGAGAAATCAGGGCCTCATCCTCCAACTAAAAAAATGCATGAATGAAAAGATGATGGACATTATACTGAAGAGAGTATTACCAAACAATTAGAATTGTGGGAGTCAGGAACTGAAATAACTTTGAACGTCTCAGCCTCACTAGTGAAGAAAGGACTATATATATATATATGTGTGTGTATGTATCCTGTCTCTTCAAAGACAGGAACTACATCACAGTGACGACGTATTTATACATTCTTCTGCCCCTCAATTATACCTTTCTGTTAGTTTCTGTCTTCCACCTCTTTCATAACTCAACATTTATTGAGACTCAATGAAGGTCCTAGACCATGATAGACTAGGGAACACAAAAATTTCCTGATGCCACCAGCCATCCAGTCACAAAATATTACTACTCCTCGTTTGCCTGCTGGTTGTACAGATTGTATAGGTCTTCCTGATGCATGAATTAGGTTTCTGTGTTTCTTTTTAGGACTTACACTGAACACTTACTAAATTACATCCAAAACTAAAAATTATATAGAAATACCTACTACACAGGCAGAAAAACGTTTTTTTCATTTTCTCCTTTCACCCATTTACATGCCCAATAAAAAATCCACGTGAAGAATTACTTAAGTCGGTGCCATGATCATTGAAGGACTACTGTACGCCTGTGTGCTGTTCTTATAAACACAAAATTTCTAAGCGCAGAAGACTGTAAGACTGATGTCCTTGGCTCATTTTTCAGACCTAGTTATTCAGGCATAAATAGTGTGCTATAAAGCACCATGAAATGACCTAGGAGTACCTTTAACACACAGGTACAGTGAGACCTAGAAAAAGAAGAGTACCCAACAAAGAACAAGATTTCCTCAGTCTTGCACAGATTTGGCAAATGGAACAAGATTTTCCCCTTTTGCAATAAGATGGAGTTCCATATGTGAATCCCTTAAGACAATACAGCAAGTTTGAATATAATCATTAATAAAACACAATCTTTCATTTCTATTCATCTTCCCCACCCCACCAAAAAAAAGAAGCTTTCTTCCAAGTGGGAATTAATTTTAAGCTATCACAAATAAAACTCATTGCTGCATCTGAGCTGTTTTTCTTCAAAGAATATGAAAACAAAATAAAAGTATACGATAAAAGACAGGCTAAATGATGCCTCCTGGTCCATCATCTCATATACAGCTATATTTTAAAATAAAACAAGCATACACTTGAATTGATAGAGCACAACGGCTGCTTTGGTGCTCTGAAGGTACACATGTAAGAACTTAAAGAAACACAAGGATTACTGACCCACCAGGCAATAACCATAATCCAAAACAGCCTATATGGTCTCTACTGTAAATTCTTCTTATTTTATGCGGCCTTGACACAACGAATGGAATAGATAGAGGTTTATAATAGAAATGCTGATACAACCTTATCTATAGCTGTGCAAATTGTGCTGCTATAATTAAACGTTACAACTTGAACGTCACTAGATAAGTTGGTAGTTTTTAATCATATTAATCTGAGCTTCAATGTTTCAATTGCCATATATTATCATGTAGTGTGCTCTATAAAAACAAGAAGATTCCCAGCCCCTAAAGAGCTGTTACAAAACATGAAGGTATATCTAAACACTTCTCTGTAAGTGCAAAAATACCAAACGGGAATCTCATTCTGTTATCCTTTTTTTTTTTTTTTTTCCTTTGTTTCCCAAAACATGGGTTTGATGTAATGGCCACAGAACATATGCTGAATACTTTACAAGAATATCACTGAAAAGGAAAAGGAACTTCATTAAGATCTGCCCCGTGTGCTTCAGTTTTTCCTATCAGCAGGAAAACAAGTCTACTGCCTTCAGTGACAGCAGCAGGCAGAAGCCTGCCCTTTCAGAGGGACGAACTGGGATCAGTCTTCAAAAGGTGACTTCCCAGAGCTACCAAGCAGTGTGCAGCCAAACTCTCACTGCTTTCGGTGGTCTGAGATTTGGAGTCTGGGAATGATTTCTATAAATATTTCTCAATTTATCTGAGTGATTTACAGTTTTATTTCAGCAAGAAAAAGTTTCCTCTCGAAGAAGCTATACTGGGTGCAAATTGAATGGATATTGTGTAAAAATAAAAGGTTTCAGGTCCAACAAACTGTTGCTAACTACAGTGATGAAAATAATCTATAGATAAAACTTGGTTGCTTACCACTCTCCATCACCCTAGATTTGTAAATCCTTGCATCCAGCACACCAGATCATACAAATATTCTGATGATACATTCCCACACTGTTAATGCCTCCTCTGTTGCATCCCAGGTTTTTATAACACTTTCTCCAGACAATTGGGCTCTCCTTAAGAAAGGTAGCACAGGCACGTAGCACATCTGCCACAGGAAGGCCTGTCAGGAATTAATGGGAAAGAGTGTGCCTGTAACCACGTGTGACGGAGCTGGGTGTGCTATGGACATTTCTGAAAAACACACAAGATGTAGCAATGCATAGGAGTTGCCATAGTGTTATTCTGACCCCTGAAGGATGGAAACAGAGTTCGCTTCATAGCCATTTTTTCCAGTTTACTCACTATACTCTATGGACGTCAAACTCTAAACAACATTAGCTGGATTTATTAGTGCTTGCCCAGACTTCTCCTCAAGAAATATGAAAACAGACATAAACTAACGCTAATGCAAGTTTAAAATACTGATGTTTCCAGGAAACTCAGGAAAAAAAATGATTTTTCAGGCTACTGCCATAGTAAAATTACTGTGAGTTTGATAGTGCATTAAATGTGATAAAGATAGGTATGTGGAGATCATGTTTATCGGGAGATGCAAAACCCACTCTGCCCTCACCTCTTCGTAAGTGAAAAGGCGTTAAGAGATATTTTGCTAGAATGAATCCAGAGTGAAGTGGGAAGGACATAGGCCGGCAATGATAAGATCACTTATTTCAGCTGTGTTAAGATTTCATCAGGCTTACATTTTTCAGAAAATGCATCCACAGGGCCTGAGCAGTGCTTTTGCAAGATTATCTGTCCTCAAGGAGTACTTTTTTTTTCCCCCCAGAACAGATAGAAATAGCGATGCATGATTCTAAAATGGGTATTAAAATAAAGGCTATCCTGATACTGCTCTCTTGTTGAGTAATTCACTCACAAAGCCCACCCGAGTTAAACCAATGGGACTCTCACAGCACCTCTGCTGTTCACCTTACTCCTCAGATGCCAACATTCCCGGATGCCCATTCTCCAGATCTAACCCGAGGACCACCCTTCAGGTTCTTATATCAATGTAACAGGTAGGTTAGGCTCTTACACCTGCCACCACTTCTTCCCAAAGTCGGTCGCCCAGCAGCAGCTTGCTGCTGATGCTGCTCCCCGAGCGAGCCGAGGTCCCTACCGCGCACCTGCCCACGGGGAAGCAGCACGGCTCTGCCTTGCAGACGGTCAGCAGAGCCTCGCCTGCGGAGGCGGCCGAGGGGGAAGGGAGAGGCGGATCAGCTGGATTTCGGCTGCCTTCCTCCCCCGCTCAGCTGCCGCCGCGCTCTGGAGGCGCCGCTGTGACCTTGCGGTGAGCGGGCGGCGGGTTCCGTCCCGACGGGCTCCCCGGGATCCCGAGGAGGCAGCGGAGAGCTCCGCCCGGCATAGCGCGGCACGGCCGGTAGCGAGCGGGGATCTCCCCTGCTCCGCCCGGGTCCCCGCCGCAAAGTTCCTCCAAGTGATCGATTGGCGGTGCGAGCACCTCCTCGCACTATCGGCGACTGACGCCTCTGATGTAATCAAGTTACATAATCACCGTCTTTTTTTTTTCTTTTTTCTTTTTTTTTTTTTCCCCTCCACAAATCCATCCATCCATCTTCCTACGGGAAGATCTGCATATCTTCGCCCATCCATTATGCATGAAGCCACGGGCAGCACAGAAGGGTATAGATCTCCGCGCACACTATGGAACTTTGGCGCTGCGGTGCCTCGCACCGTGCAGCGCCATCGCTACCCGTTCCCTCAGCCTTCCCCTATCCCCTCTATCAGAACCGATTTTGCAGAGAACGAGCGAGGTGCGTCGCTTTAAGTCCCTTACAGGCTGAAGTGCTTCCCCTGTGCTCTCAATCGCTCGTTCCTCTCCCTTCCTCGCTCACACCACAGCCAACAGAGGGATGACTCCCACGCAGCCCCCAGCACAGATGCACGAAGCACCGCAGACAGGATCTCTGTTTGCAAATCTGCAACTCCCATGCACGTGGTCTGAGTTCCCGCAGGTGAGTTATTGGGTGGAAAAAAAAAAAACACCGTATGGGAGCAGGTGGAAGGGATATTTCCAGCCTAGTGACACTTAGGACGAGGTGTTTCTTTTTTTCCCTCACCGCCTCCCAGTTCACAGTTTCCTCGCAGGATGCACGGGAGCGGTGGCAATCCCCCACCACCGGCAGTGCCGTTAACCCCCTTAGCACCACAGCAGCCAGCCGCGGTTCACAGCGATCGCCACCTTAAAGTTTAACAACTTGAGAGCCGGGATTCGCTGCCTCCATTGCAGCAGAATGCCGCACGGAGTTGGAGACACTTGTTTTAAGCGGCGGGTGGGAGCCGGCTCAGGATTTAATGCATTCCGCCACCGAGAGCTTCGTTACTATCGCATCCCCTCCTCAGCCAAAAATATTAAAGGGGGTGTGGGAAAAGAAAGAGAAGGGAAAAAAAAAAAAAAAAAAAAAAAAAAAAAAAGAAAGGAAAAAATTGAAGCCCAGAGGGTACGGGAAGGAGGGCAGAAGGCGATTTTTCCCGTATCTGATTGATGGCAAAAAGCTCTCCCCGGAATCCCGCTGCAGTCACTGCCGCCGTTGGCCGGATCCCCCCGCCCCGGGCTAATGCAGCACGCACCCAAGTGCCCACCGCAGCCCCACGCCGCCAAGTTCAGCATAGCCGCGCTCTCGCAATGACCTTACCCGCAGGAGTCCTCCTCGCTGTCCCTCCGGTGCGATCCGGTCACCACGCTGCGCTCCCGGCCGGAGAAGCCCCGCGTTCAGTCCCGGGGCTGCGCTCGCCACGAGTGCCGGGGACGCGGCGCCCGGCCATCCGCCGCCGCCAGCTCCGCCGCGGGCGCAGGTAATTCCATACAGACTCCGGCGCCCCCCTCCCGCCCCCCCCGAGTCGCCCCTTCCTTCCTACTTCACAAAGTGCCCGCGCCGCCGGCGGGAGGTACCATCCAGGTGCGGCGGGGGGAGGAGGGGCGGCCGGCCTGGGGGCAGCGCCGCGTCCGAGGGCCGGGGCCGGGCTGCGCGCACCGAGGACCAGGAGAGGCGGCCCGGCGGGGCTTCCTGCTGCGGGGGGCGCCGGGGGAGGGCGCTTCCCGGCTCCTCACCGCCGTGCCAACGGGGGAGGGGGAGTGGAGGGAAAAGAAAAATCTCTAGAGGGAAAAGAAGAAAGGAAAAAAATCGGTTGTCCGCTTGCCCCGCACGATCCCAATCCCCGGCGGAGGTGCCAAGTGATCAGCAGCGAGCAGGAGATCCCGATGGGTAACCACAATCCACCCAAAATATCCTAAGGAGCAGAGAAGGAAGAGAGAGAGAGAGAGAGTGAGGCGAGAGAAACTGCAGTGCACGAACGATCCCAGTGCTTCTACACGAGCGCCGCGTTGGATTGAATGCGCTCCGCTACGAGCCGGGAAGGAGGGACTGCTGCTGCCACCCCATGGCCGCTCCCGCACTCGCCGCGCCGCCAGCAGCACTTTGGGAGGCTGATTTCTTTCTTCTATTTTTTTTTTAATTATTACTTCTTTTTTTATTATTATTATTTCTTTCTTTTTATTCTTTTTTGGAGGGGGGGGCGGCGGGGGAGGGCCCTTCCGAGGGCTCCCGCGGAACTCCCGGCAGCGGCCCCGCGCCGCCCCCCGCGCTGCGGGCCCTGCGCTTTCCCCGCGAGCGGGCGGCCCCCGGCCCCGCGCGGGCAGCGGGGCAGCCGCGGCTCCCTCCCCCGCCCGTCGGCTTCCGAAGCGAAGTGTTGTTTCGGAGGAGATGATACATTATCTATTCTTGGATTTTTTTTTTTTATAAGGCAAACTGTGGGCCTCGCTGTTGCCATGGGATCTTCTTTGTGCGAACTCTCTGAACTGTGTGGGAACAGTTTTATTTCCTTCCCTTCAGATTCCTCTTTTTTTCTTCTTCTTCTTCTCCGCCGTAACTCTTCTGAAGATGTGCATCAGAATGTAACTGCGTTGTTGCCAATTAACAGCAGCTGCAAGGTGCATCTAATTAGGAATGTTAATTACTTCACAAAATAAATAGTCATTTGCAGATGTTTATAACACTAAACAAATGCTCTGTAGAACATAACTCTGTGAAATACTGGTGCTCCCCCAATAAATCTGACCAAATTTCTGCACCATCCTGCTGGGGATTAGGCATCCCCTTTTCCATAATGCTAACTCTGCGAGTGCACACTCACAGGAAGAGATGCGCAGAGCTGCCTACACAGAGGTACATCACAGGATCATAGAATCATAGAACGGCTCAGGTTGGAAGGGACCTCAAAGTCCCAAAAGGGGACTCAAAGGGACCTCCTGCCATGGGCAGGGCTGCCTCCCAGCAGCTCAGGCTGCCGAGAGCCCCATGCAACCTGGCCTTGAGCACCTCCAGGGATGGGGCACCCACGACTTTTCCAGGCAGCCCCTGCCAGTGCCTCATCACCCTCTAAGTGAAAAACTTTCTCCTGACATCTAATCTAAGTTCTCCCTCTTTGAGTTTAAAACCATTGCCCTTTGTCCTATCACTGTTAAACCATGTTAAAAGTTGATTTCCTTCCTGTTTATAAGCTTCCTTTAAATACTGTAAGGCTGCAATGAAGTCTCCCCAGAGCCTTCTCTTCTCCAAGCTGAACAAGCTCAGCTTCCTCAGCCTGTCTCTAGAAAAGATGTGCCCCAGCCCTCTGATCAGCTTTGTGCCCCTCCTCTGGTTGCTCCAAAAGCTTCACCTCTTTCCTGAGCTGCAGGACCCGGACCTGGACTCAGTGCTCCAGATGGGGCCTCTCTAGGGCATCAATCACCTTCCTCACGCTGCTGGCCATAGATGGTTGGGTCAGGGGCATTTCATCTTCCTTCAACCCACTATGTATGCTGGGAGGGTGGATTAGAAGGAAATACCTGAGCTAAATATGTATTCTTTTATGCGCGCATACATCTGTAAGTGGTACTTTCCAAAGTGTGGAAAAAAGGATGAGGGATGATTCTGTTATCAGAGAGTCCAGCATGTAGGCCATAGGGAAAAATCCAAAATACTAGACTTTTTAAACCTCCAATATCTTACAAGAGAAGAGAGAAAAAGAAGAAAAGCAGCATGTGGGAAACTGTGAATTTATAATGTCTCATGATAAAGGATAGAGGATTATCAATAGGCAGATAATGCTCTGGGGAGAGTCAGTGGATTGCCAGAGAGGTGGGAGTTGTTGTAGAACTGGTGGAGATCATGTACGCCTCCACCTCACCTCTCTTTATTACAACAGAATGACATTCTTCATTTTGGATAAAAAGCAGAAAAAAATCCTAGAAATGAATGCAAAAACCAGTAGTCAAGGTTCAATTTTCAAACACAGAAATTAACGCGACAGGTTCAACCAGGCATTTAGATAGCACTGTGATGCTTGATCCATATGTGTGGGTAGTTAAAAGAGACATGGAAAACTTTATGGGATTCTCTTTGTGGATCAGTACAGGGCATTTTAAGTCAGCTAAATGACTCATGCTGTCTACTTTAGAAAGCTGGTTTGGGTGCCTGATTTAGAAGCCCAAGCATCCTTGGTTGAGAGGAAGAGAGAAGGAAAGGAAGAGAGGTGCTCCTAACTTTGTTTCTCAAAATTTTCCTTTGAGAGAGAGTTTTTCTTTTGTCACTGACAAGTGATCCCAGGCTCCTAGCACAGTCATCTCCATTAAATGACATCAAGAATCTCATTCATGCCCGACCAGAGCAATGAGTGCCCTAGGTTGTCTGGCAGAGTGTAGGAAGGGTAGACTTGGAGCTAAAGCATTGGGCAGGCACTTGGAACATTTGGGTTTCATTTCAGATTTTTTTACAGATTCCATTTCCATCGACAGGCAAGCCATTTTATTCCTCTGTGCTTTTGTTTCTTCTTCTTATAATGTGAGTTAAGACTGTTCTGTTTCGCAAGGGTGAAGATAAAAAGGCATTTGTGTTTGTGAGGTGTTCATATACTGTGGTCATGGTAAGTTCCCAGAGAGGCTGATTACGGGACTGGCAGGAGAAAGGGAAAAGGAAAATAGTAGAAGCCAAAGGATGTGAATAAAACAAAAGGTAATTGCTAAAATCACCGAAACCAGACTAATAGAAAAGCTATAGACTGTTCACACACGCAGAATACTTGCATTCTTGGGTCAACTTTATCTCTGGGTTAAGGAATCACAGAATCACGGAATAATGGTTTGGGTTAGAAAGGACTTTAAATATCATCTAGTTCTAGCCCCTCTGTCATGGTTGGGAAAACTGGATTTGGTTCATTTCTTTCATTTCTCAAGTACTGAATTGCTATGAATAACAATGTAGTTGTATGGATGCACATAAAAGATTTTAGACTTTTTTTTTCTTTCTATTTTGTTCTCAACCACATACTGCATTTGGATTTGGCCTCCCCTTAGTAAGAATGGCATATACATAAATAAAGTAGGGAATCTCCTTTGTCTTCATCATGACTCAAGTGTTTTCCAGGTATTACACATAAGTGAGAAGTAAAATCTTACTAGTTGTCTAAACATTGTTTTTATTCCATGGCATTCAATACTTACTGAGCTAATGATTGAGTAGTGTAACCTGCACCTGCATTGTGTGCATCATCTTGAGGCACTGTGTCACTTGAAGAAAGACAGGAACAAACATCATGCAGAATGTTTAAGTTGAGTAAATTCAGTCTGCTCAAATGGGAGGTACCCAAGAGCTAATACCGTCTCATAGGTATACGATGTCCTTCAAAATTTCTGGCCTCACGCTCACCTTGCTAGCAAGTGTGTTCAGCGAGTCTGAAGACTGGTGGAGCTTAATTTCTCACACCTTATCTGTAGATTTCAGGTATTAAATAATATTCTCATCTTCATATTTATTTCCCACTTGTTTTAACAAATGCATTGAGAGAATGTTACACAAAACATCAGCATATTCACATTCTCTTGCTTAGCATTTATAAATAGTAGTAATATAAATCTAACATAAACAAGCATAGAACTTTTTAGATGAAAAAATCATGACATAATTTTTTTCTGAAATATACTTTCTCTCTCAACTAAGGACACCCAAACAGAAGCCCTAGTCATGCAAAATCTATACCTGAATCTCATAAACTGTAGTTGCAATCTAATTACTAAATGCTTTCAGTAAAGCAAAAAGACCTGCATTTTATCTTTATTTTTTTCTCTTTTCCCCTTTTCAAAGCACAGTTCTACTGATCTTATTTTAAAAAATAGAAGCTTTCATTTCTTCCTTTTTGTCCGTTTTTTGAATGATTACATAGATTAGATTGCTATAGAGAGAAAAAGGTAAACTTTGAAAACTGTTATCTGATTAACTTCGCTGATTCTCCTTGAATTCTAGTATGCTTTTATATTGTATGGATTGCCTTTTATTTATGTTGTGTGCTGTACATTTTCTGCATCATTTATTACATGTTTTTTAATAATCCAAGCAGGAGTGTTCAATAGTGCAGATATTTTCAAATGACTAATCCATTCTGTGTGAAAAAAATATTTTCTTTACATAAGAGCCTTATTCTAAAGAGTACATGTCTACTCAGGGTATAATACTAATTTCATAACTAAGGCATTTCATCACAAAACAAAAACAACAACAACAACAAAAAAAAGTGTTTATAGTCTTAGCTGTAAAATTTTCTCTGCCTAAACTATGTATACATTTCTGTAAATGTAGGCACACTATAATCACTGCTGAGCTGTGATGTCCCAGATACTACAGCTTTACACTGCTTTTCTTGTTGGTACCATTTTTATGTGAGTAATCCAGCACCTTTGTGAAGAGCATGTCAGACAGCTCAGGCTATTTGTTATACAGCTTTTCTGGGGCCCTGCTATCTATATTTGCAGCTGAGACAAGTCCTTCCTGTCTGTTAGGCATCAGTTGTAGGTGGCCTGAACAAAGCATTACGGCACCTATAGATGAAAAGTGACATTACATAAAAGCTAAGTATCTTGTTACTACTTGAGTGGGAGGATGCTTTCATTCAGAAAGCCATTCCTTCAAAACATGCATTTCATTGATTCTTAATATTTAAAGAAGATTGCGTATATATATATCTCGTCTTTGTTGTCTTGCCATTTACTCCTTTAACCTAATATAGGCAAGGGTTATGTCAAGGTTATTAAATGCTCGTCTCTTGCATGTTTTTAATTTTGTTAAAATAAATGGTCATTATTCATTCCTCTTTTCTCTCATTAGGCGATAGCAAATGAAGATAATATCCATGCATAAACTACTTAGAACATATAGCATGCCTCATCTATTTAATTAAATACTCAAGACAAGAGAAATAAAAAGAAGAATACAAGATGGGGTGTATTCATTTATTAAAAAAAAATATTGGTATGCTTCATTTCAGAATTGCTTTTTTATTTTCCTTCTTAGAAGGAAAGCAATGAGGAATTGTTTTTCCCATGAGGATCCGTTTACATTTTTACTTTTATTCAGCAATATAAATCTCATTCAGTACCTATAAAGTCAATATAAATGTTCCTATTGCTGCAGTAGGAGTTACAACAGGACTTGCATTACTGTTATCCATTAAAAGATCACAACTTGCAGATTTTAAATATAAGCATTATTGGAAAAAAGTTTCATAAGAGCGATGGACCTGAGTTAGAGGTATAATCCATCAGGGACAGCAGTGGATTCCCTGAAAAGGCTGGAGATGAGTAAAAGAGAGTAAGAAAGAAGGAGCAAATAAAAAGCAAGAACTGACACTTCCATAATAAACCTCCCAACCAGAAATTTAGAGAAATTTAGCCTCCATGGAGGCTCCCACTCAAGAGAATAATAGATATCTTTCAGTGTAACCACTGCTTGTCTCACAGCTCCCTTGGTGGCCCAGCAGCAGCTGTGGACCAGGTGGCTACAGGGTAGGCCGGGGTGGGCCTGGTGCTGCCCTCCAGGTTTGTTAGCCTAACTGCCTGAATATACGCAGTGGATACTATACACAGTTCAGAAAATATTCATTTTACTATCCTGGGCATCTATAAAAAAACTGGGCATTATCATTCTAGATGCAATACTGGCATTGTTTGTATGAATGAGGTTCAGGTGCTCATGATATAGTTAATGTACCATAATACAAGTTATCTTTCTTTGGCAAGAAAATTCACTTAGCGCTAAAATAACTTCTATAGATTCAGTGAGGGTAGAGAAACCAAAATATGAAGGCATGTAGGTTAGTGTAGAGGTAGGTCTATCAAGCAGGATATTAAGTTGTTTACTTAGAGGGAGAATACAATAGTACAGCTGTACTATGGATCACCTATGTAAGATGTTGACAACAGCTGTAAGGGAGACTAGAAAGATGATGAAGGCAAGACAATCACAAAACTGCAGTTATTGTATATGAAGTAGCTGTTTCGGTGGAACACGACGTAGCAATTAAAGTTTATGACACATAAATAGTAGCTCCTTGGAACAACTAAGGAGAAAACTCGTGAGAAGCAGCACTTTAGTTTTGAACAGTGCACAGGACTCAGTTCAAGAGCTTTTTGGTTT
The DNA here is from genome assembly GCF_016699485.2 of Gallus gallus. Classification (NCBI taxonomy): domain Eukaryota; kingdom Metazoa; phylum Chordata; class Aves; order Galliformes; family Phasianidae; genus Gallus; species Gallus gallus. Next base: position 116,885,222 of record NC_052532.1, read on the forward strand.
GAAAAAGAAAATGCAACAGGAAATAGAGATAAGGTCTGTAAAGTTACAAGTAATGCAATATTTTCATTATGCAAGAATGATGAGACAGACAGTGAAACTACAATGTAGAATGTTCTAAACAGATACATAACAAAACAGAGAATTGTGTAACTCATTTGTTGCCTTGGGATGTTTTGAATGTTGAAGTAAAAATCAGTTCTGAAAGATTTAAATACATTCATCAAGGAGATGTTCCTTTCTTCTATTAAATACAGCCTGGTTAAACCTTCCAAATTAACGTGGAAGTACATAACAGAGAAAGATCTCCATCTACTTTACTTGTTTCATACAATTTTTACCTAGTCATCTTCTACTAGTCATTGTCGGAGACAAGGCAGTGGATCTTTGCACTGACTCCAGTGGAAATGTTTTTTGCTTTTATGGCATATGGGATGTGAAGTTTTGCATTATTAAAAGGGTTAATGCACAACATGCAGGGTTAATGCTACACAGAATCTGGAAACAAATGTCAGGGAATATAGCTTACTTAGGTTTAATGTACAG